>NW_022111317.1:1206615-1209622 GCF_000313985.2 Echinops telfairi | reverse complement strand
GAGGAGGAGGAGGAGGAGGAGCAGGAGGAAGAGAAGGAGCAGGAGGAGCAGCAGCAGCAGGGGGAGGAGCAGGAGCAGGAGGAGTGATTGAAAGCCAGATTTGGGCAGAAGGAGTGCCCAAATCTTTTTAGCGTGCCACCTCCAGGTGGGCAGGATGCCTCCAGCCAGGGAGACCAATGGGCGTCACTGGGCTCTGCTGGAGGAGGGTGGCAGGCGTGAGAGAGTCCATCCCCTTCCCCAGGCTGTGGGTGGGTGGGGCTTGGCTCAGCCCTGGGCAGCTCTGTGCAGGGGTGGGGTGGGGGAGGGGGACAATCCCTGGCTCAGCATCACCTGCACACGGGGGCTGAAGGCAGCAATGGAGGGGTGCCCCCCAAACGTGCTTGCCATGTACACAGGAGCCCTGGGGGCAGGCCGGGCCCTCACCACACAGAGTCGGCAGTTTGAACCCACTGGCAGCTCGGCTGGAGAAAGAGGAGGCTGTCTGCCCCTGTCAAGGTTGGCGACCTCGCCCACCCACAAGGGCAGTTCTACCCTGCTCTCAGGTCCCTGTGTGGTTGGAGTCCACTCTGGGGTAGGATCCGGCGGCATGTGGCTTCGAGTGTTTGGCTGCCCACCCCAAAGCCAATGGACGGAGCCCACTGGGAGCTCTGCTGAGGAAGCAGGAGGTGGACGCTGGTTCCTGTGAGGACTGCGGCACTTCCGCTCCTCCTGGGTTGGAATCGGGTCAAAGACAACGGGTTTGTGTGAGGCTGGGCTGACGGTCCTCTCTGGGCCCAGGCTGCCTGGCCAGGGGAGGGGGTGTCTGAGCCGATCTCTGTCTTTGAAACTTTAACTCTATTGATTTGGTTTTTAGGTGTGCATGGACAGAGCATAGGGCTATCTGCCTTGCCCCCTTTTGTTGGTAAAACACAACAGTTAGAAAGGAACACAGATTCTACGTCCTTTCACAGCCCGGCTCCTCAAACCAAATGACCAACGGTATCCCATGTGCCCTGCCCCCTGTGGGTCCCCCTCCCCCCTCCAGATTTTCCTGTTCCTTCCCTCCCCCGCCTCCAGCCTCCTCGTCATCGCACCCTGCGGCACGAGAACCACTTTCCAGTTTCTTTCTCTCCCGTCATAATAAGGGCGTCACCAAGTATTCAGCTTTGTGAGACTGACTAACGTGGCTGCGCAGAAGGTTCTGGATGTGGCCCAGGTCCTGAGGGGCTTGCCAGACTCCTCGTGGCCTGTTCAGGACTCTGGGTACCCCATCGCACGAGGCTGGCACCCCTCTTTGCTGATCCGCTCCTCGGTCTGGGTTTTGGACCGTGCCCATCTGCCTGCTGTGATGGAGATCGCTGCA
This sequence comes from Echinops telfairi, assembly GCF_000313985.2. NCBI lineage: Eukaryota > Metazoa > Chordata > Mammalia > Afrosoricida > Tenrecidae > Echinops > Echinops telfairi. The sequence continues at coordinate 1,208,280 of NW_022111317.1, read as the reverse complement.
TGTGCCCGGCTCTGTGCCTGCTGAGTCTGCTATTTCTGGGAGCCCATCCCTGGGGGGAGGGGGATGGAGCACTGAGCAGAGCTGGGGGAAGATGGATGCAGCTCCACGGGGGCCTTCAAAGGGGAACTTCCGCCAGGACTCACAGATAGACAAACAGCGAGCGCCTTCCCCCAGAACCTGGCCCTGCAAACAGACCTCTAGCTTCCTTGCCGCTGAGAGAACACGTGACTTTGCTGAAGCCCCCTCGGGTAGGGTTTCTGTGGACCGCACCTGTTGGCCATGCCCACGGGCACACAGTACACTTGTGGCCGCTCCTCTCCCACAGGGAGAGCCTCCTTCCGGGGCATGCACCAGGTAGAGTGGGCTCGGGGTAGATCTGGGGCTGGCCCCTGGCCCCCAACCCCCATACAGACCCTCTGTCAGCCCGCTGCAGCCCCTGCCGAGTCCCACCCATGCTGCCCTGCCCGCCATGCCCACAGAGCAACGGGCCTCCAAGGCCGAGACACGCCTGTCCCAGCTGAGCTCCATCCTCATCCTCCCTCAGGACTCTGCTGATGCCATGTGCTGGGGCCACCCACAGGCCCAGGCCCCCAGGCTGTGCACCCGCAGCATGGACCCGAGCCCAGAAGACGAGATGGCCGAGGGGGGCGGAGGACGAGCCCAGATCGGCAGCTCCTGGACGTGGGCGGGAACTGGCGGCAGTGAGCCCAGACTGGTCTGTGTGTCCCGGCAGGTAAACTGTTCCCACACCCGCCCGCTCCAAGGGCCACTGCTTGGTGGGCGAAACTCACAGCCAGTCAGTCATTCAGGGCCCAGCAGTGATGTCACTGCTGTCCCTCCTTTCCCAAAGGGGCCCTGGTGGCAATGACGGGGAGCGCATTCAGTACCCAGAGGTACCACAGGAGGAAGGCCTGGCAACTGACTCCCAAATGGCCACAGGAAAATCATGTGGGGCCCAGGCCAACGAGGACAGACGTGTGGGGCCCGGAGGGAGGGAGTGGACCTCATGTTAGCTGGTAATTTGGACAGATGAGGCAGGGGCAGGTTTGGTCCTGTGTACTGCCTTCAACGGGATGGGAAGTTAGCTCTCAATCTCACCAGACTGGCTGAGGTGTCCGGGGCCTCTCAAACTCCCCGGGCCCCCAGGACCCTGAGCGACAGGACGAGCCCAAGCCCAAGGTGTGCAGAGCGGCCCTGCCCCCTGGGGGATCAGGCAGAATCTACATCGCTGGGGGCTCGGGCTTCGTCCTGGGCTCGCTGACCTGGGCAGGGCCGTGAGGCCATCGGTGGATCTCTCAAGGAGAGCAGAGGGAGGAGCCTCTGTAAAGACAGAGACGGCTAGCTCCCTAGTGACCGGGCAGTCGGATGAAGCACAAAGCCCCTCCCCTGTCTTCCAGGCAGGCTGGGACCAGGGGTCATGGTCTGGCCTCCCCAGCAGGGACTCCCAGAGACCCTGGCAGGCCTGTCTCTTCACTCCCCCACCCAACCCCACCCTCCCCACGGACTTCTGGGTTACATCACTCTTGGCTTCTGCAGGGGCCTGAGTGGTGACCCTCCCCCATTCCCACATGTGGTGATCACCCAAAACCTCAGAATGTGGCCTTCGAAGGTCTTTGCTGATGTCCTTGGGGAGGGAGGAGGCACGGTGAGTCATACCCCCCCCCC
>NW_022111317.1:1198906-1206513 GCF_000313985.2 Echinops telfairi | reverse complement strand
GAGCAGAGGAAGACGTGGTCCCCATCCTCTCCTCCCAGGCACCAGCGGAGCTGCGGACCCAGCCGGATTCTGCCCTGGAGCCTTCCCGGGGCGCTGGGCCCCACCAACTCTAAAAGCTGGGACGGTTGCACAACCCCGTGAGGGCCTCCAGGGTCATCAGTGACAACTCGGGCGCACATGTGCTTCCCCACAGTGAAAACAGAGCCAAGACGCCCAGAACCCAGGTCTTCTCCAGCCCCACCCTCTATTCTGAGTCATGGCGACCCCATGGGGCAGAAGAAAGCTTCCCCCTGAGGGTTCTGACACTGTATATCTTCATAGGGGCAGGCAGCCTCATCTCGCTCCTGAGGAATGGCTATTGGGTTTGAACCACTGACCTTGTGGTGAGCAGCCTCACACCTAACCCACTGTGCGGCAAGGGCTCCTTTACAGAATCCTTGAGAGAAAAAAGCCACTGTCAACAGAAACAACAAAATAGCCAAGCTCTGCCAGCAGCACAGGGTAGAACTGCTTCCGTGGGTGTCTGAGATGGCAGCTCTTTCAGGGAGCAGAAAGCCTCATCTTTCCCCCACAGAGCAGTCGATAGTCTCGAACTGCTAAGCTCATGGTTAACAACTCAACGTGTAACTCGCTACACCAATGACTGCTGTCAATTTTAATCATAGAAGGATGTGTGATACATAGCGCATCCCCATGCTCCCCCAGCCCCCCCCCCCATAAAAAAACCAAAACGTAGCTACAGGCAAAGTGGCCACTGAGGGGCCTTCACTGGCCAGACACCTAGGGCCATGGGAGAAGTGAACATGAGTCTGAGGGGAGGGCCACCAACCATGTTGCCACCTCTGGCAGATTTGCCCTTGGGAGGGCTGGGGTGGGCGAGACTGGGGTGGGGAATTCGCTGTGGCTGTCAAGATCATGGGGAGCAGTAGTTACTGATAAGGATCAAGGCGCTCGGTGTGTGAGGCTTAAAGGAAGATCGGGCACGAGCGGGTCTGTGGCCGGGAGTCCACACTTCAAATTGCGTTTGGAGTAGGTAGGTGTGTAGATAGCAAACAAGGACCAGGGGCTGGTGGCTAGTGGGCTTCTCTGGAGGACAAGATCTTGTTACTCAGGAGCTGAATCGCTCTAATAATCAGTAACCCCTCCCCAAACAGATGTCAGTTTTTAAAATGGACTTTAAAATTTCAGTGCAGTTTGTGGTTTACAGAGACGGAGCAGAAAGTACAGCTTGTTCTCATTAAATAATCCCCACGGCCAGGCTTCCCCTGTTACGCCCATGTTGCATTCCTGCAAAAACTTGTTACAACGGATGGACTGGCAGCAATACATTATTACAATGGGTGAACTGACAGCAGTATATCATCACAATGGATGGCTTGGTAGCGATACATTGTAGCAATGAATGGACTGGTAGTGATACATCGTTAGTCACGAAACATGTATACTTCCCAGTCAGCCTCAATGGAAGCAGCAGTCAAGAAACCATCGGACTTATTGCACTGGGCCAATAGGCTGCAACAAACAAACGAATAAAACTCACTCTCACCGAGTCCCTCCCGACTCATAGCAACCCCACAGGACTGGGTAGAACTGCCCCTGTGGGTTTCTGAGACTGTCACTCTTGACGAGAACAGAAAGCCTTATCTTTCTCCTGAATTTGCTGCAAAATACCTTATTTTAAAGTGTGACAAAGCAAAGATGCCACTTTGAGGATTCAAGGCAGGCCATCCACGCCTGCTATGCATGTGAAGGCTGGACGGGGAATCTGGAAGCCCGGCGAGGCATGGATGCCTTTGAACTACCTATAAGACTATTAAGCTGGATGGGGAATCAGGAAGAGCAAAGGAGAATGGATGCCTTTGAATGATGCTGCCTGCAAAGATAGTAAGCCAGCACGGGCTACCAGAAGAAGGAACAAATCTAGGTCTCTAGATCCGTGTTTTAGAGGCGAGGAGGGTGAGACTCAGTCTGACGTGTGTTGGACCTGTGGTCAGGAGAGACCGGGCCCTGGAGATGGACATGGTGTTTGGTCCAGCGAGGGGCAAAGAGAGAGAGGAAGGGCCTCGAGATGGACGGGTGCCGTGGCAACCACGATGAGCTCAGACACAGCCAGGGTGTGGGGAGGGCACAGGGCTGGGGGGCGTTTTCCTCGGCTGGACCTGGGCCAGGCCAGTCCGCCCCTCCCCCAAATGAAGCAGCTGGGGTATGGTGAGTGGGGCCCAGCTCTCTCTGGTCTCCTTATGGACTGAACAGTGACACCCCCCCTCCTGTGCCCCCCACCCCCTGCAGAGTCCTAATCTCTGTTAGCAACCGGTCTCTCTGCTCCTGCTGAGATGCTGTCCGTTCGGGTGGGTCCTAAACCCGGTCACTTCTGAGTGATGTGACCAGCGAGTCAGACACTCGGCCGCAGGCCAGGGACAGAGGCATGGAGGGGAGGAGTCCCCGTGGTCGGGACCAGACCCTGGTCTGGACTTGGACCTCCGGGTCTGAGGGAGAAGAGATTTACTGCTGGGGGGAGGGGGGCAACAGCAGAGCTGGGAGGCTGAGGGGCCCCAGGTGTTTGGGCTCGACGAGCACCCAGCATCCCTTGGGGGAAAGGCCAGGTGGATGCTTTGCTGGGAAGGCCAAGGGGGCACACGGCTACTCGGTCACTCCTGGGCCCGACCCCAGGCTGGCAGGACGGTTGGCTTCTTTTGCTCTCAGGGCACTCAGACAGACCTCAAGTCCAGAGATGTGCCCAGCCACACCCCCTGCTCAAGGCCACCAGCTTGTCCCTGTGCCCCTGCTGGAGGGGGGCCTCGTTCTCACCCCCCACCCCATGCCGAGGTCTGGCCAGGCACCAGATGGCACCCAGGAGATGTGAACAGGGGCCTCCGGAAGCAGCTGTGGGGGCCCTCAGGGGGCTGTGGGGCGTAGTTCCCTCAGCCATCTCACATGAAGGACCAAGTTGGGGCTGGGTGAGGAAGCGTGCCCCTCCTGACCCCGTGCGGGATGGTGGGTGCAGCCTCTCCAGGGCCTGCATGTGGGCACAGCTGGAAGCTCCCATTGTCCCCCTGGGAGCCCCTCCCCCACCAACTCAACCGCACGGTGACACCGCACGGTGACGGCCGCAGGCTGCCCCTCTGTCCACCTGGTACTTGCTGGAATCCAAAAACAAGCCCCGAGTCCTGCAGCCACACTGTTGGGGGGAAGATGACTGGGGTTCTCCCGTCATGGCATTCGGGCCCCACAATGTCACCCTTCACCTTTCAGGCCCACTCAACAGTCCTGGCCAGGCTGCTGGCCCCTTGCCCCAAAGGCTGCCCCAGCTGCCTCCTGTTTGGGGAAGGAAACCAGTCACTGATCAGACCTGAGCGGGGCCAGTGCCCACCCTCAGCATACACGGCTCTGCCCAGCACATCGGGGTCCCCACAGCTTGGGGCAGGGGACCGTGATTGCCACCCAGGGCTTTGAACCTCCTTCACCCCGGTGCCGTTTCAGCACAGACACACACCTCCCCGCCTCTTGCTGCTCTGCTTCTCAGCAATGTGCAGGTATTTGTTGATTCCTCGCTCAGCCTTTAATGGCTCGGTGCGGTGCCTCCGGGGTGTGGTCAGCAGTGACTGTCCCCCCCAACCCCAGGCCTCCTGAGCAGCCCTGCAGTGAGGATGTCCCAGTGCAGGTGGCCATCCTTAGCCCGTCTTCGTCAGCTCCTGGACTGCTGAGGAACTCTGGGCCCCCCGGTGACCACCTTGCACCCACCTGGGCCTCAGTTTCCTTCCCTGGGCAGGGCAAACCCAGGTCAGCAAGCACCTAGTGGCCCAGCACCGCCATGTGGCAGGAACATCCCTGCTCTGTGCACAGCTGCGGTGTGGGAGGGACCAAGACGCAAACGGACAGAGCAAGGGAGGGGATCCTGCCCACCAGGAAGCCTGGTGAGGCCTGACGTCATGGCCAGGGGAGATGGTCTGCCATCTAGGAGGACAGGGGGCTCTGTTCTCTGTGAGCATCCATGAGGGGTAGTCATTGGGAGGTGGCCATTTGGGGCGGGGTGGGATAGCCGGTGACGTGGCTGGGGTGGACCAGCATCTTCCTCTTGCCCTGGAGGGCAGGCGGGGCCCATGGGCCATCAGGGTCTTCCCACCACCCAGCTCTTCAGAGACTCAGGAGGTGTTGCCTTCCCAACGGAAGGTGCCCCACTGGTAGAGCCCCTCCCTTCTTCCTACCCCCCCACCCCCCATTCCATGTTGCAGCTATCAGGAGCTCTCAAGGCCGCCTTGACTCACAGCAACCTGAAGGCGAGCGGCATGCCGACTGCCCCCGCCCCCCCCCATGTCTGAGCCCATCGTTGCAGCCAGGGCCGGCTGTCCTCTTCTCCTGGCCGCCCCTCCACTTGACCAAGCAGGATGCCCTTCTCCAGGGACGGGCCTCTCCTGACCACCTGTCCCAAGCATGGGAGACAGAGGCTCGGCATCTTGGTCTCCGAGGAGCACCCTGCCGCACTTCCTCTGAGACAGACTGGTTTGTTCTTCTGCCGCCGCGGGGGCTTCTATAACATCCTGTGTCCACACCATGTGTCTCGGCCCTTCTGCAGCCTTCTAGACTTGCCGTTCGGCGTTCGGGCGACGATGAGGCGGTGGGAAACCCTCTGGCTCGGGTCGGGTGCAGCTCAGCCCTCACAGGGCACCCTTGCTCTCTGGCGCCTGGAAGGGGTCTTGTGCAGCAGGCTTGTCCAGGGCAGTGTGCTTTGCGCTCCTGAGTGCTTCCATGAGCACGGCTTGCAGATCCGGGCAGATGGCACCTTCCTGGACAACTTCCATCTGTGCTCCGCTTATCCGGATGGGGTCTGCTGGGCCCGCTGTGAGGATTCGGGCTTTCTTGACCCCGAGCTGTATCCCACGCTCCAGGCTGCAGTCCCCCGGGTCATCGGCTTTCAGCCAGTAAGGTCGTGCAGGTGTGGCTGATGAGCCTTGTCCTTCTCCGTGAGGTCCGGTCCGGCTGCTGGGATGACCTGCTCAGCACAGAGACCACCCTGACGCCTCCCCCTCCAACGGTAAGGCACTCAGTAGGGTTTTCTTGGCCTTTTCCAAAGACCGCCTCTTGGCCTAGGATGTTTCCTCCTGAGCCCAGGGAAGGGCTCTGCACGTCCTGCTCCGCCCAACAGGCGCGTGACACAAAATTTGCATTCCCATGATTCGAATCGCACAATCTGAGTGCCCTTACTAACCCCCGCCACGTATGCCGTCTTCAACCCCAGAAACAGCCTCTCAGCCCAAAGAGAAACCCAGGGCCGCTTCCTCAATGTGCCCCATCCCTATTGCCCAGCATCTCCACCCTACCCCCGCCCCCACTGCCATTTATCTAGTGGGTTCCAACTCACAGCGACCTTACACAGGGTTCCTGAGGCTGTAAGTCTTGACAGGAGCAGAGAGCCTCATCTCCCCCCACTCCCCACCCCCCACTGCTGGCCACCTCTCACAAACCCTGGTCATTATGTACCTGCATGCCTAGCGGTTTCATGGAAGTGCAGCCATTTGAGAGGAGTGGTTGGTGTCTGACTGGCCTGGCTCAGCACGGAGCTGAAAGGACCAGAACCCATGTCTCCCGAGGACTGAGCACCGGGCCCTGGTGGGGATGGGTCTGCACGTGGACATGTGGGCTGCTCCCACTTGGGGCAGTGCTGACAAATGCTGAACATCAATGCACCTGCCACCTGGGTCTGCTTGACCGCGGTTCTCATGTCTTCCAAGGGAATGCACACACGGGAGCAGGATGGCTGGGTCAGGGGCCCTGGGGCTCACAGAAGCCAGAACAGGCCCTGAGTGCACCTGTTTGACCTCTTCCCCTGAGCAAGACCCCCCAGGGCTGCTCTGGCCAGACGGGCTCCCTGGGGGTGGCACTGGTGACGGCTTCTGAAAGAACACAGGACCCATGGAGGGACATGAGTGAGTGCGCAGGGGGAGGCTGAGGACGGAGGAGTTCCTGACAGCTATTCCTGTCCATTCATTTGTCCATCTTTCCATCTACCTACTCAACCATCCATCCACCCATCCATCACCCATCTGTCCATCTATCCATCCATCCATCCATCCATCCATCCATCTGTCTGTCTATCCATCTACCTATTCACTCCCCCGTCCGTCCATCCATCCATCCATCCATCCATCCATCCATCCATCCATCCATCCATCCCATAAACACACTGCACTGGGCCCTGGTGAACCCTCAGTGATAGACACTGGTGAAAAGACCCCACTTGGAGGGGGCAATGAAGGGAATGAGCCCAGGCAGGCTTCCCAGGGTGGATGGAGGGGTGGACACGATGAGGCTCGCAGCTCCTCTGATGCATAACCAGTGCTTCGATCCATGGCCATGGAAAGTCCTAGCAGTGGTCCTGGGGCTCAGTCGTGGCCTGGGCAAGCCACCCGTGAGCCTCCTGCCCACCGTCCCTCCCCCCCCACCCTGCTGCGAAGCTGCTCTGTGCAAGGGCCATCTGGCTAATGGGAGGCTGGAGCTTCTTCCCAGAATGCATGGTCAGTGGGTCAGACCAGCTGCACATCCCTCCCCGACTGCTCAGCCTGCTGTACAACAACCCAGGAAGAACCCATGCCGAAGTGAGTTTGAACATACAGTGAGAGAGTGGGCTTCCTGCCCATGGCTTCAGCCTGTGCCCCTGCGGGCCGACCCTGGCTGGGCCTCGGTGGGCATTGTCCACAGGCAGGGGTGGCTGGGGGCGGCCCCCGTGGGCCGGATGGCTGTGTGTGCAGACAGAGGGAGGGAGGCTGAGCGGAAGAGGCTCGGTTGCCATAGCTCTCATTCCTGGGCCCGCATCCCTCCCTCCCTCCGCCTACTCTGCCAACTGCCAACTTGATCAGTGCCAGGCACAGGCCCCGGGCCCCCACCAGCCGGGGCGCGGCAGGGATGGCAGGTCGGGGCTGCAGCCTGGTCCGCCACCCTGCCGCTCCCCGGAAGCCCTCGGGCCAGCCCCCACGCACCCCCTCGCCGCCCGCTGAGCTGCCTCCATTGGTTAAAAATACCCAGCACCATCTGCAGCAACATATAATTTAATAAATGTATTTATAATGTGCGCGCCTTGCTTTAAAGAGGAGCTCTTTTCTCTGAGGGAGGCTAGGGAGGCTCAGATGGGGCCCCTGGGGCCCCAGGGAAGCGCCCCCCCCACTGCCCCTCGCCAACCAGGCAGACAGCATTCAGGGGTACCTCTGTGGTAACAGAGTGCCCAGTCAACACCCCGGATCATGGGGGTGAAGAGGGAGCAAGGCTCCCCCTGGGGTGGGCTGAGTAATGCCCCCCCCAACTCCTGTCCAAGTGGAGTGTAGAACGTGACCTTCTTTGGAAACAGGGTCTTAGCAGAAGCAATGGGTGAAGGTGAGGTCATCCTGGCATGGGGAGGGAGGGCCCTCACCCAGTGGGTGGGGTCCTTCTGAGAGAAGAACGTGGAGACACAGACAGAGGGGGATGGGCATGTGACCATGATGGAGGCAGAGGTGGGGTGAGGGCAGCCACAGGCCAAGGATCAGAGGCAACCCCCTGGAGAGGCTGGGCGGGCAGAGGAAGCAGAGCCCTGCAGACAGCCCCATCTTGGGCGCTGCCTCCAAGCTGAGAGGGAA
>NW_022111317.1:1193351-1198018 GCF_000313985.2 Echinops telfairi | reverse complement strand
GTGGTGGACACAGGAACGCTGACCCTGTGACATTGACCGCTGACCATTTTCACCAGCGAAGCAAGGTGGCTGGAGAAAGACGTCAATGGGCTAAGTGAGGTGCATTCCCGCACTCCAGCAACAACCAGCAAACTTGACAAGTTTCCTTAGGAACAAATCTGACAACGTGACGGAAGCTCCTTAGGGAGACAAGTTCAAAGCCTCTTGGAAGGACATGCAAGACTTAAATAAACAGAAAACCTACCATGCTCTTGGATAGAAAAGTAATATTGCCAGATACCGGCGTTTCCCGCATTGCACTATTCTGGGTCGGTGTAAGGCTAATAAAAATGCCAACAGAGTTCGTGTCTGTGAGCGATTTAACAAATTGACTGTAAAACCCACTTGAAGGAGTTAGAGAGCCAAATTAATCCTCGAGAGGAGTAAGGTGGATGGGGTGGGGACAGGGAAGACTGGCCTAAACATAATCCAGGCCATGTGGGGACAGACAAATGGCTGGTGGGCCGGACAGAGTGCAGGCAGGAGCAAGGTCCATGGGGAAGTGGGGTTTATGACCGAGCTGGCATTGGCTCTTGGAGAAAGGTGTCTGTTTTGTAAAGGATGCTGGGAGAACTGACTGTCCACATGGGCCGGGGGAATCAAACCAGACCCCTACCTCATACCACAGAGAAACAAAATCAATTCCTGATTTCCAGCCTTGCATGTGGAAGGAAAACTTTTTAAAATCCTAGAGGTTTGGTGAGGAAAAACACCTTTAGGATGTTTTGTGTGTATGACTAGGATAAACCAAGCATAAACTGAAGGGGAGCAAATGGATACATTCATCCTTATTACTGGAAGTGGTGCTGCTCACACAAGGAGTTCCTGGTGGAGGTGAAAGAGCTCAGCTGCTACCTGGATGGAAGAAGCCCCAGGTGATCTACCTCTAAAATGTCAGTCACTGACAGCCGACGAAGCACACCTGCGGGGTGGAGCCAGTCAGCGTTCTGTCGGCAGCAGCTGGCTTGCTGTGGTCAGAGGAGTGAAAAGACAAACTGAAGACTCGTGAGAGGATTATAGAATGAGCACTGACCAAGAAGGCAGGAGCCCTGATGGCACAGTGGGTAACGTGTTGGGCAGCTAACACAAGGTCCACAGTTCGAAACCACCAGCCGCCCTGGGGAAGAATGAGGAGGCTCTCTACTCCCGTAGAGCATGGCAGACTTAGAGACTCATGGGGTAGTGCTACCGTCTCCTACAGGGTGGGCAGTGAGTTTGGGTTCTTGGACTCCGGTAGAAAGTTCCAGCCTTGGAAGCTCCCAGGGGCCCTGAAGTTAGGTGACGTTCTGGTCTGCTGTGTAGGATCTCTTTGGGGTGTCATGGACTCAATGAGAGTGAGCTTTTTCTCTTTTTTTAAATCAATAAGAAAAAGGAAGCTTCCAGGGAACCGGGCCAGAGATGGGAGTAAGCATCTTAGTGAAGAGGAAGCGCAAACAACCCCTACACTCACGACAGGACAGACGGTCAGGTCCATCATTAGCCTGGAAGTGCAAACACACCCGCTCCCCACCCACCCGTGAGACGCCATCCCCTGCCCCTAGACCGGCAAGCTGGCTCCAAGTCCTGGCAGAGCGGACACTGGAATGAATGCCCAGGACAGAGCCCTTTGCCACCGCCTGATAAAGCCGACCCTCTGGCTCCCCGGTGGTCCAGCACGCTCTCCCGACTCCTCTCCCGGGCATCGGAAGACAGGGACAAGCGTGCTGGACACAGCTCTGACCACAGCCACTGTGGCAGTGACGTCATCTCCTGTCAACTTGCGAAGGGGTGGAGTCTAGCCTGTCAATCAGGTCACAGCTGGATGACCTCACTTGGAGGCAGGACAGAAAGAAATAGCCCACTGGAGGCCAGAAACGCTGTCTTCGCTTGTCTCCCTGGGAGACATTCCTGTGGACAAGCCACACGGAGCTATGCGGATGGTACCCAGAGCCCTGGAGCTGGAGAAGCCACGCGGAGAGCCACGCCAGCACTCTGAGATGCTTCCACCGCCACCGGATCCACGGGACTTCCACCCACTGGCCTGTGATCTTCCTGCACTCAGTGTCATTGCGTGTCTTGCGTGAGTCTGAAGAGGACTTTACAGACTGGTATCGGACGTATGGGTGAATATCAGACTCATGGACTTGATCTGGACTGGGCGGGGATGTTTTCTTAATTCACAGTTACTCTTTGATATAAAGCTCTTTCTTAGACACATCGGAGTCTCCCATGAATTTGTCTCTCGTCAAGCCGAACAATCACAGTCACAGACAGGAGACACTGAAGAGGACCATCAAGAACGGTGGAAAGGCCAGACGCTGGTCCCCCACACCCCCCAAGTCCTGCTCGTCTCATTCCCCTCCCCTCCCCCTCCTTCTCCTCTTCCTTGTTTGGGTCCAACAACTGGTCATAGAATGGAGCCAATGAGACCCAAGGCTGTTTATAATCTATATCTGCTGTGCTTAGTGCGAATGGTCACGCATGGTGACTGCATGGTGCTACTCCAAACTCAGACGGGATCACGAAAAGATGCACAACGTGTGTGATGGGCTCCCCCCACCCCCAACCCAGTCTTACCTGAGGGGCCTCAGACCCAGATAGTCACAACAGACTGGACGCAGCAGTGGAAATGCATGAACAAGCCACCTGCGTCGGTCGTGAGGGCCCAGCAAGAACACAGCTGGACCGTGTCTTCTTTACCCAGCCTCTGCGGGATGAGCAAAAGTCTGGCAGGCATCACTGGGGACGGAGGCCCCGCTCTGCTGGTGACAGCTGAATTGATGGTGAGGAGATGGGCGTGGATGGAGAAGTCCGCAGAATGTTGTCAGCCCCCTGGGTGAGCCACCAAGAACAGCAAGGGGGCACACTCTTGGGACAGCCGCAAAGAGACTCTACTCCTAGGGCCACAGGACCCCAAAGGGAAGAAAACTAAGCCAACACAGCCCTTACCCCCGGGTGGCCAAAGTGCCACCACCTCTGGGAAGCCCTCCCAGATAGACAGCTGCCAAAATTTACCCAGGTCTCCCTCCCCCAATTACAATCACTACACCCTGTTTACTGCCTCTGTGGCATCGTCACCACGAGTCAAGAGCTTGCCCCACCAGTTTCCTGTACCCCGCTCTTGACGAAAAGCTAAGCTCAGAAAATTGTGCTTGCAAGCCCCGCAGAGCCTGGTGCTGGGAGCCACCTCCAACCCGGCATGTGCCACAGTGGACCGTGCTGGCTCACAGGGTCTCCTGGCTGGGACTTTCCGGAAGTAGATGGGCAGGCGTTTGGTTACAAGGAACCAGTGCGTTGACTGGGACTGCCAATCTTTCGCTTGGCCGCAGAAAGGGGCGCTAGCCACTGCGTCCTCTGTTGCTCTGTGGGGGTGCAAATGTTTCCTGAGCAAATGACTGCTGGCCGTTAGGGGGAGGAGGTGCAATGGCTGGCTAAAGGTCAAACTGCCTGTGATGGGTTCACCGGTGCACACAGCGCCTTCTCTCTCTGTCTCTCTCTCCCTCTCTCTGAAGATGAGGAGCAGCCTGTTCCTCCACCCCAAGGTTCCCACAATGCCCTGCCACTATCTTGTAGCAGCTAAACTGTGCCAATGGCTCAGAGGGCACCTCTGAGGGGGCACCTGGTCCAGCAGGGCCCAGGCCCCGGAAGAGAGGGCAGATGAAGAGGAAGGACCAAGAGAAGGACCAGGAAGACGCCTTTCCGTGGGCGGCAGCCATGCAACAGGGGCGGGCTGAGCAGGGCCCCATCCGATCAGTGTGGGGCTGGGGACGGAGAAGCAGGTGGCAGGACCGAGTCCTGGGAGTCCAGCCAGGTGCCCTCCCCCACTGCCCATCTCAGTCCCACCAGGAGGCTGTCTTCGATCCCTGACTCTGCTTGCTCCCCACCAAGCATCACACGGGCCAGCCTCTGGACACTTTGCCCGGCTGCCCACTGCCTTTGCAGGTCCTCCCAGGCTCCTGTGCAACGTCCCCCCACACTTTTCCTGCCCCTCTAAGATTGGTCTGAGAACTGGTTGGACCCAGGTGCCTAGAGAGAGCTAGCTGCTTCTGCTCCAACCCTCTGTACTCCTCTCCCCTTCCCTCCGTCTACTAAGCACCTGGCCTGGTGAGCATCAGCAAAACCAGGCAGCAGTGAATCAAGCCTGCTGGGAATGCAAAACGGACCCCCCTTGGGGGCTCTGAGGTTGACAGCCAGGCTGGCCCGAGGTCACTTCCAGAGGGAGCACTGTGTCCCAAGAGCTGTGTAGGAGGTGGCTGTGCTCAGAGGAGGTGCAGAACCTTGGGAGAAGGACAGGTGTGCAGATGGCCCAGGGGTGTAAGTATGACCAGGCATGATCACCCGCCTACCTGCCAGCCGCTGGGTCACTCTGACACATCCTCTTGTCTGCCAGACAGTCGTGGGACCCAGGCACAGCTGCTTCCACCAGTACACGGGGGAAGCTTAGCACCCCACCCTCGGAAGGGGGCTTGTCCAGGGAGTCTGGGCAGGACCCAGTCTCAGGTGGCTGGGGAGAGGCAGTGCTGGGTGTCCCTGATTTACACCTACACCAGGGCCAAGGAGACTCAGCTCAGGAGGGGAGGCGACCATGGCCCCAGCCAGTGGTCAGCACATCAGGATGATGAGAATATACTAGCAGCAGCAGCAGCAGC
>NW_022111317.1:1182469-1193251 GCF_000313985.2 Echinops telfairi | reverse complement strand
GCAGCAGCAGCAGCAGCAGCAGCAGCAGCAGCAGCAGCGCCGGCTCTGCGTTATGTTACACATCCGTGCGCACAGAGCGCCCACTATAGCCTTCCCAGTGGCTGTTGTAACAAAGTGCCCCAGCCTGGCTGGTTTGTAAGAACGGGCACCAAGGGTGGTGGCAGCGTTGGCCCCCGCGGGCAGTCTTTGGGGAGAATCCTTCTTCACCGCTTGTGGCTTCTCAAGTTGCCAGCAACTCTTGGCCTGTGACTGTCTCTCTCCACTCTACCTCATCTTCATGGGCCTTCTCCCTGGGTGCTCACGTCCAGATTGCCCGCTTCTCAAACACAGACACCAGCCACTGGGTCTGAGTTCATCTTTAACTGTGTATGCCTGCAAAGACCCTATTGCCAGTTAGGTTCACAGGTACCAAGTCGATTGGTACTTGGCATGGATTTTTGGAGACATGGCTCACCCAGGACATGCCACCAATACCAGAAATCTCTCTGCCATCGAGTGGGTGCTGACTCAGCAACACTGGAGGCCAGTAGACCTGCTTCTGGGGGTTTCCCACCACTGGCCTTGTAGTTAGGAGCCCATTAAGTGACCCCCCTATGCCATCCGGGCCTGTGTTAGGCAGGGTTCCCTAGACAAACAAACCAGGACACATGCTTCTATGTATAAGAGGATAGGTTTATACAGCGAGAAGGAATATCACAGCCAATTAGTCCACACAGCAGTACAGAGGGCTCAGTTCAACTCACTTCCATGGAACAGTTAATATACTGGAAGTCCTTCAATTCACATGGGCTGCCAGGTCCAAGGTCAAGGAAGCAGACAGCGGAGTCCTCCCTCGGGAAAGGCAGGCAGAGTCTGCCCACGGGCAGCAGGCAGCAGGCGGGTCAGCAGCAGTCAGTCGCTCGGGAGCTTAGCGAAGCAGGCCCCGATGGGATATCGAACTCGAGCAATGCAAGCAGACGGGACCCACCAGCCTCAAGCTCAAGCGATGTGCACACCAGCAGCGTGGGGAAGCAGCTCTCAAAGGAGCCTCAAGCTCTAGTGACAGGATCCACGGTGGACTAGGCCCACAGGTGGTGGAGCTCACAGGTTGAGGCAAAGAACTAGCTACAGCAGCAGCAGCAAGAGAGATGGGGGCGGGCCTTGCAGAGCCACTTATCTCGTTGCCCTCCAATCAAGCTGCGACCTGGTTAAACTCCGCCCACACATTCCTATTGGCCTAGTTGGCATGATAAGCCTTACTATCACAGGGCCCCACGCCACAAAGGCCTACTTGCATACACTGAAACTCCCACAGTGGCTCTCTAAATTGGGTTATGCCACCCCACTTTACAGATGACACACTGGGGCTCAGGAAAAAATGGGGGTGGGCTGGCTTGAGGTGGGGGAGGAGTCACACCCAGAAGTCCGACTCTGGGCCCCTCTCCTGGTCCCCACTGGCCCTGCGTCACACAGGGTTCGACAGGGGTGTACACATCCACCCTTGCATTCAGGAGGTGTGCAGGGGGCTGGGCAGGCTGGACAGGCTCAGCCATCACCCAGAAGAGGCAGGGCAGGCATCTCCCCTGAGTATCCAACATGAGCCAGCTCTGCCAGCACCTGGCCAGTGAGAGGACCACCTCCGTCCGTGTAAGGCCCCCGGTGTGTGACGGTGAGGCACAGTGACTTTCTGGCTGAGGCTCTTCTGACCCGTGTCTTTGTTGGTGGGGCCATGCAAAGAAGGTGGAGCCATGCAAAGAAGGCGGAGCCATGAAAAGAAGGCGGGGCCATGCAAAGAAGGTGGAGCCATGCAAAGAAGGTGGGGCCATGCAAAGAAGGCAGGGCCATGTGAAGAAGGTGCACGTCACTCCAATGAAGGGATGGTTCAGTTTTGCCACCTGCTCAGTTCAAAGTGAGCCCTCCCAGAAGCAGGCACATGGGATCTCACCCCCATCCAGAAAGAAGAACCAGGCCAGAGCACATCTTTTGGACCTAGAGGTCCCTGTGCATGGAGCTTCCTAGACCCAAGAGAGAGAAGGCTGTGATGCCCAGGGAGAAGCAGAGGAGAGGCAGCGGTTTCCAATTAATCAAACAAAATGCATTCCAGCAATCCTGGAAAGATGGTGAGTGGAACCTTCTCTCCTGAAAATGTGTGTCGACTTGGCTGGGCCCAGGTTTTCAGCCTTATGCAATTACGCCCCCCCAGTGCAATCGGAGGTCCCTGTCACACGTAAGGGATGGGACTGTTCTCCCCTACGATGTTCACCAGGCAGCATCCCCAGTCCCGGTGCCGGTGAAGCAGGACGCAGTCCACAGGATTCGTTTGTTTCCGAGCCAGTTTCTCTCGAGATACAAATAGAAAAGGATTTAAACAAGTGAGCCCACATCAGAAAGGCCTTTCTTGCTCAGAACAATGTCTTCGGACCAGGGGTCCCTGCACTGGGAGCACCTGAGAATCAGGAAACAATCAGACAAGCCTCCCCTGAGCCGGCACTCTGGATCCAGACGTGCAGCCTCCTAAAGTACGAGAAAGTAAATTGACGTTTGTGACGGCCACCCACTTGTGGTATGTAGCGGCAGCAGAGAACGAAGACAGCGGCATAAATAAACCGCCACACTGACACTCCCTCACAAGTACGTCACGAAACTCAACAAACACAAGTGCTCACTTTGAGGGACCCCGAAGCCGGGATCCCGAAGCCGGGATCCGTGGAAAGAAACGGGGAACTGAAAAGAGGTGGGAATCGACAAGCCCATGCGTTCCCTACCGCAGGAGAACCACTTCTCTCTCCATCCCTGGCCCCTCCCCAGTCTCGCAGGCCACGGGCTGCTGTGGACTGGAGAAGTGATACCCGCCCCCCCCCAGGAAAGAAGGCCACTGTGTACACCACTGCCGTCCTTGCCTGTGCAAAGGGACAGAGTCCCAGGCTTCTTGGAACCAAGAAGGCACGCCGTCCAGGAATCTACTGAGGACTGCTACAGGAGGTCTCATCCCTCCGGCTGCCCGCTACACTCAACCGTGCAGACCTCTGAAACCAGCAGAACAGGACTGCCAGGGAGTCCGCTCCGGTCCGGCTGCTCTCTCTGTTGGTCAGTACGGTGGGCTGAGAAGCCGGCATCTCTAATGGAGCCTGCACCCACAGTGACACCCACAGGAGGCAGACGTTTTTTTTCCTCCCTATTTAGTTTCATTTCTTAAGCCATTTTATTGACATATAATTGGTCTATTACACAATCCAGTGGTTTCAATATATTAAAGATGCATGCAACCCTGGGGGATGCTCTCTCAAAGTGACAAGATAGGCCTCCGTGGGGTGGGGGTCAGTTTGGTCCCTGTGCCCAAACCTCCCCCACCTGGGCACTGTTGGTGGCAAGTGTGCTCTGAATTGCCACAGGAGGCCTGAGGCCTGTGAGGTGGTGTCCACCCTACTGCACTCTCCTTGTGCATCCCACAGCCCGGTCCTCTCAAACCCACAGGGTGAGCTTTCCTCAGGCCGCTTAAGGTTAGTCTGCCTCCACTTCCAGCTGGCACTGAGGCTAGCAAGCAGGGGCACTGAGTGGTGGCTGCTCTGATGGATACCAGATAGCAACAAGGCAGACCTCCTTGGGGATCTGATCAGAACACGACACTCATCCTTCACCTGGTCACCGCAGGGCTATTGTAAAGTGCTACAGAAGTTCCCTTCCCTGGGGGCTGCTCCCATTGCGGTCACTCTACCTGCCTCCCCATGTACCACAGAACTCACATTTCTAAAACGAACAGGACAGCCCTCCTGGGGAATGAGTTGGTGTCTTCTTGCTCCCCTTGACCTAGCGCTGAGGGCAGCTGATGGAAAGTTCTGTGTGCTAAGAAGCAGGCATCCCAAGTGCGGGCTACACCCACACCCACCACAGTAACTAGGGTCTGAGCGCAGTAAATCAGACCTCCCTGAGCGCTGTGACCACCCATCTTCCCAACCAGTAACTGTCCGCCGCGGGGCTTGTACACACGCCGGCAGAAAAGGCTAACGCGTCGAAGCTACCTGATAAGGAATTTACGAGAGATACGTCATGATTCCGTCAGTGATTTTCAATCCACCGAAAAGATAGGCAAAACCAAGGAGAAGCGCAGTAAAAACTTTAGAAGAATTCAAGAAAATAATTTGAGAACAAATTGACAAGATGAAGGAAAAATTGGAAACCATACAAAAACAGCAAATAGAAAGGTGGAAGATAAACACTAAGATATCAACAAACAAATACAAAAACAAAAACCAAACAGATAATGCATCGAACAAGCAAAAGAGCAGACCGGAATAAATGGAAAACCTAATTAGTGAACTTTAGGACAAATCTCTCCATATTAATCTGCTAGACAGTGGTTCTCAACCTCCCTAGCGCCATGATCCTTGATACAGCTCCTCATGTGTGGTGACCCCACAACCATAAAAGTATTTTTGTTGCTACTTCATCACTATAATTTTGCTACTGTTACGAATCGGGTGACCCCTGTGAAAGGGTCATTCAATCCCCAAAGGGGTCACGACCCACAGGTTGAGAACCGCTGTGTTAGAGGAACAAGAACAACACAAATCCAAAGAAAGCCTAAGAACGACGTGGAAGACCATCAGGAAGAATACTCTTTGTGTTATCAGATTTCCAGAAGAGGGAGAAACACAAAAAGAACAGAGAAAATCATCAACAAGGTGTTGGTAGAACATTTTCCCATCTCCGTGAAAGAGGAGAAGCCATGCATCGAGGAACAGACAACAGAATGAAACCATCACGGCATATCATAACAAACCATCCAAAACTGGAGACAAGGAAATAATCCCGAGAGCAGGTTGGGAAAAATGAAAAGCTGCCGCAAAGGGGAACCAATAAGCATGCGTTCAGATTTCTCAGCAGGAACTGTGCAGGCAAGAGGGCAACGAGAGGCCATGTATAAAACTCAGAAAGAGAGAGAAAAAAGCCGGCCAAGATCATATACCCAGCAAAAGCAACCGTCTGATATGATGGTGAACTTAGGCTGCTGACGAATAAACAGAAATGAAAGGAATTTGTAAGAACCAGACCAGCTTATAGGACATACGAAGGAGAGTTCTTTGGACAGAAATCAACAACCCAGGTGACCGTGCATGAGCCCAGCCCCCAGAAGTCCACCTGGGCATAGCAGCACTCAGAGGAAAACAACCCCGCCAGACTGGAGCCAGGAAACCAACCGAGACCCTTACACAGTAAATAGAGGGGGCCGTGCAGGGCCAGAACTTTCAAACAGAGAGCAAGTCAAAGACAGCTCAAGACAGAACAGATGATCCCAAACTTGAAAATTAAATAAGTACATCACAGGCTAACCGCAAAGAAATTGGGTAGACCTTATCAAAATAAGAAAAGAGGAAAATCAGAGAGATTTATTAAACATGAAGGTGACGGTGATTGAGAAAAGGACAAGGAAGTCCACTAGTAAAGTGCACTTTCCACGGACAGGTATGCGGAATAAAGGCATCAGTAGCAATAAAACACCCCCCCTCCTCCCGGCCAGGACAGCAATAATTCCATTCCCACCGACAAGTCCACTGAAGGAAATGGATTGAATGCACCAGTCGAGAGACCCAGCGCAGCATGATGGGTAAGACAACAAGGCCTATCTAGATGCTGCCGGGAAGACACACGGCTTAGACACAAAGACAAAGGTAGGATTAAAGGCTGGAAAAACTATCATGCTCATGGCAATCAAAAACGAGCAGCAGTGGTGATACTGACTGCTAAAACAGTAGATGAAAACCAGTATAAGAGACAAAGAAGAGTATAATGATTTCAGGGTCCACTGGACAAGAGGGCATAACCACACTATCTAAACACACAAAGGCTGAGCCTCTGAATATATCCATCCAACTTGTATAGACGTCAAGAGACAACAGTGGCCGGAGACTCTGCTACTCCCCGTTCAACAAGGAGTAGAACACAACTGGAAAGAAACACAGCGGAGATGCTCGCACAAGTTCACTGCCGTCAAGGGGCTTCCAACGCAACAGCAGCCCCATAGGCCAGGGTGGAGCTTCCCCCGTGGGTTCCTGAGTCTGTAACCCTCTGCGGAGGTAGGAAGCCTCAGTTTTTTCTTGTGGGGCAGCTGGGGTTTTCAAACTGCTGACCTTGCAGCAGTTGGGGGCTGAACATGCAACCACTGTGCCACCAGGGCTCCCAACAAAGGTTCATAATCAAGCAACACAATCAGACAGTGTGGCTTCATCGATCCGTACAGAGCACGCCACCCGAAAGATGGAGTGTTGAAAGGTAAGGATGTTCCTTACCTGAGGACACAAGGCCTGACCTCGGCATTTTCGATCGCCTCGTCTGCGTGTGAACGTTGGACCATGATAAGGAAGACCGAAGCAGAAACGAGCGTTTGGGTGATGGGGCCGAAGGTCGAAAGCACCGTGGCACGTGGCAACAGCAAAAGAGCCGACACATCTGTCTTGGGAAAACAGGACAGCCGGAAGGCTCCGTGGGAGTCAGCGGGGACTTCGTCTCACATACTTTAGACTTGTTGTCAGGGGAGGCCAGTCCCTGGAAGAAGACCTCCTGCTTGGTACAGTCGGGGGCAGAGAAAAAAGATGCAGACCACCTAGGTGATGGCTTGGCACCGTGGCTGAAACAGTGGGCTCAAACCTAAGAGCAGTTTGGGAGGATGGTGCAGGGCCGGGCAGTGCTTCCGTCTGCAGTATATTGTCCGTTGGCTACGAGTCCAAACCGACTTGAAGGTACTACCGCCACCACCACGACCCCCCAAGAATGGCACGATATACAGCCTTTTCCAAAAGGCCCACCTGGCACCTGCTCCAGCACAGACCATCGGACGTGCCCCACGGAGCCCTCAAGAGTCTCCAACACTGAGATGGTACACAGTATCTTCTCCGATCTCAATGTTGTCAGCTCAGCAATCAGTCGCAGTGAAATCGAGGAACAAACACAAAAACACTTGGAAATTGGGTAACGTCTTGCTTCAAAACTACCAGGTGATAAAAGGGAAAACCACGAAATAAAAACAATTCCTTGAACCAAACATGGATGGAACCATGCCAACTCCTTTGGGATACTGCACAGACAGAGCTCGGAGGGAGGTTTACAGCAATTAATGAGCACATCAAAAACGGATGGAAGAACCCAAACCGGCACCCGGGAGCGACCGCCCCACAATGAGGAAAAGGGGAAGCAAGGGCACCCTACAGTCACCTGAAGGAAAAACAGAGAGAGGCAGAAATCAAGGAACCAGAAGACAGGAAAACTGTGGAAGGAATCAAGAACCGAAGAAAAGGGTTCTTTGAAATACTTAACAACGCGGACAAACCACCGGCCAATCCCAGCAAGGACAAGCAGCAGCTGCGAGCGGCGGGAATTACAGAACAGGAGCAAATGACAAAGAAAGCACAGCTCAGTCCTTTGGACCCCTGGAAGAAGTGGACTGGTTTCGGGGAACACATTACCTACCCAAACGAGCACAGATTAAAGTCGAAACCCTCGTCCGACTGTAACGAAGTTAGAGACTGATCAGGTCCTTAGAAACCTCTGCACAACAGCCAGTCAAGGACCTTGGTGACTTCTGTCAACACTCAGAGAGAGCTGACACTGGATGTCGTCAAACTCTTCCAGAGTACAGCGAAGGATGGGAGACGCCTACATTCATTTTACGGCGTGAGCATGAGCCTGAAGTCAGAGCCAATCGGACATAGCACTAAAACGAAAACGACAGATCCACATCCCTCATGAACACAGGTGCAAAAAGCCTTCCTCCTAGCCATCAGAATCCAACAATATACCCAAACAGCAACAGAAACAACCCCATCATGATCAACTGGGGTGCACAGCAGGGATGCAAGGATGGTTGAAGGATAGAAGAGCGGGTGGCACTCGTCATGGAAACAAAACCAGGTCCAACACCCATTCCGGGCAGATGCTCACCCAAAGAGGAGCAGGCGGGAGATTCCTCAGCACAATAAAGGGCGTATGTACAACCATCCGACTGCATTGTTCTCAACGGGGGGAAATTGAAAGCATTCCCCGTGGATGAGAACCAGACAAGGCCCTTTAGCAACGCTCCCAGACAATATTATCCCGGAAGACTCAGCCAGAGATATAAGATATAAGTAACGCTCCCAGACAATATTATCCCAGAAGTCTCAGCCAGAGATATAAGATATAAGTAATGCTCCCAGACAATATTATCCCGGAAGTCTCAGCCAGAGATATAAGGCAGCAAGCAACGAGAGGCATCCGAATTGGCAAAGACGTCAAAGTCCGTTTGTAGATGATATAATTCCAAACGAAGACAATTCCAAAGGCTCGGCAGGGAAATTGCGGGACCGAATTGAAGATCCAGCAAAGTGGCAGGGCTGTGGGACCAGCATGCAACACGCAGTCGGGCGCTTCTTGCTTGCAAAGAGCGCTCTGCAAGGGAACTCGGTACCATTTACAACACCCACCCCAACGAGGAAAGACACAGGAATACACTGAACTGGTGAAACGAAAGGCCAAGCCAAAGAAAAGAAAACAAAAAGCAGCACTTCAAGAGACCTACGTTAACGGAGGAAGACGCCGCGTCCATGGACCAGAGCATTCAACGCTGTGACAATACCGGTACTACCCAAGGGGGTCTGCGGATAGAATGTCCTCCCAACCCAACTGCAGGCAGCGGTCAAGAGATTAGAGGATGCACTGTATTAGGTCAGTCTGCTGCACTAGACCTCTCTGAAGTCCTGAAAAGCAAGGATGTTACTTTGAGGACTAAGGTGCGCCTGACCCAAGGCATGGGATTATCTATCGCCTCAGATGCATGTGACAGTTGGACATTAAATGAGGGAGACGAAGAAGAACCGATGTTGTTGAAGTATGCGGCTGGTGACTAACGTACAAATCAGTGGGAGAAGTGCAGCTGGATGCTCCTTAGAGGGAAGGAGAGCGGGACTTCACCTCACGTCCTTGGCTGTGTGAGCGGGGACCATCCTTGGAGAAGGACATCAGGCTTGGTAAAGTAGCGGCGTTGGAAAAAGGGACGCCTTCTGACACGATGGACTGACAGCGTGGCTGCACCCAGGGGCTCACGCGGAGGAACACCGGTGAGGGTGGCACGGGACCAGGCAGGTTTCGCTGTGAGTCGGAGCTGATTCGGCGGCCCCTGGCAACAGCATGGGTGGCGGATCTTTGACAGGATCTGAACACAGGAGATGTGGAAGTGATCGTCTTGGTCATAAATGGCGCTGGCAAAATTAGCCATCCCAGTCGTAGAGGCTTGGCCCAGGACCCCTGCCTCACCCCATATAAAAAACCAACAACCGTCAGAGGGATCAAAGGCCTAAACGTGAAACTTAAAGAACTATCAGGGTCACCGATGAAGAAACGGGCAGACGCAGGGTCCCCAGGGTGTGAAGACACGATCAAACAGTAGTGCAAAGCACACAAACCGCGGAAGACACACTCGGTGACGGGGCTTCCTCAAAAGCGTGTCACATGATTTCAAAAAGAGTCAAGAGAGAATCCACAGGCTGGGGGTGGGGTGGGGTGTGATAATGATATATTGGACCAGGGAGTAATGTATACGTGTCTAGAATACTCTTAACACCTCAACAAGGAAAAGACCAATCGGCCAACAACATACCGATGGTCGGAGGACGTGAACGGACACGTCAACAAACAAGCCCCTGAGGCGTGGAGGGGTGGCTGAGCTTGGCCAGCAGATTGTAACCACCAGCGGCTCGGAGGGGGAAGGATGGGCCTTTCTACTCCCATAAAGAGTCACCGTCTCAGGAACTCACGGGCGGTTCCACCCTGTCCCACAGGGTCACGAAGATCACCATCCACTCCATGGCCCTGAGTTTGGGCTTTTGAGTTTCGAACAATGGGAGCCATTCGAGAGAGGCAATGCAAAGGGGCAACGAGCTGTCACTGCACTCAGACATCGAGAGCAAACAAGAGGCCTGTGAGGGTGTGGAGAGAGAGACGGGAGTGGGGGAGGGGGAGGACTGTAGAAATGGAGCTGACTTCGTGGGAAGCAGAATGGCATTTTCTCAAACAATTGGCACTAGAGATGCCACGGAGCCAGCGAGCCCTGCATCTGGCACCTGCCCAACAGGCACCAGAGCCCTGGCCATCTGCACGTGCACCGTGGTCACGGCAGCACTGTCCACCACAGCGGGGAGGCCGGAGACCCCTGAATGTCCATCAGAGGAAGAACGGGCGAGCCCACTCCAGCACGTGCACGCACAGTGAGATGCCACCGAATGCACAGAGTGGGGGCGGGCCCGTGAAGCGCTCCGTCACCCGGAGGACACCGGGTGGACCAGAAGGGGTCAAGGCATGGGATGAGCCCAAGAAAGGGCTTTCACACCAGAAGGAACATTCTCCGAGGGTTGCCGGTGAGTGGAAGGGGAGGGAGGGCAGGGGGGCTGCGGGCTGGGGGGCTGGGTGGATGTGTGCTAGCTCGGGTGCAGGAGAAGCCAACACAGCTAGCGGGAGCTTGTGATCGACGACGTGGGAGGGGCAGCCACAGCGGTTGCGCAGCACGACAAGGTACCACTGGCCTTGGGTCACACACGCAGAAGGCGTTGAATGGATTCGGAGAGTGTTTGGTCCTGTACATTGTTTTGGCCAAAGTGGAGAACAAAAAATCACATGCATCTCAGTGAGTACGGGTGCAGGGGTGGGGGCATCTTCTAAAAAGGTCGTGCAACTCTTCTGGGTGTGGCTGAACTGCTAACCTGGACGATGTGTGGATGACGTGCCAATAAAGCTGCGTTAGGAAAATTGATGGTGGCGGGGAAGAGGCTGGGAGGC
>NW_022111317.1:1177021-1182303 GCF_000313985.2 Echinops telfairi | reverse complement strand
ATTTTCATAGAATGCAAAAATAGTATTGTAATATATATATTTAAATTTCAACATAAGTACAATTTACAAGTATAATACATTAAAAATTATGTACAGTATTATTTTATTCTTTGGCATATTTCTCATTTGAGTGAATTTTTTTTTTAGTAGATTGCTGTCGTTGCTTAAAAGGTCATGGAATTTTTCACAAGAATTTGTTAAATTATATTTCACACATAAAATGGCTTTCAAAGTCTCAACACTTAATTGTGAATTAAAATAAAGTGATGTCCACACTTTATTTACTGTAGAAAAAAATGCGTTCAGGTTCAGTCGCAGCATTAGTTCCTGGTAAGGACAGTGCGTATTCCACAATTTTTAGTGCATTATTGTATGGGACATGATTTGTTTCAAAATGATGAAATATTTCTAACCATTTGTTCTCTATTGTGATTTTTGCTGATGCCCAAGATTTAACCTTTTCCTTATCAATATATATTTTTAATAATGATACTTCATTAAAAAGATCATTTTTGGAAATATTACTATATGGGAAATTTTGAGTAATATGATCAAATGATTTTTGCACATCATTCTAGTACTATCTGCTAAATTAAAGAAAATTTATGTATCTATGAAATAAATAAATAAATAACTTACCTAAATTATCTGAATAGCTGATTTGTTGACATCACTTGTTTAACTAGCACTAGCACGCAGTACAATGTGTGTCGTCTCGTTACAAAATGTTTTCGTTGTTGCCAATGCCAAAAAATGCCATTGTTCCTTAAGTCTAAACAATGGTGGTCGAATTCTAACAACTGATCAACAATGCGAACTTTGATAAGCAGTTCTCGATAATCAGTTCTCAACAATTACTTGTTATTACTAAAGTTTAACATTATAAAATTAACAAAAATAATATAAAACTCATATCCTGGCGAAATAGCCACATGGCAGCTGAAAACCGTACATTCCCTTCCGGTTCTCCTGCCATTCCCTAGCTTGTCGTGCATTCTTTCCAAAAATCAGGACTTTTTAAAAATGCTGCGGGATGCGGGACAAAAATCGGGACTGTCCCACCAAAAGCGGGATGTCTGGTCACCTTAGTTAAAGGCAACAGAGGCAAACACTGTCCTATACACAACCCTACAATAACACTGAAAACAAACTCACTGCTAACAAGTTGTTTGGGATGCATCACGACCCTGTCACTGGGCAGGGTAGAACTGACCCCGTGGGTTTCTGAGAATGTATGTGCTTACAGGAGTAGAAAGCCTCATCTTTCTCTGAAGGAGCAGCTGGGGGTTTTGAACTGGTGACCTTGTGGTTAGCAGCAGGACTCATCACCCACTATGCCCCATCCTGTGATAGTGGTTATCTACCCGTAGATGCTTGGATAGACATGCAGATTGATCAGGTGTGGGCAGGAGGGCACATGTGTGACCAGGAATACATATAGGTTTGGATAGACATGCAGATTGGTCAGGTGTGGGCAGGAGCACACGTGTGTGACCAGGAATAAATATAGGTTTGACAGAGGATAATAGTACAGGAGTGTTTGCCTTTGCTGCGAATCTATCCACAAATGGGGTGGACCACGCAGGGGGCAAAGTTACGAAAACTTCTGAGACACAGCCAAACACCTTGAGGGAATGAGTCGTGGGCCCAGGAGCTCAGCACCATGGTTCAGGGAGGCCACAGTCAACCAGCATCATACAGTTCACAGAGACACCACTCACTGCGGTGAGCAGTGACCAGGGACTTTAGGAGCTCGTGAGCGGCCATCTAAAACCAGCGGTCTCTCTCCTTCTGGAGAAAAGAAGTGATGAGCATCAGAAGACCGTGAGACCACCTGACGAGTGGACCACACAAGCATCCGCGTCCCAGAGACCAGAAGAACCAGATGGTGCCCGGCCGCCAGTATGCCCGGATAGAGTGGGAGAAAAATGTGGAACAAAGCTTAACACGATGAAGAAAAAAAGCAACCCAGCCTCGTGGGTCCAGAAGAAACGGAGGGAACTCCCAGGACAGAGGGTTGGGGAAGGAGGAGGCTCGGGCAGGAAACAGGGAGGATGCGGGAGGAAAGAGGGCCCAGGAAGAGATTGAAATGCGCGAGTTGAAACACGCTGTGTCTAAGCTGTTGATTGTGGAGCGGACGATCTGCCCGGGAGCCTTCACCTCATTCAGTCAGTATGTTTAAAAACAAACAAAACTGCTAAGAAATTAGAACGGTTCTCCCAGTAACGCTTTAGAAAACAGTGACACGCCGATACAAAACTGGGGGAGGGAAGGAAACAGGTTCGCCAGCAAACGCTGAAAAGCAATCAGCAAACAAACAAACAAACTTGTCTAGTCCATGCTGGCTCGTAGCGACCCCATAGGGCAGTGGTTCTCAACCTGTGGGTCGTCACCCCTTTGGGGGGCGGTGTGAAATGACCCTTTCACAGGGGTCGCCTGATTCATCACAGTAGCAAAGTGACAGTGATGCAGTAGCCACAGAAATCACGTGCTGGTTGGGGGTCACCACACATGAGGACTGTAAGAAAGGGTCGCGGCGTGAGGAAGGTGGAGAAGCGCTGCTCTAGGATAAGGCAGACCTGCCTCTGGGAGTTTCTAGATCCATGACTCTTCATGGGAGTAGAAAGTTCCGCATTTCTCTCTCTGAGAGGCTTGGTGGTTTTGAACTGCAGACCTTTGGATCAGCAGTCCTGTAACCGCCAGGACACCAGGACAGAGAATACAATGGCAAGAGTAAGTCTCTCCTGACCAGCCATTCCATTCCAGCGCGTGCTCTGGCCTACATGCCCCGTCGAAAGGCAGCCTGCCCGCACGGATGAAATGAAAACCCGCTGGTCTAACGGTTGACCAGAGCCACACCTCAAACCCAAGGATGAAGGCTGGTCAACCGTGTAAGGGCTGGGGGGTGGGGCGGATCCCACGTCAACCACAGCCGGAAGGAAGCCGGGGTGGCCGTCTCATTGTCAGACAAGGCCTGAGCCTTTAAGACAGGATTTGCCAGGAGAGACAGAGGAGCTGGTAGACTGCATGTGGAGGGACAGGGGCCAGTCACGGGGGTCACACATCTTGTGACCTCACTTACCACCAACCGTGGAAGATCAAAAGGTCAGCCTTTGCCCAAGGATGGATCTCAGAGGGTCAGCACAGTGGGGTGGGGTAGGGTGTAGAAACAGGGAACACAGGGGAAGGGGCGTGAGTGGTGGCGCCGGGGGCCCAGGCGGAGTGAAGGGATGCGTCTTGAAGTGGAAAATGACCACCTGCTCTCTGGGCCTTGTTTTAGGGCCTGAAAGAGACCCGGGACTCAAATATAATTCCAGGAGAAAGCTGATTACCGGTAAGTCTTCAAAAAGGGGCAGTGAGAACACAAATACGCAGACACATCATCTGGATGAGGGGGGCCATTGGCGTGAGGTCTTCCCGGCCAGGAGAGCCCGTCAGGACGCTGTGAGACAGGCACGGGGCACAGGGGACTGTTGGAATGGGTGCCTGGTGGCAGGTCAGTGCATCTTCACGCGGGACGTTGGGAGCGGGAGCGGGGCCACGAGGGGGACACGTATATTCTGTCAGATAGAAGAGCTCACAAGATTGGTCCAGGGGCTTCCAGGACACACTCGGGCAAGCTCCTCAGAGAATGCCCCTCCCTGGGCTGGCAGGGGAGGGGGGTCCTGTGATCCACTGCCCAGCGCACTCTGCCCGAGGCCAGGATTATCAATCTCCTTGGTGAAAGGGTTTGGGTTTTCCGTTTCCGTTAATGATCAGAAGGAATTCGATGGAAGCTTAATCCATGTGGGGGGCTCTGCAAATGGATTTGGGGCTTTCATGGTCATCTGCAAACTGGGGTGCTCAGAACGTAAGCTCTAATACAACCTCCACCTTATTCGCACTAAAAAAAAGTGGGGTCGGGCAGCTCTGTCCCGGTGGGTTTCCGAGAGGTCCCTGTTGACGGGGGCAGAAACCCCGTCTTGCTCCTGGGGCAGAACTGGAGGGTCTGTTTTGTGCAGCAGCTCTGCCTGAGGTCGGCCTAGCCAGTGCATTCCTGGTCCTGAGGGGGCAGCCAGGCCCAGCAGGACCCCAGACAGACCCCCCCATCTCCCCTTCCTGGAACGAAGGCTCCGTTTCCCCAACTGTCTGTCCGGGTGGGTGAGACGGAGCTCTGAGGGCTCTGTCTGTCAGCCCTGTCTGTCAGCCACACTGATCAGAGAGGCCGAGTGACGGCCAGGTCACACGGGGAAGGCGGTGCCTTGTCCCAGCTCCACCCCAGGCACCTTCCTCTTTCTTTCTTTGGATCCACAATCCAGGCCCATGGAAGCAGCACGCTCCAGCAGCACGCTCCCAAGCATTGCACAGGGGAACCTGCAGTGCAACGCATTAGAAAGCAAAGGTGTCCGCACCGGGACAAGGATGCGGCCGGCGCTGTTAGCGGGGCACCTCCTGTCACCGAATCTGCACCCGAAAGCCAGGCAGCGCACAAGGAAGATGGGAGAACCCAGGCCCCAGTCAAGAAGGCTCGAGGAACCTCGGATGGCTAAGAGGACCCTCTGAGCAGCCCAGGGCACAGTGGTTACAAGCTGGACTGTGATCCCCAAGGTCAGCAGTTCGAAAACACCAGAGAGACGGGCTTTCTGCTCCATAAAGAGTGACAGTCCCGGAACCCACAGGGGCAGTTCTATCCTGCCCACAGGGTCGCTGTGAGCCGGCATTGGCGTGATGGCGGCGAGGCTGAGGGAAGGAACAGATCCGGGTGGGAAGCAGCACAGCCCTTAGAAGCTCAGTGCCCTGCTCTGGTCGTGGTCTCTGGAGGGAGCCGTCCTGGGAGAGGCCATCCTTCCAAGCCCCTTGTCCATGAAGCCAGGGTGTGTCAGTCCAGGTGGACTAGAAAAACAAATTCATAGACACTCACTTGTGTATAAGAAACAGCTTTATAGAAAGAGTAGCTGAATGTTCAGAAAACATCCCAGCCCAGTCCAGATTGAGTCCATACGTCTGATATTAGCCCATATGTCCGATACCAGTCTATAAGTCCTCTTCAGACTCACGAAACACAGGCAATGACACTGAATGCAGGAAGATTACAGGCCAGTGGGAAGTCTTGTGGGTCCAGTGGCGTTGTAACCATCTCAGCGCTGGCAGGGGCTCGCCACTGGGCTTCTTTGGCTCAGGGCACTAGCACGGTTCCGTGTCTTCTCCACAGGGATGTCTCCCAGGGAGGGAGAAGAGAGAGAGACTGTCTCCCGCCTCCAAGGAGGAATACAGGAGTTCCCAGAATCCTCAGGAGAAGGCCA
>NW_022111317.1:1174173-1176111 GCF_000313985.2 Echinops telfairi | reverse complement strand
CAGCTCTACTATGTCCTGTAGGGTCGCTGTGAGTGTCATCGCTTGATGGTAGTGAGGTTGTTTGTTCGTTTGTTTTTTCATTTTGGTTGTGATGTTGGACACTCAGAGGCTCACCTGAACACCTGCGCTCCCAGGTGAGGTGCCTAGCCCCTGGGACAGCGACAGGACTCACTCACAACTCTGTGTTAGGGGCTCCAGATCCCAGGCAAGGCACCCGGCCGACCTTCGAGGACAGGCTGACCTGGCGGGCTCCCACCAAGGCCTGGGCGATGAAGCGAGCCAGACAGACATCTGGGTCTCCTGGCACAGAGCAAGGTGATGCCAACACTGCTGTCATCGATGATGCCCGCAACCAAACCCACACCACACTCGCTGCCAGCGAGCCGGTTCCTACAGCACTGGGCAGAACGGCCCCTGTGAGTTTCAAAGGCGGTGACTCTTCACGGGAGCAGACATCCCCGTCTTCCACCTTGTGGTTAGCAGCCCAGCGTGACACTCTCCCACAGGGGCTCCTAACTGAGTCCCAGGGTGGTGGGTGGCACAGGTAACGGACGCTGCTGATGGAAAGGCTGGAGGTTTGGGCCCAGCTGAGGCTCCAAGGGAGAAAGCCCAGTCCTTCTGCTTCCGGAAAGGCTGCCATCATTGGAAACCAGACGGGCCAGCTCTGCTCTGCCCAGCTGAGAGGGCCTCGGCCGCCAGGGTGTCGTTTCTTTCTGGTTTTCTCCCTCACCAGGGAGCCCCTAAGGGCTGTTAACAAAGTGGTGTTTAGCCGGAAGGCTCGGGGTTTGAACCCACCCACCCAGGGGTGCCTCAGAGGAAAGGCCTGGAGATCTACTTCCAGGAAACCTGCCAGGGGAACCCGGACCTGTAGGTGCGCCCTGAGTCCTGTCGCCCAGCTCAGCGGGGCCGGCGGTCTCTGAAGTCCCTCTGGGATAGTGGTGGGTGGCCTGGAGGCAGAGCTCTCTCCTTGCAGGCAGGAGGCCCGGGTTCTACTCCAGGCCAGTGCCACCTCCTGTCTGTCTGTCCCTGGAGACACACTCGTTGCCGGGACGATGGAGCTGCCAGATGAAGACGAACTAGGAAGGTCTGGAGGTCCACTGCTGACAATCAGCCAGTGACATCCCAGTGGACCTCAGCGTTTGACCACCACTAATTGTGGGGAAGGGGGCTCAGGGGAGTGGTGCAGTGGGCTAGGGTAGAGGTGGGGATGCAAGATGTGGCTGTGGTGTGGTGGTGGTGGGGTCGTTGCAGGGGGACATGGGAAGATGTGCAGGGCTCGGGGGGGGATGACTGGGCACTGGGCAGTATTTTGTGCCAGCATGCTTGGGGTCACCATGAGTCAGGGACCAGCCAGAGGACGGGGAGGCTTCTCGTACCCTGACTCTTCTGCCCAACACCACCCCTCCCCCAACCTACCCACCTGGGTGGGGGCAGCCGGCTCTGGCCCAGCTCCCAGAATCCCATTCACCACCATGGAAAGAAGACTTGACTGTTTACAGCCACCGACAGAATTTGATCTCAAATGACAAACCCCAGGGCCCAGCGCGGCCGGTCGATTACGCAGAACCTCATTCCGACGGCTATAAATAACCCTCCCAGCGCAGTCCCCAGGAATTCTCTGGAAAGATGCTTCAGAGCTTTGAATAATGAGATAATGGAAACAAAAAGCGATGCTAATTAATTTCCTCAAGGCACTGAGAGAGAACTCCAGGGAGGTGGGTGAGATCAATGGGACTCCTTCCAGACCCCCGGGGAGGCAGTTCCAGGGCCTGGCCACTGCTGGGCACACACCATCTGTCCCTGGAGCTGTGGGTGTGCCTGCCTGCCTGCCCAGACCGTGCTCCGCCCTGCTCAGCCACACTGGGCGCAGTCAGGCCCAGAGTGTAGCCCCCAAGGTCAGAGCAGGAGCCCACACTCAGAAGCAGGGGCTTTCCCAAG
>NW_022111317.1:1169742-1173882 GCF_000313985.2 Echinops telfairi | reverse complement strand
GTGTGACAGGAGAGGTTCTCCGTGGGCGCCCTCTGCAGAAATCCACACGGGAGCCAGCCGCCAAGCCTTTTCTCCTGCGGAGCGGCTGGTGGGCTTGAACCACAGACCTCAGGCCAACAGCGGGGAGCGCTTAACATGGCGCCACTAGGGCTCCCGTGGTCATTGCTGTCAGAGGCCCTCGGGTCTGCGCCAGCCTCATCATCCTTCTGTCTGAGCCTATGGCTGCAGCCAGTGTCCACCCATCTCGCCGAGGGCCTTCCTGTCTCTCACTGCCCCTCTGCTTCACCAAGCGTGACGTCCTTCTCCAGGGGGCGGGTCCCTGCCGAGGAACCAGTCTCTCCATCCTCACTTCCGAGGCGAGTTCTGGCTGTGACTTCCTTGGAGACAGACGCGTTTGTAAACCGACTGCCATCGAGCTGATTCCCACTTGCAGCCCCTCCCATAGAGCCTCTGCGGCTGTAAACCTTGACAGAGCAGACAGCCTCCTCTTTCTCCCTCTGAGGGGCTGGCGGGCTAGCAGACCAACACTCACCCCAGGGTGCCATTAGTAGAATTGCCATCTGACCCAGAAAACCAAAAGGGCGTTCAAATAAACATCTGTATGGGATGCTCATTGTGGCATTTTTTCCCCAAACAGTGCGGAGGTAGAAGCCATGCATGTGTCCGACAAAGGAT
This sequence comes from Echinops telfairi, assembly GCF_000313985.2. Lineage (NCBI taxonomy): Eukaryota > Metazoa > Chordata > Mammalia > Afrosoricida > Tenrecidae > Echinops > Echinops telfairi. The sequence goes on along the minus strand of NW_022111317.1, from coordinate 1,173,207 downwards.
GGTTGGATAAGAATCCACTGCCACTGAGTCTGCGATGACTCACAGCGACCCTGGTGGGCAGGGCAGAACTGCCCTTGTGACCTTCTGAGACCCTCACTCTTCAGGGGCTGAAAACTCTGCCTTTCTCCCTTGGAGCGGCTGGTGGTTTGGGACTGCTGACCTTGTGGTTAACCGTGTCACCACATCAGGGCTCCTGATGGTTGGGGAAAGAGGTACTTCTGCGCTGCGATCAGTGCATACGGCTGCGTTAGGCTTAGCCACAGACACAAGCGAAGGAGAGGGATTTGCTCCACCAACCAGCCCCGGGAGCCTCCTGGGAGGCACAGCAGCCACGTGCTGTCTGACCGGACTCGTATGAAGTGCCCAGCATCGGGGCACCCACCGGGACAGGGATACAGGAGCAGGTAGCTGGGGCCTGGGGCACGGGAGTGGATGTGTCCACCGTGGGCTTCCTCTGTGGGGAGGAAGCTGTGTGGAGACAAGATACGGCTCTGGCCGCACTGAACCTCCAGACTGCTTCAGGCCATCCGTGGCAGTTAGAGGTAGGTCAACTTGACCCTGTGTGAGAGTGTTGGGTGGAGTCCGACCTGTGCATCAGGTGGCAGCCCGATGAGGCCTTCCTGGGGGTGTGGCCTTTCTCTGGGAGAGACTCTGAGACGTGTCCTTCCTCTCTTCTGCTTCGCGTTCCTCCTCCTGAGGACGTCACTGGGACTCTGCATCTGCCCCGCAGGAGGCCGCCGGACCCTGAGAGCTGCCGGCGCCCTGTCAGTCCCCGTGACTCTGCACCCAGTGGTCTGGGATCTCCCTGCTCCCCGCCTCACCTTTCTGCGTCACCTGCCTGCAGCCACGCTTGTCAGGAGAACTTAGGGACTCGCACCTGACTTAGGGACTGGCGTTGGACTGGGCTGGTACCTTGCTATCAGGTCACTTCTTGATAGAAAGTGCTTTCTTCTGCATAGATGGGAGTCACTGGTTGCCTTTCCCTGGGGAAGAGCCCACCCTGCCCTTCACGGCAATTTAAAGAATGATTTGAGAGCCGTGAACATACGTTTACAAACAAGGGGAAATCACCATATCTGAGTAAAAATCCTTGAGCAGTTTTCAGCTTTCCTTCTATGAGAAGAGCCGGCGCGGTCTGCTGACCCGGCTCGGACAACCCCACCTAGCCCGCCTTCCCGTGGCTGCCGTGAAGGGTGCCCGGTACATGTGATGCCGAGGGTGTTACAACCCAAAGAGAGAAGAAACAAAGCCACAAGCCCCCAGCCACCTCTGGGGTCAGTGGAGGCCGTAGAGGGGACTTCTCACTCACTGCCACCAACCCGCTCCGACCTGTCGCGGCCCTCTACACTGGGATAGAACTGCTCCCGGGGGTTTCTAGAACGGAAACTCTTTCTGGGATGGAAAGCCCCATCTTTCTCTCTTGGAGCCCTGCGCTTAGCAGGCCTACGTAGGACCCAGAGGTGAGCGCAGGCGCCCTGTCCCCCTCAGCGCCTCTCTTCACGTGGTTTGGAAAGGGGACGTTTGCATCTCTCAGACTAGGTTTTGGGGACCCAACGTCCAGGCTCCTCACTCCCGGGCTGCTGAGGAGTGGCCTTAGGTGTCCTTACCCAGGGCCCGTCAGGAGGCAGAGCCCCCCTGTGTCCAGCCTCTGCCCTCCCTGCCCCTCAGGCTCCAGCACCTGCTCCTTCGGAGACCCAAGGTCGGAGAACGAGGTTTTTCTAACAGGCTGTCTGGGACGTGACGACATGTTTCCATTTGGCGTCAGAGGAAACCATGGGCACCAGCAGCTGGAGTGTCCGGGCAGCCCCACTGTCACTGATGGGGTCCTTGCCTGGTGGGGTCCCTGCCAGAACACCAAAGGGGCCACTTGGCCGGTGCACGGGGAGATGCCAAGGCCCTGGTGGGTGTCCTGTAGGCTTTCTGGATACCAGACTGGCTCTCAGGCCCAGGGGTTGCAGCAGAGGGCCCCCTGAGACTGGGGGGACTCGTGTTAAGAATGAATGAGATTTAATACTAAAAACCAGGCTTACTCATCTGATGGGGCCTGTGGAGCCCCGAGTCACCCTTCAACTCGGAGCTGACATCACCCTTGTGGTTCACCCTTCAGCCAAACAGCAGACAAGCTTGTGGCGAGAGCCGCCACCAGGGAGGTGGTGGGTGGGCAGAGGGCCGGCCCTTCCCCCACATCACACGGAAAGGTTGGGCAGAAAAGCGTGATGGGACTTTTCCCAAGGGAGGTCGCTGGTTTTGAAACACGAGTGACCCTTTAAAAGATGGATGTTGGTTTCCCAGGGGAACCTGCGGGGCCCTGAGAGAGGAGCTGAAGGCTTTTTCTTCGAAGTCCAGGGACAGGCTCCTGTACCCAAGAGGTCTCGGTCCTCCCAGTGTGCTGAGCCTGAGGCTGCTGTGGCAACTGGCTCAAGCTGTGTTCCCAAATCTCCCCAGGGGGAGATCTGCCTTCCCCCCAGGCCGGGGCGGGGTGGTGGTGTCAGAGTTCTCAGGGGCCTTATCCCCCCATCCCTGGGAGCCTCGGAGGCCCAGAGCAGCCCCCCAGTGGTGACGAGCGCACGAGCACAACCCCTCCAGAGGTGCCCGGGGTCCCCATCCTGGGGATCACGTCCCAAAGGCCCCCCACCCTCGCCTTGAACGCCCCACGGAGCACAGCTCTGCTCTGCACGGGTGGGGTCCCCAGGAACCGGAATCAACAAGACGGCAGAGAGCGACCATGCTGAAAAAGCCCAGACCAGCAATGTGCTTTGAGGTTCTCAGATTAAAGCAGAGAGCTGACCATTCAGAGTCCCCACATGAAGACCTCCAGAAGGGGTGTTGTGCAGAGGTTCCCCCTGCTGGACCTGGAGAAGTTTGCAAAGGGCAGGGCTCTCGGGGGTCCAGGTGACTGTGACCCCGGCCCTCTGGAGGGGGAGACAGTGGGCAGGATGGCCTACCGACCAGCACCGCCCTCTGCCCAGCAGGTCCATGCAGAGCTCGAATCGGCTCTTTGGTTTCTGATAGGAATGCGCACACCCACACACACACACCGTGGCAAGAGTCCCCACCTCTGCTGCTCAGGGCCGATGGGGACGTTCTTCACCTTGTACCCCCTTGAAAATCATCCCAAAACATGCCTCGAAAATCATCCCCAAACCATCTAAGGAACACGGGTGCACTGCCCCTTAAGCCCCCCACCTCGCCCTCTGAGTGGCTACTAGGAATGTGACCACCTACAGTTAATCCTTGTCAAGAGTAAGATGCATGACGCCTAGACAGTGTTCCTTCCTCACACAGGTAAGGACGGCTTCGGCACGGCATTCATTTCAGGTCAAAGGTTTTCCTCTAGGGAAGAGGTTTGGGGGTGTCACCCAATCTCCATGGCTCCACACAGGCTGGATTTCATGATAGTTTCAAATTCTGTTTCACAATTTCCCCCCTTTGATCAAGATTTCCTTACAGAATGCTAGATCTAGA
>NW_022111317.1:1165613-1168131 GCF_000313985.2 Echinops telfairi | reverse complement strand
GTCAGCTGCTCCCAGGGAGAGAAATGAGGCTTTCTACTCCTGTAAAGATTTACAGCCAAAGAAACCCTAAGGAGCAGCTCTACTCTGCCCCATCAGGAGCCTTGGAGGTGTAAGTGGTTATGCGTTAGGCTGTGATTCACAAAGTCAGTTGTTCAAGACCACCAGCGGCTCCATGGGAGAAAGACGGGCTTTCTACTCCCCCAAAGAGTTACAGTCTCGGGACTCCCGAGGGAAGCTGTACCCTGTCCTGCAGGCAGCGAGCTTTTCGTTTTTGTTTTGATTCAGGTGACTGGAGTTGGAAGCCCTGAGTGGTTTTTGGCTGACATACGCGCATGAGAGGGGTTTCATGAAGTTGGTGGGAAAATGAAATGAAAGAGAATGGGCTTTCCCAGAGAACTTGTTGAAACTCACATCCATATGCACACGCACGACACACATGTACGCCCGTATAGACCCATGTACACGCACGACACACATGTATGCCCACACAGACCTATGGATATGCACGATACACATGCATACCCACATAGACATATGCACATGCATGACACACATGTACGCCCATATAGACCCATGTACACGCACGACACACATGTATGCCCACACAGACCTATGGATATGCACGATACACATGCATACCCACATAGACATATGCACATACATGACACACGTGTACGTTCACAGACAGATGCACATGCGTGCCCTACATGTATGTCCACATAGACACATGCACACTCATGACACACATGTACATCCACATAGACACATGCATATGCATGACACACATGTACGCCCACAAAGACAGTTACACAGCACGTACGCATACAATGCACATAAACACTCGTACACAGATTTGCGGAGGCCCTCTCCCTCCTTCAGACAATGATCAGCACAGTTAGATCAATGCATCATTGGCAGTGACCTGTCCCTCAGACAGATGGATGGACACTGAGGCTGGCTGCAGCCTGGGGCTCACAGATGACAAGTGCAGGTCAGGCGTGGCTGGGCTGCGTCCACTGTGCACGGGGTCTCTGGGATTGGGCACCAAGCAATGGCGCCTCACAACCCCACCCTCAGGGCTGAGCATCACGCATGTGTGACAACCCAAACCCGAGCCACTGCCCTGGAGCCAATCCTGACTCTGCTGAGCAGTCCAGCAGGACGGGGAGAGCTGCCCCCGGGGGTTTCCCAGGCAGCAACGCTTTACTTACGGGAGCAGGAGGGCTGGCCTCTCCCCCTCCGAGCGGCTGGTGGGTCTGCCCTGCTAACGCTGAGGTCCACAGCCCAAGTGTCACCATGCTGGTGTTGGAGCTCTTATACAACCAGCTGATCCCCGGGAACCCTGGCCACCCCCGGAGTGCGTGGGACCCTGTGCCGCGATCGCCCGCCTCTGCACTCTTTTTTCTAGTGGCTTTGCCGTACCCCTGAGCATGGCGGGGACCCCCTTAGCCACTGCTGTGGGTCCTCTGGGCCCGAGGCGTCCCACCCCCACCACCTCTGAGACTCATCCACTTGGAAGAGATGGGATAATGCACGCCCTTGTGATGCAGCCCAAGGGTGCGCCCTGAGGCTCCCACCCTGACTCTCCGGGCTGGGAGGCTGTGGCTGTGTGAGGGTGGGGTGGGGGGGAAGGGGTGGTGCTGGGAGCAGCACGTCCTGGACGTGGGTCCTGACACACGTGGGTGAGCGTGTTGCAGGAGTAGGCCGAGCACCGGAAGTGCCGCTCGCTCCGGGAGGCACGTGTTCAATTTTAGCAGATTATGCCGACTGTTTTCCAAAGAGGCTGCAATTTGGGGCCATTGTCATGATTCTTAACAAAACGCAGACACCTGGCGTGCAGGGTGCGGCAGCCTGCGCTCTGGGCTCCTCCCTGCTCCCACACCCGCCCAACCTTTCCTCCAACCGCCAGCGTGCCCAGGGCCCATCATCCTCGAAACAAAGAGCCCCTCAGAGGTGGCCACCAGGGTGTAGGCGGTGTGGCCTAGGGGTGTGTCTGAACCCTGGTCCACAGTTATGTGGGGCCCTGCACCCATCAAGCCAGTTAGATGGGCACGGGGAACTGTGCTTCAGAGAGGAGTGGGGGTCCCGAGCCAGGAGGGCAGGAGGGAAGAAGGGGCAGGCTGGGGTCCCTGTCCAGAGAAGACAAGGTCCCCTGTGTCCCCAGGCCCTGCTCCCCAGTATCCAGCTCTGGGTCCTGAGCAAGTCCTTCCTGGGTCAAGATGAAGAGTGAGTGGGGTTGGGGGGTGGGGGGCAGCTCTGAGGATGCCTGGGGGCTTCCTGCTCTTTCCAGGCCCAGAGAAACCCAGGCCCAGCCCAGCCTTGACAGCACAGCTGCCAATCTAGCTGCCTGCCCAGCCACGGGTGGTCACAGGCAGGCTGCCAGCTCCTGCCCGTCCCCCAAGGGGAATGCTGACACTCCAGGCTGGCATACTTCAGCTGCAGGGTCAGCAAGGCGTGCAGAGTTGTAACCACATAGTCTTGTGTGTGTATGTGTATAGGCTGTGTGAGCATGGTGTGT
>NW_022111317.1:1161594-1164042 GCF_000313985.2 Echinops telfairi | reverse complement strand
GGCCCCTGGGCCACCAGGGGTCCCAGAGGGCAGCTGTGTAGGGGAGACCACTCCCTGTCTCACTGAGGCAGTAACAAGATGCTGAAAACTGCATCATCCAGCACACGGCACATTCTCTTGTTATCCCGGAGACCAGAGCCCAAGAGCAGTCCTCTAAGGAGCACGTAGGGGTGCCTGGTGGGGCTGGCTCCTGGAGTCGGTGGGTGGGGTTGTTGGGGGATGGAAGAATTCACCCTTTGGGGGGCTGCCCACTTCCCTGGGCTTGTGGCCCTCTCCTCCACCTTTAAACACCATCTTGTCAACTTCTCTGTCTTTGTACTTCCTTCCCTCCTCCATGTGTGGTGTCAAACCATCTGTCTCCCTCTTATTAGGACTCTCATGGCTGCACTTGCCCCCTCCCCCCTCTCCTTCCACCCCAGTAACTCAGGGTCATTTCCCCAGGACAGGACCACACCATCACAAGCTATTTTGGGCCCTGTATGACGGCCGGGCAGGGCGTCAACCTGTCTGGGCCAGGATTCTCTGCTCAGGCCATGTGCAACCACGGAACCACCCTTCGTGATGTGGGCTGATGGATCAACCCTACGCTGATGTACAGGGATCGGGGTGGGGTGCATAGAGGGGGTATGGACACCCCCACAAGGCCCCTGAGCATTTTGTTGGCTCTGCATACTGCATCCAGCTCTGACCTCTGGTGCCTGAGACTTGAGCCAGCAGCCTGTTACAGTGACTGCTGACCTGGGGGATCTGTTAGCCTCTCTGGCCCGTGGGCCAGCAGCCTGCTGCCTGACCTGCAGCCACATGAGCTAGGAGAAGCCTCCTTCAGCTGCAGGGTCAGCAAGGCGTGCAGAGTTGTAACCACATAGTCTTGTGTGTGTATGTGTATAGGCTGTGTGAGCATGGTGTGTGGATATGTCTGCATGTGCCTATGTGTGTGTGTGTATGAATGAGAGTGTTTAAACCAATACTCACAGTAACCCTATAGGACAGAGAAGAGGTTGCCCCATGGGACCCCCAGGATGTAAATCTTTATGGAAACAGACAGCCTCGCTTTTCTCCCACTGAGCAGCTGTTGAGTTTGAACCACCAACCCTGTGGTTGGCAGCCGAGGGGGTCATCAGGATCCTCGTGTGTTTATACCTTTTGAAAAAGCTCTTAGCTCTCAGGGTGCACAGAATCAGGCTTTGCCGCCCCTGGACGTAAGAGAACGAGCTTCGCCAAACGCCGGTCGGGACACCTCACTCTGGTTAAGACGTGAAGGAACGGGGGGCTCTGGAGACGAGGGGAGTGCAGCACTCTCAGGGGTGACCCCAGCACGTTGGATCACGTGTCCCTTCAGGCGGGCACTGGGTCTAGAATGACCGCTCTAAGAACAAGATGGCTGGTGGCACAGCACGCCTGACCTGAGCCTTCCAGTGGTCTCTCTGAATCGGTGCCCGCCCCAAGCATCGGCTATGCGCCCAGTAGAAGCTGATATCAGACGGGGCCGTTTAAATGTGCTGTGAGCAGTGTGTGGCTGAGAGAAGGTTATTTCATGGAGAACGAGAACAAATCCACTCCATCGGCGAAAACATTCTCGAGCTACGGGAGGGGAGGCCGGTCTTGGCCAGCTTTAAAAAAATTCTCTGGTGGCTGATCCACAGACCAAAGTCCCTGCCATTGCGAGGCGATGCTGACTCGCAGAGGGACCCTGCAGGACAGGGCAGCACTGCCCCCGGGGGGTCCGAGATGGTTGCTCTTTATGGGAGCAGAAAGTTTCCTGGTCTTTCTCCCTCAGAGCCGCTGGTGGTTTTGAACTGCCGACCTTGCTGTTACCAGCCGGCATGGACCACGGCATCATCACTCAGCTACAAATCAAATGGCTGATAGCTGAGGCCACCCAGGGGCAGCTCAGAAGACAGGCCGGGCTATCGCTTCAGAAGAGCACGCTGCCCCCGCCCCTGCCCCCTGCCCTCTGGACCCCGTGCCAGCACGAGTTGGAGCAATGGGCGCCATCGAGCAGGAAGGATCTGGCTCCTAACCACTGGCTTGGCGATGGGGCGTGGGATTCAGTAATGAAGCCGCAGAACGCACAGCTGGCTGTTTAGAGAATTCCAAGGAACAGCGGCGTGTGGCGTCTGCTGTCCGTCTAACTTAGCGAGCTCCTCAGCCAGTGTGGGTAAGCTGACCATTCCATCCTGGCCACCCGTGTGCCCGCTCACCCCGCTCAGCACATCCTTGGCTGTGTGGGGGAGACAGGCTGGTGGAGGTGTCCTTAACGCTAGCTGCCCGGGCGGCTGCGCTGAGCTGAACGTCAGGCTGTAATGGGATGAACCAAGCAGCCCAGACTGTTGGGTCCAGGCGTGGCAGGCTTTGTGGGCACAGGGACATGCCCAGCACAGGCCTGAGCACAGCAGCCGGCCAACGGACGAGGGGCAGAATGCTGTGAGTGCACTCCGCTGCCCGCTT
>NW_022111317.1:1156192-1160565 GCF_000313985.2 Echinops telfairi | reverse complement strand
GTAGAACTCGCTGGCTTTGCTTGGCCCGAGACGCCATGTAAGGTCACATGGACATCTTTGGGTGGGTGGGCAGGGGAGGATGACTGCAAGGGAGGTTGATTTAGGTGACCACAGGGGCAGACTGGGTCCCTTGCCCGGGGATCCCGTGAGGCAGGGTGGGCTGAGCTGGGTCCCTTCTCTTTCTGTCTCTCTTTCTTTTCCAGACGTGCCCTGGCCAGAGTCCTCAAATAACACTACCCTTGCCTTTGGCTTCTTTTAAAGCCATACTGTATGAACCCTCTGGCCCTCAGCCACAGAGCGGAAGGCTCTGCAGAGCCCCAAACAAGGCTTATTGGAACCCAGAGGCTGCCAGAGCCGACCAGCCATTCTTCGGCTGACAGACCCACACGGACTTATCTCCCCGTCCTAAGAGACCAGGGTTTCCCGGGACTGGGATGGGCAAGCTGTGATTCCGCTGGGGGCCTTGGGAAGTGGTCAGGCCGCCGAGGTCAGGACTATTGTTCTTCTGTAAACTCCACCTTGGCCGCTGCTTCATCCCAGGGCCCTATAAATGTCAGACGTGGAAGTCACTCAGAGGTTAACATGGAGACAGAACAGAAGCAACCAGGATGCCGAGCGGCCGAATAAACTGAGCGCCCGGGAAATGCGAATCAGAGCGACCCCTGAGATCAGTCGTTGCTGGGGGCTTGGGCAGCCGGCTGGGGGAAGGGATGGAGAGGTGGAGGGAGCCCCCGGCAGTTTTGGGGGTCGCGAAAGGACGCTGTGTGACACTGTGAGGGTGGGCAGGAGGCATTTGTAAAGATTTAAGGAAGGTACACTTGTTACAGATGTCATTGTGTTTCTGACAATGACATGTGGAAGTCCTGGGCCCCACACCATCTGTGTGACCTTGTTTGAGGTCAGAGGGCACGTGCCTTGCCGATGATGTCAGTTGAAGGGAAGAGGCCATGGCAGGGGAGGAGGGTCCCAGTCCGTCCTGCCTGCCATCTGATGAGGGTCAGACACCACGTGCCGATGCTCCTGCAGGCACTGCCGATTGCCACCCGGAGCAGCGAGAGGCCTGGAACCATTGCACCTCCTCCCCTCCCCCAGGAAACCCACCCATTTGGTGATGCTTTGCTACAGCAGTCAGAGGTAAGCAAGGCAGCCGCACCAAGGGTGGGTCTCACACAGACCCCGCGACTTCAGGGAATTACAACGTAGCAAAAACAGTTCACTAGCGGAACCCTTATCTCACGCACAGCACGAGCAAGATTCCCTCAACACCCACTCCTCACTTAGTGACGCGGTCGGTAGCAAAGACCAGGTCATTAAGTGAAAACTGGCATCATATGAACATGGAGAGTGACCAACCAGATCACCAAGTGGAGCATGACTGCGTCATCGCATAACTGTCAAACCACATGCCCACGTAACGGCCAAACCACCTGACCACGTAACTGCCAAACCACATCCGTCCCTAATTTCCAGATCACATCATTAGATGACAGCCAGCTCACATCATTCCATAACCTTTAGATTACGTCATCAGAGAAGTGCCAGATCACATCACATCACTCTATCGTGTCTAGGGTACACCACGAGACAACTGTCCAATGACATCATTGCATAACTGTCGAGTGACATCAGTGCATAACTGTCGAGTGACATCATTGCATAACTGTCAAATGACACCAGTGCATAAGTGTCAAACGACATCATTGGATAACTGTCAAATGACGTCACTTCCTAACTGGAGAAGGAAACTGAAAGCATCCAATAGCCTTGATTGCTGAAAGGTCAGACTGCGCTGTCTTGAGAGCAGGACAGCAGACTGTTCCTTAAAGGGAAGGGTGAATGAGGCGCTGATACCAGGGGCTCAAGTAGAAAGCAAACGTTTTGAGAATGATGAGGGCAGCAAATGTACAAATGTGTTTGACACAGTGGATATCTGTATGGATTGTGATAAGAGTTGTATGAGCCCCCGATAAAATGATTACCAAAAAGTTTATAAAAAAGGAAAGGATGGAGAGGCTTGGTCTCATGTCCTCTGGACGTGCTGTCGGGAGAGACCAGTCCCTGGAGAAGGGCGTCGTGCTCGGTGAAGTGGAAGGACGGCGCAAGAGAGGACAGACACAGGGACAGCTGTGAGGCCGGTGCGGGACGGGCGGGGCTTCGTTCTCTTGTGCACGGGGTCGCTGTGACAACAACAACAACAACAAAACAACTGTCAACGTACAACACGACACCATCGCCCCATGACATCACTGTATAACTGCTGAGGACCGGGGTCCGGCCATGCTGACAGGTCACCGTGACCATCACGGTCAGCATACCCTCATCTCACATCCTGGCGTGAGTCACTGCCGGAGCACGTGGCCAGGCGGCAGTAGACGTCTCACTGTTGTCGTCCGTCGGAGCCGTCGGAGAGTGGGGAGAGAGGGAGGGAGGACGCAGTGTGCTGCAGGACACGGGGCCCTGTGACCCTCGCCCGGCTCAAACGGCTCCAACGCCACATGGCCTATTAAACGCGAAACTTAGGCCAAAAGGGTTTGACGCGGTGTGAGAGAACTACGCCGCAGGGCTTGGAATAAACAGTTACAAAGGGAAAAAACAAACAAAGATTGGAGGCGGGCACTAGGATGAGATTGGGGGTGCCGCAAAGGTGAGCTCGACGTGCTGGGGCCCACTCAGGAGCTCAGCGTGGGAGGCAGGGTCCCAGGAACCCTTGCCCACCCCGACCTGTGTCTGCCCCGTCTCCCACGCACCCGGGCAGGCTTGGAGAGCAGGAGGCTGCAGGCTGCCAGCAAACGACAAAGGGCGTTTGTGCCGACCTCTCCGGTCCCCGCGGCCAGAGCCTCCGTCACCGGCTGCTAGGCATGTTCTGAAGCCTGTCAGCCCCGGGGCTCCGGCTCCCGGCTTGACTGGAAGCCAGCTCTGGCACTCGTGGGCCAAGCACCACCCGCTTGCTGCTCCGCCCCTCAGTTTTCTCATATGTACTGTGGGGTGGCCCTGGGTTTCGCGATGAGAACTCAAGCCAGGTGCCTGGCCCCTCAGAAGCCATTACAGACACAAGTCACGCCCAATACATTTCGGGGTCCTTGGGTGGTACCAACAGACGCTTGGCTACTAAACCTCCATAGGTTAGAGGTTCAAATCCATTGGGTGGAGCCACAGAAGAAAGTCCTGGTAATCCAGTTAAAGAAAAACCAGGCATTGAAGATCTGTGGGGCATAGCTCATAGACAGGGGGACGCTCCGGGAGACAGCGTCAACTTTGAGTACCAGCCAGCCCGGGTGGGTCTCCCCGGTGTCAGCAGGCTCCTCTCTCCCCAGATCTCAGCCTCACAGGAGCAGAAAGGTAAGTAACTGCCTGGCTTTGGGGAGCCCCTGCTGGGTTGGGAGAAATGCGGGTTTCCATGGACTTCAGTATGGTAGTTAGTTAGGCACAAGTGGCAGCTGGAACCAGGAATGGGGTTTCCTGTGGGGGTTGGAGGAACGACCCTCCCTTTTTCCAGAGTGCCCCCCTTCTTCCCCACAGACCATCACAATGATAGCCCTAACCTTCATTATCCACTGGAACTCCGGGCTCGTTTCTGGAGTCAGGCAGAGGTCAGGGCCCTGAGACCCAAACATGCCCACCCCTCCTTTGTATCCCCAAACCCAGTCCTGGCTCCCAATCCTGATCTTTCTTGTTTCCTTTGTTTTAATAAACGCAATGATTTGTTCTAAGGCCCGAACATTTGTTATCTTACATCGAGTCAAACATTTCCCATGCCACTTTTTTTTCAACTTTAATAGGTTTTATTTTTCAGAGCCCCATGATATCTGGTGGGGCCTCAGTTTCCTCATCTGTACACCATCTCTACGCTGAGCAAGCGATCCGAGCAGCTCGGTTCTATGAAGTAGAATGTGGCATCAGGATGAGAAGCAGGGTTATGAACAACCAGCGATGTGCAGAAGACACACCCTTGCTTGCTGGAAGTGAGGAGGAGTGAAACATTTGCTGATGGAGATGAAGGATCGCAGCCTTCAGCACGGATTACGACTCAATGTCAAGAAGACCCAAATCCTCAGACCTGGACCAACAGGTAACATGATACATGGAGAAGAGGCTGAGCTTGTCAAGGGCTCTGTCTTGTCGGATCCACAGCCGATGCTCACGGACGCAGCGGTCAAGAGATCAAGTGGCTCGCTGTACAGGGCCCATCTGCTGCACAGGTCACTTTAACACGTTGAAGAGCAAGGAGGGGATTTTGAGAACTCAGGTGAGCCTGACCCAAGCCATGGCATTGTCAATCACCTAGTCACATCAAAGCTGGACATCGAATAAGGAAGCCCGAAGAAAAATCGACACGTGCGTAATATTCAAGGCACCCTGGGCTTCCCAAGGAG
>NW_022111317.1:1151586-1155039 GCF_000313985.2 Echinops telfairi | reverse complement strand
ACTTTGTTCTTTAGGGTCACTGTGGGTTGGAGTGGACTTGACAGCCGTGAGTTTTCAGGAGAAAGACGAGGCTTTGGACTTCCATAACCAGTTACCGTCTGAGAAGCCCACAGGGGCAGCTCTGCCCTGTCCCCTGGGGTTGCTGTGAGCCGGGCGTCAACTTCAAGGCCGAAAGAATGGCCCAGTGTGAGGGAAACTGAGGCAGGTCGTTAGGGTGTCAGAGGAAGGGGGCGGGCTCTGGCTCAGCCCTCTGCTCCCCTCCCCCTTGGGCCTCCCCTCCAGGGGCCTCCGACCTCCCTGAGGAAGGCAGAGCCCACGATGGGCTTAATTAACCCTGGTCCAGCTGCTTACCCACAAAACCAGGCCACGAGATAAAAGGCCCTTTTGTGTGGCCCTGGGAAAGTAGGACACGCTCGCATACAATAGCAGGCTGGAAATAGGAGGGCCATAATAGTTCACTCCCATGGGAACCAGGGGCACGGTTGGGGTCTGGGGTCTCGGTGGACTCTGAGAGTCCTGGCTGGTAAGCCTCGGGGCCTCTTCTCTGCAGCCCTGCTGCCTCCTTCTGGCTCCCCCACCTGCCCGCCCCGGCAGGCCTCCTGGCCCAGCCTCCATCCTGGTGAGCGTGGTACCCGAGCCCATGGTTGCTAGGTGACGGTTGCCGAGAGTCACTACTTAGCTGGTGCCAGGAAACACCCCCAGCAACCCGTCTGCCGGGCTCACCAGAAAGGGCCCCGCTTTCTGGTCCACTCAGACCTCGCCCCTTCTGCAAATGTTCCAGGTGCGGGCTCTTTCGTTGTTCCCAGAGCCCGCTCAGCGTGGGAGTGAGAACGAAGGAGGCCCGCCTGTGCACTACCTGCATCACATCGCGCTCAAGGCCACAAGGGCAGGCTCCAGGCCATGGGCGGGTGAGGGGTGAGGGGTGGGCAACATCCAGCAGGTTCACAGGAAGCCAAAGAGGTGGGAAGTGCCAGTCACATGGCAGAAGTATGGAGAGCGGGTGCCTGCTGCTGTGGGGGACAGGTATTGCGCCCCACCCCAAAGTGCCCCACAGACTCAGAGTGGGCAGCTGGACAAAGGTGGTCACTAATATTTCATTGATTAGAAGACCCCCCTGGGGGGCCTCTGGGCTGAGTGTCTGGCTTGGGTGGGCCTTGCCACAGCAGGTGAGTTTTTCTGGGTCTCAGAATCTGTGGAGAACGCCTTTTGCCCGGAACCTCACTGGATGCTCCCCACTCGACTCAGAGCAGACTTGCCCAAGGCTGTGCACCTCGACAGATAGCAGGTGGCCTCGTCTTTATCTCTTGGGGTGGTGGGTGTATTTGAACCACCGAGCTATGGGCTACAAGCACAGTGCTTAGCCCACTGCCACCAGGGCTCTAACCAGTCCTGACAGGTAGGCGTCTGGCTCTTATTTTGCTGACAGGACAACAGAGACCAGGGCATCATGACACAGAGGTGCTGGTTCTTACCGTTCAGGTGGGAGACCCGAGTTTGACCCCCGACCAAGGCTGTTCAGGCACAGGCATCACCTGCTGGTCTGTGGAGGCTTGTGTGTGGCTGGGAGGTGGAACAGGATCCAGCCAAACTTCCAGATAGAGAGAGACTGGGAAGAAAGGCCTGGCAAATACTTCAGAAACACAGACCTGGTGTGGGGGGTGGGGAAGGGCTTCAGGCTCAACCTGAGCACCTAGAGACACTGCCTGGTGGGGGGAGCAGGCTTGCAGGTTCTAGGCTCTCATTGCCCCGGCTGGATAGACAGCTCCTACTCTGGGGCCCAAGGCTGGCTCCCCACAGTGTGTCCCTGGTGTCTGGGGCAGGTCATGCTGCATAGGAGTAGTCACCTGCCTTACAGTGGGACGTGGGAGGGTGAGTGATGGTCTGGGGCCTCTGAGTCTCAGTCTGAGCTTGCACCCTGCCTGGGCTGCGCCCCTCCCCTCAACGGTACCCAAGCCCCGCTGCTTCCTGGGAGGGGTTCTGTCTGTACACCCTGAACCATTTTCTCTCCCTCAGGACCCTAAGGCATGGGCCACGCCCCTGGCCACCAGTGGTCACTTAACACAAGGCAGGGACAACCCAAGTGTCATTCAGCAGAGGAGTGGATGGCCACCACGTGGACTCTCCCTGTGACAGGGCACAGTGGAAAGTAGCCCTGATGCCGGCAAGGACTTGGGTCAGCCCTGGAACACAGGCGCACGTGAAATGGGTCAGGTGCAACGGACAACTCTGAGCGATGCCCTTCCCCCCACCACCTACTTCTAGGAAGGCAGTGAACATATAGAGAGAGAGTGGTTGGGTGGGGGGGGGGGCTAAGTGTTGCTAATCGTAGGTTGGCACAGCACTGACTCACCAGTGACGCTGTGGGACAAAGACCCAACGGTTGGCTCCTGGAAAGATGGGCATCCAGTAGCCCCTCAGGGCCATTCGACACGGTCACGTGGGGTTGCAGTGAGTCAGAAGGGCCTGGTCAGTGCCCAACACAACATCGACCAGCAGGCAGTGAGGGCAGTGACAGGGACCATTTGTGGCTGGGGGCAACGAGGGTAGGAGGAGGTTATGGGGGCGTGTGGGGAAAAGGTTATCGAGGATGGTTGTCCAGCTGGTAGAACGTTGTCCAGCTGGTAGAGTGTGACCCTGGCCACTGATGGACCATGTGCAGGAGCTGTTGAGATGGCGTGCTTTGTGACTAGCCAGCCCAACCCACTGCCATCGAGCCCCCCCCACCCCCCCACCCCGGAGCCACCCAAGATCGGCTTCGTGAGGCTGGCAATCATGAGGGCGGGAGCAGATGGCCTTGTTTTCCGTATGCAGAACAGCAGCCGGGTTTGAACCGCTGCCCCAGCAGTGAGCAGCCCGCGACCTCTGAATGGTCACCACCGAGAGATACAACCGACGCAGGACCCCGACCAAGTGCAGTCTCCTCAGCCCCTAATAAATGCAGAGGAGAGGGGTGGGCAGCAGGCCGGTCACCCTGCAAACGTCCAGGCGGTCTCCTCGCTCACCTAGGCTGGTCACCCGGGCTTGTCGTGGGGACACGGACCCGGTGTGGCCCTACTGCTGGCCTCCACCTCCTGAGGGAAGAGGCAGGTGGTCCTGGGGGTGGGAGTGGGTTTTCCTTGTTCGTGGCTTGCAGGGAGCAAGCACGGCTCAGAAATCACTCCAGGCCGGTTGCTACCCCCCTTCCCCCCAGCACACAGAACCACTGAGCCCCAGGGACTATGAGCCTTTAATTGATTCCTTCGGTAACACATGGGTTCACTGAGCTCCCACGGTGCCCAGAGCTGCACCTGCATCCTGTGAAAGAGTGGGGAGAACCTGTCCTTCCCTTGGGGCGAAGGACAATCAGCCTGTCACCACAGAGCAGCAGCCAGTGGCAGGAAGGGGTGGGTGCTGGGAGCCACCCTCTGCCACAGCTGTGCCCAGGCCAGGATGCTAGCATAGGTGGGTGGATTG
>NW_022111317.1:1144987-1150870 GCF_000313985.2 Echinops telfairi | reverse complement strand
GTCTCCCTCCTGACCCATCTGAAATATATTCTAGTTTTTATCATTTTCTGTTATTGTTTCAGCTGAGGTTTGCTTCTGTTTTTTGGCATGTTTTTCTGTATATGAAATCCCGGATAGGTAAATCTATAAACAGTCGCTGGATTACTGGTTTCTTGGGGTTCGTGGCAGGGGAGTTTGGGGGGGACGGGGAGCTAATAATAACGTGTATCAGAAAGAAGAAAACGTTCTAACGTTGATGGTGGTGATAATTGCACAACTCTTTATAATGCATTCAGACTCGAATTGCATGATGTGTAAATGATATGCCAATAAAACGGTTAAAATTAAGAAGAGGAAGACCTCACGGCGAGTTAAGCACGGGTCTGCCAAGCGAGAGGGCTGCACCCGCCGGGCTCCTGGGGGAGGAAGATGAAGCAGCTGGCCCCCATGGAGATGGGCAGTGTCAGCAGCTCTGGGGCAGTCCTAGTCCATCGGGCAGGGTCGTTGTGAGTGGACACCGGCTGGGCAGCAGTGGGGCTGGTCTGGGACCTTCCTGGGTGGCCCCAGCGATGTGTTCTTAGCTGGGAACCTAAAGGCTGGCCATTCAGACCACCTCGGCAGTGACGGGGAAGAAAGGCCTGACTTTGGGCCGAGTCAAGGGCAATGGGGCTGGCCTTCTCGGAGCTGCCCTACAGCCCAGACACCAGGCCACTCAATCTCAATAGCCTCTGGAGGGCTTGTTCCCTTTAAAAAAAAAAGATTCGAAATCTTATTTTTGAGGAAAATAGGCTGATGTTCAAGTTTCTAGAGAAACGGAGCCACGAGTCCGGAGTGCTTCCCGGGCGTCGTTCCCCACCCGGCCCAGCACAGGTTCTCCGCTGGCCCCTGCCACCACAATGACACCGCTCACACGGAGACCAGCAAAGTCCCAGGTGCTGGGTCCCCAGAGCCCAGGGCTCTGGTTCCGGCCCCGTCTGGGTCCCACAGCCTGGGGGCTTGGCCAAAACTCAGCTTTCTCCCTCCAGTTTCTGTAGGTCCCTCCCTCTCCAGTCCTGGCTCTCTCCCCTCTTTCTCCAGAAGCTGGCCACGGCGCCCCTCTGTGGTGATGACACGGGTGGGGGCAGTAACACACCCCAGCAGATCACAGACTGCCTGACTGACAGACTGACTGACCGCCTGACTTGGGTGGGAGTGAGTGACAGGCCAGGCCAGTGACAGATGGAGTGGATGGGTGAGTCAATTACCTTTGAGGTAAGCGCTCCCAACCATGGCTGTGTGGATGTCCGCGACTGCCATTCAGATCTCTAGACACTGGACAATTCTTAGGACAATGTCCAGGGGCTCCTGAGCTGAGAGACGAGATAAGCCCTGTCAAGCTGGACCTTGACCCGGACCAAGACCACTGCCTGGTGGGGCAGGGCCTGGAGAACTCCTGCCTGTCCACCAGCTGCAGCCACAAGGCTTTGGGGCCCAGAGGAGTGGGGCTGCTCAGCCCCGGACATCACCCAGTCAGGCATGGAGGGGCAGGTGCACGCCCTTAGGAGGTGCCAGGCCCACTCAGGCTTGGCCCTGCAGGTCACATGGATGATGTCACGGGTCCCTGAGCATCAGAACCCCCGTGTGCCCCCATTCTCAGTTCCGCTGGACTGGGCTGGGACGTTTCCTGGGACTTCTTGGTATAAAGCTTCTCCACACGGATAAATGTCTCTGGGTCTGTTTCTCCAGTCAACCCGGCCTCCCACAGGGGGCCAGACGTCATCATACATGCTCTGGGCAGGTTGTCAGGAGAGACCAGTCCCTGGAGAAGGGTGTTCACGCTTGCTAAAGTCGAGGGGCGGTTAGAAACAGGAGGGCCCTCAACAAAGATGGACAGACACAGTGGCTGCAGCCATGGGCTCAGGCCTAGGAGCGACCGTACGGACAGTGCAGGACCGGGTGGTGCGTGGTTCTGTGGTTCTGTCGTGTGCAGGGTCGTGACGGGTCGGGCCTGACTCCTTGGCACCGAACAGCAGTAGGAGCAAAAAGAGAACAGTGCCAGCCTAACCCACCTGAACAACAATGAAGACACCACCTCCATTGTGTCTTCTCTCCAGGCCACTCCTGGGCACTGCCCACCTGTCCCGGTCACCCCTCTGTGTGGTCCTCAGTCCCCGGACTCCCCAAGGCAGTTCCCTTCGCTCCCCGAGAGATGGGCCGAGCGAGCGCCAGTCATGCCTACGACGCCTGGCCAGGATTGGCCTCCGAGGAGGGCTGAGGACGAACCCATCAAAGAGGGCAGGAGGTGCCCGGTGGGTGGTCATCTCCTGAGACCAGCGTAGGGGGCGCAGTCTCAGACAGAGCCGCCGGGCTTGCCCTGTTCCCCAACAGCCCCCCCCACCCCCCACCGCCACACACACACTTCCACCACACTTACTGCTGGCTGGCACACACCCGGGCTGCCAGGGCTGACAAAATCCATCAATTAAAGGACCCAACAGGGCGCTGAGCAGGATAGATGTTTCGCTCTCTTGCCAACCTAACCGCTTGTGGAAGGAAACTTCCCGCCACCCGTGGAGACACATCACGGCTAAGCGGAGCCCAGAGAGCGGTGAGCGGGCCAGGAGGATGGAGGGATTCCACATTCTGACCAGGGTAAAGTAGAGGGGGCACTGAGAAAGAGGAGGACCCTACCTCAAGGAGATGAGTGGACACAGTGGCTGCAACCCCGGGCCCACGCAGAGCACGCATGAGCAGGGTGGTGCAGGACCCGGCGCCTTGTTCTGTTATGCCTTGGGTTGCCGTGAGCCAGGACCCCACCAACACAGGCACACCACTGGCAGTGAGGTGGGAGGACTCTCACCTCCAGGCAGGAGGCCTGGGTTGGGTTTTCAGCCAAAGCCCCTCACGGGCCACTAGCCTGCTGGGGAGGTTTCAGCAGGAGCGCCAGATGAAGAAAGACCAGGAAGAAAGGCCTGGTGCCCGACATGGGAAACCTGCCAGGGACACGCTGGCATCCCGACAGCCAGATCCAGATCCGGTCACCAGGACTCGCAGGACCAGGCACGTTGTGTTCTGCTGTTCCCGGGGCTGCCACACAGCCATCGGCGCTACCTCGCCACCAGGTGTGGGAGGCGTGGTGGTGGTGGTCGTGGAGGGGGGGAGCAGGCAAAACCACTTCCTGACCCCAGAGAACCAGTACCTCCCCACGAGGGAGACAGATGGGGCTGGGCGCCAGCATGTGGGGTGGGTGGGTATGTGGGTTGGACTAGCAGAAGAGGCTGGGGGCTGGCCTTGGGGAAGGGCACATGTGGCTGACCTTGTGGGGGTGGGCACATAGCAGGGGGTGGGGGTTGCATACATGCTTACCAGGCCTCCTCCTGGAAGAACTTTTCAGCCAAGTGCACCCACTGCGTAAAGAGTCTGTGCCCACAGGCTAAGGACACAGGGGACAAGGACAGACAGAGAGGGGGACCAGGCGGGGCGGGGCTGAGGCCTCAGAGTGTCCACCCCCACCTGCTGGCCGTGTCCAAGCTCCATTCTGCCGGGGCCGGGTTCAGCACCAGGGAGAGCTCCATCAGCCCTCCTGCTGGCGCCTGCTGCAAAGGTAACATCCTCTTCCAGGAGCTACACAGGGTCCCCTCCTGGACCCACCTGCCATCCACCACTCCCCGAACCGCCTCCCTGCTGCCCCCACCCCCATCCCAACCAATGTTTCTGACAGCCGGATCTCTCCTGCCTACCAAAACCGAGCAGATGCCAACTCATAGCAACCCAACAGGACAGGGCAGAATGGCCCCTGTGGGATCTGAGACTGTCCCTCTTTCCGGGAACAGAAAGCCTTGTCTCCTCCTTCGGAGCAGTTGGTGGTTTCAAACCGGTGACCTTCCCATTAGCAGCCCAATGTGTAACAAAGACGTCACCAGGGCTCCTGCCAACAGATCCTCCAAACCCCCAGCCATCCGGAGGCAGCTCCCAGCGGCTGAGCAGACCGGGCAGAACTGCCCTTGTGCGTTCCCGAGGCTGCAAATCTTGGCAAAAGCAGGCAGCCTCATCTTTCTCCTGTGGAGTGGCTGGTGGGTTCAAACGGCCGACCTTGCAGTGAGTAGCCGGACTCAGAACCCGGCAGGGCTCCATCTGCCTACAAAGTGTCACTTGATCATGAACGCCACAGGCCAAGCAGTCTCTCCCCCAATCTCTCAGGGGGCGGCTGCTCTTTCTGCCCTTGTTCCCCTTCCAGATAGTACATCCCACCCCCATTCCTGGGACTGCCCGGTTCATGCCTTTCCTCCCAAAGCACAGGACAGCCACTCCGGGTGAGCCCGGGTCCCCTCGGCATGAATGGATGAATGAATGAATGAATGAATGAATGAATGAATGACAGGAATGGTTTCCTGTTTGCTGCTGGCACAGAGACCTTACCAGAGACCAGGAGCTGGGCTGAGCACTTGGTGTGAGTTTATATCCACGGGTTAGGGAGCTGGGGGCCAAAGGCGGGCGAGCAGTAGCTGCCCAGGGTGGCTGCACACCCGGGGGTGGGGGTGAGGCCTCAGATGGATGTGAGCCCCGTGCCCTTGACGGTGCCTGCAATCCGCCAGCTCCATCGGGCGAGCGCGGTCCGCCATCTGCCCGCCCCGTGGAGGCCTGAGCACAGCACCGCCGTCCCCCTGAAGTGATTCCAGATCTTTTTTTAGCTCGAAATTGAAATCACTGATGCTTCAAATTAGAACCCAAACGAACAAGCCAAGAGTTCAGATGGGTAATCGCGGCTGCCTCCCTCGGTCGGAGGCCCGGGCGACATCAGAGTCTGGGCCACCTGTTCTCGGGCAGAGGAGGAGGTTCCCGCAGGGGCAGGAGGGCTGGCGGGCCGGCTAGGGGCCCAGCCTCCAGCTGTCCAGGGCATCCCCCAGGGGGTGGACTCCTCAGAGAAAGGCCCAGCGATGCTTTGAGCCTCTGGAAACCAAGACACCAGAGATCAGTTGACTCTGTTGTCTCCTGAAAGGGGGGTGGCAGGCAGGCTGGGCGGTAGACCTCAAATGGACCCTTAGTGCACCAATGTCCACTGCGGCTGATCCAGTGGCCACCCACATAGGGATGGATCCACCCAAGGTAGTCCAGGACCCAGACAACGGGGAGTCATGCAGCCAGAGGGGGAAGCAAGCTCTGACACCTGGTGTGTCAGGGATGGACCTGGGGCACCTGCTGCGGGGTGAGCCACACCAGACTCAGATGGACAGGGAACCACGGAATAATCCCAAGTGTGGGCGTAGTGGTCAGGTACCATTCATGTCAGCTCCGACCGATGGCAACCCCGAGTGCAACAGAGGGAAACACCTGCGCCGCCCTCACAGTTCCTGTGCCCCAGCCCGTGGCTGCAGCCCCTGTGTCCGTCCGGCCTTCCTCTCCTTCGCTGCCCCTCCACTGTACCCAGCACGATGTCCTTCTCCAGGCACCGGTCTCTCCTGACCTGTCCAATGTATCTGAGACGAAGCGTCACCATCCTGGCTTCTAAGGAGCATTCTGGTCAAAGGCAAATAATCCCAAACAGACAAAGAACAGTGTTTGCCCTGGGCTACCAGGGGTCAGGGAGTCCGGGAGGAAGGCTGGGGTGCTAACTTCCAGCATCACACGGCAGCGCAGATTGTGGGTGGTCATTAGCATAAGTCAATGTTATGACACCTGGCTCCTGGGACCCTTCACATGGCAAGTCCTATCCTGTGTGCTTTTTACCGTCTGGCTCAGTGGTGACGCTCTGGGCTGCTCACCCGCAAGGTTGGCGGTTTGAAATCATCAGCCTCTCCGAGGGAGAAAGGCTTTCTACTCCCACAGAGAGTGACCGTCTCAGAAAGTCAGGGGCCTTTCTGCCCTGTCCTGCAGGGTCGCTACGAGTTTGCATTTACTTGATGGCAGTGAGCGGTGTTTTTTTTG
>NW_022111317.1:1143065-1144874 GCF_000313985.2 Echinops telfairi | reverse complement strand
GGTCTCAGCGGAGGGGGATGGGAGACAGCTGTAGATGAAGGCTGGCGCTTGTGGCCGCTCAACCTGAGGGATGACCTGGAGGCCGCGAGCGTGGCTGACATGGCACCTGTCTTGTCATGCGTGTTTCTGACCATAAAACAAACAAACAAATAAATAAAATAAAACCCAGGCTGGAGCTCCCTTGGGAGGCAGGGACGTGATGAGAAGGTGGCCGGGAGGTCATCGCCTCAGCAAAGGCTGGGCAAGGGGCCAGGGTGGGTGCGGTGTGATGGACACCAGGGCGGGGTCACCATGGCGAAAAGCTGGGGTCTGGTTGAAAGCAGCGATTTAGGCCCTTGGAGGTCCGAGGTCCTGCTCTTTCGGCACCAGTCTCAGGAACACTTGATGAGATGCTCAAACGGCCTCTGGGGGAAAGGCCAGCCCTCCCTCCTGCCCCCATCTCTGCCTGCTCTCTTGAAATCCCAAACAGGCAAACGCGAAGGTGGCCCCAGAGCATCCTCCAAACGAGTATTTAATACGAAGGGGTGGGGCGGGGAAAGCAAAGTCATTAGCAAATACCGGCCTCACTTTTCAAGGATGAGGGATATCGCTGCCTGCGTTAATTGCGAGGGAAAACCGATTTAGAGAAATTAACGGAGAAATGAGATAGGCCACTTCAGTGCTCAGAGAACAATTACAGACACCATGGGACTCTCCCCTGATGTCGGCGGTGGCTCCCGGGTAATAATTAATGCCCAGGAAAGCGTGCTCTCCAGGGACCCCGGAGCTGGACCTGGCCACAGCGGAGCAAAGGCCGTGCCTCTGAACGACATATCTTTGCTGTTGATTAGATGACTACTCCCCCAATCAGAATCCTCACCATTGCAGGAAATGGAGCCCTTGGGGAAGCTACAAGGAGAGGGGAGATCACCGATGACACAGCCCTGGCACCCAAGAACTCCCCTATTTTATGAGGGGGCACAGGGCAGGTGGGGTTCCCTGGTAAAACCGTCACCTTCTGTGTGGAAGACCCTGGTTCGAATCCCAGCCACGGTATCCCTTATATGGGCACCACCTGTCTGCCCATGGAGGCTGGCATGTAGCTGTGATGCCAAACACGCTTCAGCAGAGCTTCCAGATGCAGACGGACTAGGTAGCAAGGCCTAGCAATCGACCAACAACCACTCAATGGGTGACAGCCAGCCACCGGGTCCTGATGTGCTCAGGTCACTCCGGGGAGACTCAATGCCAGTTAAGATAAAGGGCAGCATGCTGGGGAGGGAGGGGGACAAGTCAGATGTCCCCAGCAGGTCATTCTGATTTTCCTTCACTTAAAACAACACCACTGCTTCCTGTGGGTATTAACAGCCCTCAAAAACACAGCTTTCAACGATCTCCTGCTCCAAGCGTCCTTAACTGTCCCCAGTATCCCCTGCCTGTGTCCTACAGCACTGCCGTCTGGGCAGGGCCATGTCCCTCCTCTGGCCAGGCACGGCTGTGGTCACCCTGGTTTCTAACAGTTCAGTGTAGTTGACACTTTCTCGTGGCTCACGGGGAGTGTGCTTCCGGCAACGAGAGTAAGGAATGAGAGAGGAAGGCAGGGGCAGTACTGCTGACCCCTCCCCCTGGATGCTGACTTCTCTGAGCCGCCTGGATCCCGGTCACCTGAGCTCTGAGGACCCCTCTTATTCTCCTCACTTTCTGTCGACTTGCATGCTGAGCCCACCAGGGCCTCTTAGGCAGGTAAAACACCAACACTCCGACCTTAAAGCCAAGTCCAACTCCCAGTGGCCCTGTAGGACTGGCAGAACCACCCTCCAGGCCCCCCCC
>NW_022111317.1:1140749-1141945 GCF_000313985.2 Echinops telfairi | reverse complement strand
CACTCCGTCACCCTCCCCCTCCCCCGCGACTCTGCCGGAGCCCCGGCCACCTCTCCCCTGGGCAGCTGGCATTTCCTTCCAAGAGCCAGCACTGAGGCCAGCTACCCAGGAAGTTCCACAACGGCTCTCTCCTTTCTGAGCTGGTCTGGTACACACAGACCAACAGAGAGAGCAAGCCCAGGTGAAATGTCCTCACCCCCCCACCACGCCCCTCTGAGGTGAGCTCCTTATGATGCCCCATCCCCCACTCTCATACCCATTTCATTGAAATTCCTGGTTTTAGGAGAGCCATTGAGTCGGGACTTCATGCAAAGTTTTTGGAGAAGTGGATTACACGATGGGGATGCTGACCACAAGATCGCTAGTTCAAAACCACCAGCAGCTCCGAGGGACAGAGAGGAGGCTTTCTACTCCGGTAAAGAATCACAGTCTGGGAAACCCACAGGGCAGTTCTACCCTGGTCTACAGGGTCACTGTGAGCCGGCGCCATCGAATTACTGGCCGGGCATTTGTCTGTTTTGGGTGGGAGAGGGCAGGCATGATGAACAAAGATAAGACCACCCCCTCCCCCAAAGAACAAATCCTCCCCAAATGCTCAGGTGGGAGAGAACCACATTCGAGAAGCTGGTCTCAGCTTCCAGGAGTGCTGGTGGTGCAGGGTTGCACGTTGTACTGCTACCTGCACAGTCAGCAGTTTGAAACCACCAGCCGCTTTGTGGGAGAAAGATGAGGCTTTCTGGTCCGTTAACGAGCGACAGTCTCAGAAACCCACAGGGGCAGTTATACCCTGCCCCAGAGGGTCACAGAGTCGGCACTGAGTCTGGGTTTGAGCATCAGCTGCGGTTCCGTCCCCTGGACTCATGGCAACCCCACGCCCAGCCAGGAGAGCTGGCTCTGGCGGGTGGGGTGGGGGTGGGGCACTCAGGGCTGATTTCTTTGGAAGCAGATGGCCCAGCCTCCCTCCCGAGGTGCCCGGGAATCTCAATGGCAAGGTCAGCAGCTGGGGTTGTTCAGGGTTTTGCACCTCCAGCGGAGGGACGATGTAGACACAGGGGACCCTGGAGGGAAGGGAGTTCTGCCTGTGCCCAAGTCTCTGAACCTTGTGCAGAGTTCAGTGCTCGCTCCGTTCGAGGCTCCAGCCTCAGCTCCGTGTGAGCACTCTCTCTCAGCAATGAAGACCTTTAGCACTATAGCCC
>NW_022111317.1:1138404-1140647 GCF_000313985.2 Echinops telfairi | reverse complement strand
AGCACTGCCAAGCCATGCCAGTGCAGACTCCCTCCTCCAGCAAACCCCGGGACGGTGTCACCCAATTTGGGAAGCATCATAGTGAGTGAGTTCCGCTGGGGACGTCCTGTCATTGGGAGCGATTCAACCCCATAGGGCTAAGTCTCCCTTCTGGGAGCATTCCTGAGCACTGTGAGGGAGCCATGGGGATGATCAGGAAGCCTATACAATGGTCCAACCCCCTGCACCCCTGTTAGCGGACGACTTCTGGGAGAGGCCGTGACTCAGGATGGGAGACCGTCATCCTGCCCACTAGCTTTGTCCGGATGGCTTAGCCCAGACCCTGAGAGCCCTGGAACCAGAGGTTACCCAGGATAGGAGACCTGACACGCCGTGCAAGGGTCCAGGGACCTCAGGGGTTAAGAGCCATGCCGCATCAAAGCAGACACGGGGACACTCCCACCGGCGCCCTTTGTGCAGGGTGGCGGGTCTGCAGACCAGGGGGATGTAAGTGGCCAGTACGTACAGAGATGTCCACTAACCCCTCTTGCTTCCCTCTGCTCCAGTTCCCCCACCCTCGGCCCCACTCTCCTAGTTTATCAAGGACACAAGCCCACGGCTCACAGTGGGTTGAGCTTCTGTACCTATCTGCTTGTTTATGATAAAAGCCAAGAGCCAAGCAAAAACCTGTGTGAACCCCTTTCTCTGTCTGCTACACACACACACGTAAAGGGGTGTCTTCCACCGTCCCTTGCTACAGAGAAGCCAGCTCCATCTCTGCCCGCCCACGAGGGTCACACATCTAGTTAACCCACAGAGCCCTGTGGACACGCCCCCGCGGTTTAAATGCATCCAATGACTGGGAGTCCTCACCCAAAATAGGCTCGGATTGGCCGGAAGCAGTTCCAACGCTTCTGCTCAGCGAGCCCAATGGGCCAGGTGCTGCCGGGCGGCACCAGGAGGACTACGTCAAAAAGCCTTCTCCACCCACAGGACGCTGTCTCCGGAACAGCCCCCTCAGCCCCCGCCCCGGTTCTCCATGGTTCTCAGAATCACACAGCTAGAACTGACATCCTAGGGGGTTCTCTGTGGTGGGGAGGAGAGGAATGGGGGTGGCCCTGGGACTCTCTCCCCAGGGACTGCGATAAGGCTGCCTGCTACAGACCGGACAAGTAAGTGACTCACATGCCTGCCGATGGGACCTGCCACGTGGGTCCTCCAGGCAGGTGTGGCCAGCTTCAGGGATCACAGGGAGGCAGCGTGAAGCCCTACCGAGGGCCACGCAAGCCTACGGGACCAGTGACCAAGGGCGTTCCCAATCCACAACACTGTCTGTGATGCCGACCGCTCCCCAAGACAGGGGGGGGTTCCTTCCAGTACCAAGACTGCATGGGACACCTGGCGGTGTGGCAGAGCGCCACCCGGGGCAGGCTGGGAGCTGCAGGTGCTGCATGCCCATGCTCATGCCAACACCACGCTGGGTCTGCATGGCACCACCTGAGCATCTCACAGCGTTTGCGACCGGGGACACGCTCCCTCACCTGTTAGGGGCATTCCCAGCGCGTCTGGGCTTGACACTGTCCTTCTCACGCCCGTCAAGGCCGGCCCCTCCTCGTGCCCACCCCCACCACGCAGCACCACTCCCGAGACGAGACTTACAAACCAATGGTCTCTCAGACAACACGAACCAACCACATGCACACACACCAGGGGGATAGCTTTCTAATCAGGCCCCAGGACACAGGGGCTGAAGCGCCTCTCAGGGACCCCCTTAGAGTCACAACCAAACTCCTCCACCCTCCGTGGAGGCACCAGCGGCCCCAACACCATGCCAATCATCTTGCTGGCCTTCAACCTCAAGCCTGAAGATGGCCCAGTGCTACTCTCCGTCCTCCACGAAGTCGCAGCCAGGGTTTCAATGATGACCGGACACAAGAGGCCCTGGAGGAGGTCTCCCCACCCACCCGCAACCGGGGCTGGGGTCCCAGCACCTCAGTCCACACCGCCTCTGCTTCCTCTGGGCCACGCATTCCAGCAGCCAAGGCCCCATCGGGCGCTACGCCCATGCGCGTGAGAGTCGGCGCTCTCCCCAAGCAGAAAGAGGCACACACCCGTATCCCTACCTCGATCAGGAAGTCTCCGGTCCTCAGTCCGGCCTGCCATGCCACCCCGCCCTCATCCACAGACTCCAGGTACTGCAGGGCTGGGAACGCCGGCGTCGGAGTGAATTCTTCGATGGGCGTATCGGCTGTGGAGATAAACAC
>NW_022111317.1:1130965-1135859 GCF_000313985.2 Echinops telfairi | reverse complement strand
GGGGGCGGGGGCGGGAGCAGGAGTGGGGGGTGGGACAAGCCGCCCTCTTTGAGGTGATAATTTAAGGCTGCATAGGTGGCCTCTTAGCAGAACATTTGTATGTGTGTATGTATATGTGCATGCATACATGTATATGGGTATGTATAAGCGCACACACGTACATGTATGTAGACACACGTGTACATGTATAAATGCAGGTGTGTACCTGCATGCATCTGTATGTACATGCACACACATATGTGTACATGTAGATACATGTGCATACATACACCTGTATGTGTATATATGCACACATATATGTATACGTACACCCGTTTATGCAGATGCATGTTTGTGTGTATGTGTACATGCATTTATGTGTGCATACAATATGTGTATATATATACAAAAATAAAAATATATGCGCACACACGTGTATATATGTATGTGTATATGTGTGTATGTATGTATATATATTACATATATACTTATTTTATAGAAACCCAAAGGTTCCCATTTGGCTGAGTGCTCACAGCCTCCTGCTGGCACAGCAATACTGTGTGGTCACCCGGTCACCGCCCCCAAATGTGTGGGGTAAGAGGACAGAAAGGGACTGGCCATCTGCATGGACCACATGGCCTTCTCACACCCAGACACCCCCCCCCACCAGCCGAGCCGTGCTGCAGCTGAAGGAGGCTGGGGAGGGGAAGCGCAGAAGGGGGGCTCTCCCAGCGGAGGCCACAGCAGCCCCGGAAGGAGGTAGACAGAGCTGGAGACAAGTTCCAGAGGGTTGGCCCTGGAGTGGCCTGGGGTACAAGGTGGGCAGATCCTGCTGAGGTCTCGGCTGGGACCCAGAGCCATTGGGGCTCCTTATGATCACTGAAAAGCTGGCCCCGCAGAAGTTGGGGAGCAAGTTGGGAGCATGGGTTTGGGTGTCCGCAGAGCAGGGGGGTGAAAAGGTGCAGGGTAGCCTGGGCAGGGGCGGTGAGGGCTGTGCTTACAGTGACCGGGGGCCCTGGGGCATGGGGGCAAGACTGACACTTCTGTCAGACCCAGAGTGCCCTGGGCAGGCGAGGGCCAAGGCGAGCATGAAGCTGAGAACCTGCTGGGATTCAACCCCTGGGACCCCACAGAGATGCCCACCGGAGGGTCTGTGCCTACAGCTCTCCAGCCATGCCCTCTTGCCCAGGGCCATGGCCTACACTGCCCAGCCCCACCCAGCTCAGTGCCAACCCCACCCTGCACTCCGGGCACCTGCTCCTCTCGGCCTCCAGGGCTCCAAGCTCCAGTGGCTCCGAGCTGCTCCTCTAACACTGGGCTTCGGGGGGCAATGGGGCGACATCTTCTCGTGACAGCTTCTGGGGTGCATGGGCCATTTCCCTAAGGCCATTCATCTAGCCCTGATCCCTTAGCAGGGAGTGCTCTGCAAGTTATGCTCCCCGCCCCCTCCCACTGATGTCCTCTCCTCCTTCCCTGGGTTGATTTGCCCAATGGGGCCTGTCCCCTCAACAAACCTCACCTGCAGTTCCCGACCCACCCTCGGATTGCTCATCCCTGCCTATGACCACACCCGTCTTGCCTCAACCCCAAAGGCTCCACGGCTCCCCCTCTATCTGGCCTTCTCTCCTTCCCTCCCTGGCAGCCTGGGTTTGAATCCCATGTGGGCATCAACCAGCTTAGCTCCTTAGAGCCTCTCCTTCCCAGCCCTGCAGGGCGGGGCCGATAACAACTGCCTAGGAGGAGCCCTGGGGGCCTAATGCTTTCCTTGCTGAGCTGCTACCTGCAACGTCAGCAGTTCAAAACCACCAGCCGCTCCACTAGAGAAAGATGAGGCTTTCTACTCCTGTAAAGAGTTACCGCCTTGGGTTGCTGTGCATTGGCATAGACTCGACGTCAGTTGAGGTTGTTTTTTGAGAGTTTGAATCTCCCTGGGGGTGCTGTGGGTCAGGCACTGGGCTGCTAACTGCCAGGTTGGTGGTTCAAACCCACCAACCGCTCCTCAAGACAAAGGTGAGGCTGTCTGCTTCTATGAAGACTGGCAGCCTCCGAAACCCCGTAGTAGAAGGTCTCTGTGAGTCAGAAACAACTCCATGGCCTTGGGTTTGGGCTGGTGCCCCCAAGGGCCTTTGCTACTGAGCTGAAGAACCCGTTCTTGGGGGCCAAGAAGAAGGGCTCACGGGGTGCTGATGAAAGTCCCCAGCCCGAAAGCACAGTTTCACTCTCTAAGGAGCAGCAGGAGGCGGGAACCGACTCGACACACATGGGTTTGCCGTGAGCGGGGATGGTGTTCAGTTTGGCGTTTGGTTCTGCTGCCCCCTCTGTGGTGCTGAGGGCTCTCAGAACTTCAACTGTGGTGGTCCTCGCCAGGGCCTCCCACCGTTCCCCAGCTCAGACCCGTTCCGGCCCTCTGAGTGATGCTCCCTTCGTCTGTCCTGCACACCCCAGCTGCTCCAGTGACCCCACAAAGGGCCCTCTGAGGGCACTCGCCCTGAGGGCTCCTCTGAACCTTTCCCCAGCCTGTCGGAACCCTTCCCACCACCAGCCCAGGAACTGGCCAAGCTGAACTGCCAGGCCTGCAGGGCAGGCGTCACACGCCGCCCTGCCCCTCCTGGGCCCTCCCTCTCAGGCACACACCTGCTCAGGGGAGGGTGGGATGGGGTGTTCCAGTCTGTGCTGGTTTGAACACCCCAAATCTGGAACGCTGGCGTGTTCCTTCACCTGGTTTCTGAGCAGGACAGGAGGGCGCTCACTAAACGTGGCTCCTGGCTTAGGAACCCAAGGAGCCTGGTGGCATCGCGGTTACGAATTGGGCTGCCACCCGTGAGGTCAGCAGTTTGAACCCACCAGCTGCACTGCCAGAAACACACGAGGCTTTCACTCCTGTCAAGAGCGACAGTCTCGGAAACCCACAGGGGCAGTTCTACGCTGTCCTGCAGGGCCGCTAGGAGTCGCTGAGGACAGGGTTCTATTCCCATGAGTCTGGTGTCGACCCATTCCCACTTAGAGTTGTATTTTTTCAGGCCTTTAGCAACCTGATCTGCATGTGTCTTTGGGGGGAGGGAGCATGTCTGTGTGGTGACAGGCCACGGGACCCCCAGCATCTTGTGCCTTGCAGCTCTCTGCATGGAGTACAGGTTCCTAGCGATAAGATGTCCCCACCTCACGCTAAGCCCTGCTAAAAAAGAAAAGAAAAGAAAAAGATGTCCCTAAGTGTGGTAGGCCCTCACCTGAGTACATCATAAGTCAGGGATAACCTGTCCCTGGAAGACTCCCAGGGCCCTCACTTCCCTTGCACACTCCCTCTTCCCACCTGCAGCAGCAGGCACCCAGCCCTGCCAAGCACAGTGGTGCAGGTTGGGCACACAGCAGATGCCATCACATTGCTGCCCTTGTTGCAGGATCCATCAACTCATCGCGACGCAGCGTGACCACATGGGGATGCAGCATGAGGCCCCCAAGCTGTCATCTCTAGGCACACGGAATCCCCAGACCTTACTCCCTGGGAGCCACTGGGGCAGCAGGGCAGCACTTCTCTAGGGACCGCCGGAGCTCTCGGGGCCATGTTTGCTGCTGCCGCCAGGGCCACGGAGTCGGCTCCGACCCACATCGACCCTACCCACCAGAGAAGGAGCTACTGCTCGGTCCGCACCCTCCTACAATGAACCGCTCCTGGGCCTGAGCTACATGAACCTGAAGACCAAGCCTGCCGAGCGAGGCCCAGTGGATTCCGACTCAGGCCCCTCGGGACAGGGAAGGACTTCCCCAGAGGGGGCTCAAGGCTGCAGCTCGCTACAGAGGCCAACGGCCACATCTTTTTTTCAAGAAGCCACTAGGGCAGCGGCTCTCAACCTGTGGGGCGTGACCCCTTTGGGGGTCGAACGACTCTGTCACAGGGGTTGCCCGATTCATCACAGTAGCAAAATAACAGTGATGAAGTAGCAGCAAAATGAATTTTATGGTTGGGGGTCACCAGCACATGAGGACCTGTATGAAAGGGTCGAGGCATGAGGAGGTGGAGAACCACTGCTCTAGGTGGATTCAAACGGCCGACATTTAGGTTAGCAGCTAAGCTCTTGATCACGGAGCCAGCATCAAAAACCAAAACAACAGAGAAGTGGGTGAAGGGAGACATCGGTCAGTGTAATGTATAAAAATTTTTAAAATAAATGATCAAGGGTTCATGAAGGAGGGAAGGGAAAATATGAGGAGCTGATGCCAACGGCTCAAGTAGAAAGAAAGTGTTTTGAAAATGATGATGGCAACAAATATACAAATGTGCTTGATACCATGGACATACGTATGGATTGTGATAAGCGTTGTAC
This sequence comes from Echinops telfairi, assembly GCF_000313985.2. Classification (NCBI taxonomy): domain Eukaryota; kingdom Metazoa; phylum Chordata; class Mammalia; order Afrosoricida; family Tenrecidae; genus Echinops; species Echinops telfairi. The sequence goes on along the minus strand of NW_022111317.1, from coordinate 1,131,558 downwards.
AAGCCCCCAATAAAAATAATTTTAAGAAATCAGAAAACAAAACAAAACCCATCTGCCGTCGAATCAATTCCGACTCATCGTGACCCCAGGTAGGCTTCCTGAGAGTGTAAATCTTTACAGGAGCAGCCGGCCCTACCTTCCTCCTGCTGCCACGGATCTATCTATATATTAAGGATGGTGATTTCCCTGCAGAGGGAAGGGGAGGGTCCAGAGGAGGGCATGGCACCCTTAGGAGCCGTCACCAAGTACACAATCCTTCTGTGCTGGAGGGTCAGTGCGGGAGGGTCGTACCTTCTTTGGGGGAGACCCAGGCCCATTCCCACTCAGGACACCCCCTGAGGAGCCACCTCCCTTCTGTCTGTGTGAGGTGAAGCTGACCAAGTTTCAGGAGAGAGTCCACACTCAGAGGGCCAAGGAACAAAGGGCCAGCAGTCCGCTTCAGAAAGCCAGCCCATGAGCCACAATGGTCTGGTCTGTGAGGGCTCATGGGGATGGCGCAGGACTGTGGATCACCTGGAGTCAGGGCCAGTGTGAGGGCACCTTACAATCACAACAACAGTACAGCTACTTAGGAGGCCGCTGAGCAGACAGAG
>NW_022111317.1:1128680-1129957 GCF_000313985.2 Echinops telfairi | reverse complement strand
GGGCATCGAGGAGCTGGCCACGGAGGAGCGGAATCAGAATGTGCGTGGCCAACCTAGGATGCACTCTGCCAACCTTCCCACAATTGACAGCGGAACGTTCTTAAACATAGCTTCTTAAACAGACAAACAAAAGAAGCAGTTCGTGAGGATGTCTGTTTTGCGCATCGTGCTCGCCTCAAGAATCACACAGGCCAGGTCACCATGAACAGCGGCAGCCAGGAAGGCGGGACGGGGTGGGGGGCTCCACCCGGACAGTCAGTTGCATTCTGGGGGGCCTAACCCAGGACAGTGAGCTTCAGATGTTGGTGGTGGCACTGGGTAGGAAGGATCGAAGAGAATGGAATGTGCCACGTGAGCAGTGGAGCCGAGGCCGCGGGATGGCCCATGCAGACACTGCTGAGGGAGCGTGCCTCTGGTTGGACACATTCTCCCCCAAATGAAATAACATGAACTGAAAATTGAAAACAAAGAAGTCCCCCTCCCACCCCGCTGCCCAGTACAGAGACCTTCCTGGGCACGCTTGTGGCAAAGGAGGGCGGTGGGAAGTGGAAGTCCACCCTGCAGCGTGGCAGGTCCTCCCTCCCCTAGCCTGGGCTGAGGCTGTTCCCAGGGGCCACCTTGAAAAGCACTGGTGGCCACGCCCAGCTGCCCCTCAGCACTGGCTCCGGGAGTGAGCACTTAAGCCCTGAGGAACCTTCAGGGATCGCTCGGCTGCTCTGGGTAGGAGCAGTGGCAGGTGCCAAGGCTGACAGCTGGTGTCTGGGATCTGCCAGGCACTCCCCAAATTCCGTGGCAGCAGAGTCTGGTCCAGGAGGAAATGTCAGTGTGGAGGCCTGGGAAGCCAGCTGTGGGCCGGCAGGGACCTGTGAGCACAAGTTCACACACTGAGACCACCATCCCTGGCTATTGGATTTTGATCACCCTGGCTGCTGGGATAGACCAGATGACCCCACCCGAAGATGTGGGGTCCTCGAGGGGAAGGTAGACCCCACCAAGTGAGGCCACTATGTTTCCTTTCTTCCTCGAATGTGAGATCTAGGTGGGAAGCACTTGGGCCAATGATTAACCCCCGCCCCACCGCCGATCCCGAACCACAGCCACTGCTGCCCAGAGTTTCGGAGGCTGCAGATCTTTACAGAAGCCTCATCTTTCTCCTGGGGAGTGGGTAGTGGGTTTGAAGTGCTGGCCTTTTATCTAGCAGCTGTGTGTTTCCACCGCTGCAGTTCGAAACCCACAGCAGCTTCATGGGAGAGAGTGGGTTACCACCTGGCTCGAAG
>NW_022111317.1:1125933-1128201 GCF_000313985.2 Echinops telfairi | reverse complement strand
GGATGGGGGCGGGCAGAGAGAGGGGAGAATAGGAAATTATAGCAGGCGGGAGGATGGAAGTGGAAGCGGGCAGAAGCCCATTTCCAGGGGCTGTTAATGGGGCATCATTCCTGATTTTGTTTGCTGAGGTCGGCGGTGCGGCTACATAGAATGAGCTGCTTTAAAAACCCAAACAAACAAACACACACATACCATGAGTGAAGGCTCCCAGCCTTAACCAGCCCCCCCCCCCAATTCCTTTCTCTCACACCTAAACGTGGGTCTGCGGGGCTTGGACAAGGAAAGTGGACCTAGAGTCTCGGGTGATGTTCAAGTTCACGTCAAACATACAAAAGCCAAGCCAAAACAAAACACCGGGCCTCCGACTGCACCGCGGGCCAACTTCCCTGCTCCTACCAGGGGACATCTGTGCCCCCCGCCCCCCACACACACCAATTCCACTTGAGAATCAGGCAGCACTCACTGTGCCTGATGCCGAAACCCCAGCTCACCAGAAGCCGCAGAGCTTGGCTGAGCCAGGAGCTGCCCACAGCCGAGCAAGAGAACAAGCTTCAGAGGCGGCCTCAAGAGGCCCTGGCTTGGCCACAGGCATCTGTATGGGGGGGCAGGGGGAAGGGGCCGCACATGGGGGAATTTTCACTGGAAGCTCAGAGCCCACCCAGACGCACTGCGGAAGAAATGCCTGGTTATCTATTCCTCAAAAAGCAGCGTCTGCAGGCGGGTGGAGAGTACCTCTGAGATGTGGCCTGGGGCTTGTGGAACAGGAGGGTGTGACCACCGGGGATGGGGTGGTTCTTCTAAGGCAGCACCCCCCCCCAACCCACACACACAGCAGGTCAGGGGGCAGTGGGATGTCCAGGGAGGCTGACACCCTCCTCGCCCAGAAGCAACTGACCTGTTTATGAACACTAGAAGGTCCTTCCAGGAGCAGTTGGGGTGGGGGGGCTGGGAGGGGGTGCAGCAGAGCTGAGCTGCAGGCTCCCATAAACGGCTTCAAGTCCCTGCGCCTGGGTGACAGTGTGATTGCGAGGGAGGCCGAGCACTATTAGAAAGCAGAGCCTTCGGAGCACAGGGAGGGCTGTCCTAGAAATGTCCAGTCTCTGCCAGTCGGGAGGGATGAGGCTAAGCGACAGCCGGGGAGGGGGGGCCCGGGGGCCCCCAACAGGTGCCTGTGCGGCGGAGATGCCAGGGAGCGCCCTTTGGCTGCAGGCGTGGGCAGACAGCCCAGCTCACCGCACGCTGCGGTCGGGCAGGCTGCAGCCAGGGACAGAGAGTGGCAGGCAGGAGCATCCCAGGAGGGGTTCCCAAGGCCATGCTCACTTGCCGAGCGGGGGGCCTCCTGAGGCTGTGCTCCCGCACCCCGCTTCCTGGGTGGCCTGGGGCTGTGCTCTTGCTCCTACATCACCGGGACGTGAGCCCTCTGTGCTGGGCTGCTCCCAGGAGCTGGTGTTGGCTCGCTCCCTTGGGAGATGACCCATGTGGACTCTCCCTCCCCGACCACAGCCTCAGTCCCGGACCTCTCATGGGCTGGGCAGAGGGCAGCGGGGATGGCGAGCCCCAGTGTCGGCGGTGACTCCCGTGTCCACCCAAACACATATCCCTCCCCCTGGCGAGGTACGTTCACATCGGAGGCGGTAAGTAGCCCCCTAAGGTGTCTGTGAGCTGTGTCCACCCCCAGCCCCCTCACCACGCACAAGACCAAGGACAGACGCCTCTGTTTGAGAGAGCGGCGTGTAGAGAAGCCCGGCCCAAACAAAACGGTCTCAGCACTCGCCCATCCATTGACAGAGAGCGGTGTGTCTCCTCCCAGACGGGGGCCGGAGGACAAGGACATGTGCAGCTCTGGAGGACCCGATTTTTCAGAGGGGACACTGAGACAGACGGGCAGGAAGAGGGTCAATGAGAAAATGTCAAGGTCCAGTGTCCCCACGGCAGCTGTGTGGCCCCGGCCAGGCCACTGGAGCTTGGCTCAGAGTGGACATTAGTCATGGCCCCAGAGGGTCACAGCGATGGCTATTAGTGTCCATCAAGTTGGTCCCGGCCTCATGGTGCCCCCAGTGAATCCCTGCCTGGTCCTTCTCCATCCTCACAAGTGACCGCAGGCTCTCCAGTGGCTGAGTTTGAGAAGCGAGCACCAGGCCTCTCTTCGGAGTCTGCCGGAAACTGGATGTTCCACTGGACCCTGTCCAGTGTCACTGCCCCACGCATGCCTCCACAGGGGGGTTTGTTTTGGCTAACTGCAAGATCATCAGTTCGAAACCACCAGGC
>NW_022111317.1:1124200-1124947 GCF_000313985.2 Echinops telfairi | reverse complement strand
GTGGAGAGCACTGATTGGAAGCTCCAGGAGGCCACCCCGGCCTGGCCGTTGCAGGCCAACTCTTGAAACCTGGGCCGAGACTCTGAACAGAACGTTCCAGAAAAACAAGAGCCCAGGGACCAGCGAGGCATCCTGGCATTGTGCTGTGAGCGCCTGCTCAAAGAACTGGCTGCAACATCGTCTTCCTTCACTAATTAGACTCAGGCCGGCCGGCCCATCTGTCGGTCTCACAGGCACAAAAGGGCCAGGCTCAGCGGCCCAGGGACAGGCAGGGGGTGGAGGTGCTTCTGCCAGGCCAGCCCTCAGGACACTCCAGGGGGCAGTGGACCCCTCACTGCTAAGACTCAGGCTGCTCTCTTCCCGGGGCAATCACACTTGGCGGGGGTTGGGGGCAGATGTCACCTACACCCCAGGCTTAGGCAGGACATCTGCACCTGCGTCACGGGTGGCGGTGGGAGGGTCACCCCAAACCCATAGCTTTCTCTCCATGGGGTCTACCTGCCCAGCCAGAATGGACCGGGTTCCTAAGGTGAGTCCCCTGAGCTCCGGAACTACCCTCTGTTGTCAACAGTGGCTGTTGCTGTGGGTGGATGCTGGCCCGTGGCGACCCACCCCCTGTGCCAGCGCAGGCCTGGGCTCCACGGGGCATTTGATGGCTGAGACTTCGGGAGGCGGTCACCAGGCTTTTTGTCCGTGGCACCAATGGTGGTTGTGAGCCACTGGACTTTGGTTAGCATCACAAGCGCC
>NW_022111317.1:1123480-1123838 GCF_000313985.2 Echinops telfairi | reverse complement strand
GCCAGCCGGACTCACCCCCAGCCCAAGCCCCTGTGATTCAACTTCCAGCCAATCAGCAGACAGGCCTATCAAGCGACCTGCAACACCCGGGAGGTGAGAACTCCTTAGCCCGGGGCCATTTGGATACTTAGACCATCATTTGGCTATTTATACCATCATTTGGATATTTATAACATCACCGATGGGCCATACAAAATTACCAACTTACACATTAGCCTACTCTGGTGAAATGTCGAGCGACTTCTCACCCCTAGGGAGATGGCTGAGGCTTCTCTGTGTGAGATGACCCTGCAGGCCTCACACAGCCTGCCTGTTCCCCAGCCCAGCCTGAGGACCACCACCCAAGGGCAGCGTCCGC
>NW_022111317.1:1115419-1121920 GCF_000313985.2 Echinops telfairi | reverse complement strand
CTGTCTTCTGAGGTGCCTCTGGGCAGACTCTCGCCTCTGCCTGCTTGTGGCCCTCTGAGGACCCCCACGCTGTCACTGTCCCAGGGGTTCCTGCTCCAGCCACCAGTCACAGCGGGCTCAGCATGCGGGGTCCAGGGTCCCCTGCAGCTACACATTGACTGCTCTCTCTCCTCACACTCACAGCTCTGCAGCCAGGAGGCCTGGGTCAGCGCCGCTGGGTTAGGGGAAGCAGGCTCCATTCCCTGTCTGCTTCAGAGTCCAGAGACCTCCAGCATCCCTGGCTTGTGGCTCCTTCCTCACGCCACTCCAGCCTCTGTCTCCACCTTCCCCTCTCCAACTGCCTGCTCTGGGGTCAGATCCTCCACCCCGTTATACCCCTGTGTTCGGGATCCACCCATCCGGCAGCATCTTCTCCCCACCGGCAGCCTCGTGGATTCGCAGGCTCGGAAAACTGGGGCGTGGTGTCCATGGGTCGGGGGCAGTACTCGGGTGACCGCACCCCCAAATGCTCTGCCCACCCTTGGTGAGACAGGCGAGGTTTGGAAGCCTGGCTGGGGAGGGGGCGGCGAACCACGCTGGCTTGGTGCTGCAAGTAACTCCCCCTCCCATCCCCGCCCAGCCCTGCCTGAGCTGTCCCAGGATGGAGGGCCCATGGCACGGGCACGTCACTGCCGCTCAGAAGGAAGCCCTTTCTGTGGCCTAGTGGCTTCCAGGCATCCCACCGTACAAAGGACATCTGTCATTGGTCAGAGCATCGGGCTTCTCTCTCCTCAGAGCCACCCGTCCTCACGGGACCCCAGGCGGGGGTGGGGGGTGGGGGGGTGGGGAGAGTCCCTCCCTCAGAGCTGCTAATTCTCTGGCCCTCTCTCCTGGATGCCCACCGCCCCCCTTCTCTCTCAGTAGTGCTGGATTGTGGCCCCCACGGGGCAAGTCCACGCTTTCCACACAAAGTGCTCCGTGTTTCTGGGTCCCGGAGGACGAGAGCGGAGAAGCCCCTTCTTCGCTGGGCCCAAGCTGAGCTCCTCGCTGACACACTGCAGCCCAGGCCCCGACACGGTCTCATCTTGCAAGGTTAAAGAATCCATCAGACCCACAGTTCAGAAACGATTGAATAGCAACAAAACCCGGACGCCCCGGGGCTGTGCTCCAAGGCCTCGAGGGAGTAGTCTGTCAGCGTCCACCCCAGCCACACCGGCAACAGAACACCGTGTCGCTCAGCCACAGCCTCCCGTGGAGCGGCGCCTGGCCCTTCCTGGGAGACGGCGAGCAGGTGTTTACGCAGAGGAGCTGCGAGCGTGGAGCTCCCCGGATAAGACATGGTACAGCCCTAGCTCTCCCCATAGGACTCTGCATCCCCGTGGGGGAAGGACACCCCCCAGAGAACACGTGTTCTTTCCTTAGGGGTGTGGTCAGGAATCTCACTTCTATAACCAACCTCCACCCCCACCCCCGAGACATCTTGAATTCTGCAGGGTTCAGGATGAAGATGGTGTCTCAGGGACAGCACGTCTTTTAGAAAGACAGAGGCAGGGTGGCCCTGCTGACACACCGGATACAGACTTCCAGAATAGTCGGACAATAACGGCTACGTTCACCGCCATCAAGGAGACTCCCGGCTCAAGGCGAGCCTCTAGGACGGAGTGGAGCCGCCCCTGGAAATCGCTGAGGCTGTCATTCTTTAAGGGAATAGAGAAGCCTCATCTTTCTCCCACGGAGCGGCTGGTGGTTTCAAACCGCTGGCCTTGCGCTTAGTAGCCTGATGTGTAACCCACTGAGCCAACAGGGCTCCTGTGAAGCACCAAGCCTCTCCCCATATGGGTGGAACGGTGGCTGCCCCCCCGCCCCCTACAAAGCCAAAAACAACCCGTTTTAAATCCCAACCCCTGCCCCTGTGGATCAGAACTTATTTGGGATGGGGTTGTTCCTTGCTGGGGACCCCTGGTGGCGTGGTGGTTACGGGTGGGGCTGCCATCTGCAAGGTCTGCAGTGTGGAGCCACCAGCCACTCCATGGGAGAGAGACGGGGCTTTCTACTCCCGTAGAGTGACAGTCTCGGGGACTCACAGGGACGGTCCTCCCTGCCGACACTGAATCCACAGCAGAGAGGTTTCAACTCCCTTGTTGCCTCACTGAGGCCGCTAGCAGGGTAGGGCGTGCTTTACGCCCCGTCCCTTTGAGAAACGGAGAAAGCCCACTAGTCCTGGAAGCAAGGAAGCGCTCGCGGGACTCGGATGCACGTGGAGTTGGCCGAGAAGCCCAGGAAAAACGAAGAGGCTTCCTCCCCAGAGCGGACCGAGTCCCTTCCCCCACGCTGACACCCTGAATTCAGATCACCAGCTTCCCAAACTGTGGACAATACGCTTCGACGCCTTGAAATCACTCGTGGCGCTCCTGTTACAGCAGCACCCGGTGACTCAGACCTCCGTCTGTGATACTGCCACCGCCCCGCCCGCATGGCCACCGAGAGAGCCCGGCTGTGCCGCTTTGTTACGGCAGCCTCAGGACATGCCAGGGACAGGCTTGGTTCTGGTCACACCAGCACACACGCGCACGCCCCCCCTCAAGGGTCTGACAGCCCCTGCTCATCCCTCCTGCTGGGTCTCCCTTCTTTCCTCCAATCTTTGCCCACCTTCTCAGTGAGGTGACGCCGCCTTATGCAACTCAGCAACCGTCCTCCCCTGAGTTCCCCGCACAGTCCCCCGGCCCCACCACACCGACGTCATTCCCCAGAGCACGCCCACGCCGCCAACCCATCCCATCGTGCTCGGGCCCCTTGGTCGGTCGAGTCCATGGATGGCTGACGCATGAGCTTGCTGTGGTTGCTATCACATACGGTCACAAGCCTGGTGGCTTAAGTAACAAACGTGGATTCTCCCATCGTTACGGGGGACCAGAGATCGGCTTCCAAAATCAGTGTCCCCCTGGAGGCTCTCACTGTCTCCTCAGCTCAAGGCTGCACCTCCTCTACACCTGCCTTGATCTTCACTGGCCATCTTCTCTGAGCCAGCCACCTCCTGCTGCCCCTCAAACCAGCAAGCCACCTGCGGCTGCACTTGGAGTCCACCGGGATCATCCTATCTGCAAAGACCTCTTGCATATGGTATTTTGCACAGAAGATAACGTTCCTGGGATCAGGAATGTAGACATCGCCTGTTTCCAGCAACCGGCGCAGGCCAGGATTCAATGGACGAAAGGAAGAGTCAAGCCGTGAGTTACAATGTTGCAGGACTCTGCTGCAGGATTCTGTGGGCCACAAACAACGTGGTGCATGAGACACCCAAGGAAGGAGGAAGGAACACAGAGTGAGCAAAGTCACGGCACCAAAAAGTACCGTCCACATTCGACCATTTCCGGAGCTAGCACAGGATTGATGGCCCTGAAGGAAGAAGTCCACGCTACACTGAGTGAGAAACAGGGCTCTGGGAATGGGCAGAACACCAATGGAAAATGTTTCCACAAGCAGAGGGGCACTGGAAGTACTCACTCATCTATGCCGGGAGATTTGCAAGACGGCTGCCCAGCCAGCTGACTGGACGTGACCCATATTTATGACCTTTCCAAAGAAGGGACCCCACAGAAGGTGCAGAACTTGTCCATCCACAGTGTTGATGCCGCGTGTGGAATTTTGCTTTAGAGTGTTTTTAAAGAAGCGGTTGCAGCCGCATACTGACAAGGAGCTGCCAGCAGCGTAAGTCAGATTCAGGAGAAGAGCCTGGTGTGAGGGGCTGTCATTGTCAAGGTCGCATGGATCTTGGCTGCAAGCAGAGAACACCGGAAAGATGCTTAGCTGTGTTTCAGGGGCCATGCCAACACATCCCACGGTGTCGATCATAACAGACTGTGGATAACACTGGGAAGAACGGGAATTCCAGAACCCTTCCTCGTGCTCACGGGGAACCTGTCCGTGGAAAAGAGGCAGTGGTGGAAACGGAACAAGGGAACACTGCATGGGTGCAACGCAGGAAAGGTGTGGGTCAGGGTGGGATCCTCGCTCCACGCTTGTACAATCCAGCCATCAGAGGAGCTGGATTCTGTGAAGAAGAATGCGGCATCAGGCCCGGGGGAAGGCTTATTAACCACCTGTGATAGGCAGATGACACAAACCTTGCTTGGTGCAGATGAGGGGGACTTAAAGCACTTGCTGATAAAAAGGAAGCTTCACTATGGATTGCAACTTCATGTAAAGGAAACCAAATTCTCACACCTGAACCAATAGGTAACATCATGATGAATGCAGAAGAGATTGAAGTTGTCCCGGAGTTCATCTTGCGTGAACCCACCATCAACACTCACGGAAGCAGCAGTCAAGAGACCGAAGGACGGACTGTACGGGGCCCACCTGCTATAGAAGAGCTCGGTGGAGCGTTAAAAAGCATGGGCATTACCATGTGAGGACTCAGGTGCTCCGGACTCAAGCCATGATATTTTCAGTCACCTCACATGCATGTGACAGCTAGACACGGAATAAGGAAGATCAGAGAAGAACTGTCTCTCATACTCCGGACATGCGATCCGTCCCTGGAGAAGGGCTCACTCATGCTTGGTCAAGTGGAGGGGCGGTGAAACCGAGGAAGACCCTTCATGAGATGGACTGACCCAGTGGCTGCAACACTGGGCTCAGTCTAACAGTGATTGTGAGGCAGGCGCAGGACCGACCGGTGGGGTTTCATGCTACACGAGATTGCTACAAGTCAGAACTGACTTGACGGCCCCTAACACCCACCACACACATGTGGTCCCTTACGATGGCATCTCGGCCCATTTGACACCTTGTTGCTGACCCAATGCTCTGCTGCCTGCCTGTGGGCTCCCAGCTCCATGTCCAGAGTCTCCATGGCCTCCCTGACCCCATCCACTCATCGTCCCCGAAACAGCTCCCAGACCTGGATGACCCCAGTGCTCAAAGGTCCCTCCCACCCCCAAGTGGTCAGCGGCTAAGCACTCCACTGCTCATGGTTCAAACCCACTAGCTGAGGAAGGGAGATGTGTCCCAGTAAAGACCTACCGCTTTGGGAATTCCATGGGGGCAGTTCTGCTCAGTCCTACAGGGTTGCCATGGGTCGGGTTGGACTCTCCAGCGATGGGTTAATGTGTCGTTCACTCCTCCCCACTGCAGAAGCTCAGCGTGGAACAAAAGCTAAGCCAGATAGGCCCTTCTCCACCAGCCTACCATGCCTGAGCGATGGAGGCTCCAGCCACAGGCTGGGGACACAGACAGGGAGAGTGCGTGGACAAGGTGAAAGTAAAGAGTACTTGCTGAGGACCATCAAGGACTGGAGCGGTCAAGACTGATTGAGTCCCACTCCATGTTGTACCTGCCTGGCATAGTCCTTCAGGGCAGGACTGCTCCCACCCCGACCCTGACTGCCCTGGGAGCCCTGGGATGTCCCTCGTGTCCCCCCACAGGTGAGCGTCTGTCTGCTCTGACTTGGAGTGACCAGGTGCAAGACTTCCCGATTATAACAGAAGAGAACCTGTATTTCCAAACACAGCCGTTCGTAGGGAAAGAGGCTAGGGTTCTAGCACACGTTTATGGGGTATGATTCAATCCAGGAGCCAAGCCTCCCTCAGGTATGAACCCAATCCCTGATTTTCGCTGTCGCTGGAGTGGCGGGTGGTGTGGACGTGTCCCTGTGCCCATTCCTGCCATCATAGGGGGAGGGCTGCAGCCAGAAACGTCTCCATTCCCATCGTCCTGTCCAGGAGCCCCGCCTGCCTTCTGGAGGCTGGGTGAGCACTGCCCTGCAGGAGCAGAAAGAGAACATGTCCACAGCCCGGGGTGGGAGGACCCCCTCCTCTAGTCTGGCCCTTCTTCGTAGCTCCTGCTGAACTCCCTTCTCCTGCCTCCCAGCCCGAGCAAGGACAGAACTCTACTCGGAATGCCTCCTGACCCAGCCCCGGAATCTCCTTTCCTCGCCTACACAGCTACCCTGCTTGTGAGCCTACAGCACAGGATCCTGGGGCCAAACCCAGACGCTGAACTCTGGGGCCTCCAAGGGGCCATCTGCCATGCCAAGCCTTCACATGGCACAGCACTGCGACCTTGGTTAGCAGAGGCAGGTTTTAATCAGGATGTGAATGAGGCCCACAGGCCTGCTGGCTGGCTGGCTGTCGCCCAGGAGTATGGCCGGCTGGGACCTGGCCACCCAGGACCTCTAGTCCTCCCACTTCTGGCCTGCCTTACTGCTCGCTCCCCGCCCCCACTCCACCGGAGGGGGATGTGCAGTCTTTTCGAGTGTGTCCTAGGTAGACTGGGTGGGTTGCATTTGAACCAGTGCTGCCTGGAGCTCCTCGCAGGATGACGATGGGGGCTGGGCACTTCAATCTGCTCCTGAGTGCAGGGGCCAAAGGGAGCCTGGGGAAGGGGAGGGGAGTGCCAGAATTCCAACTTTCAGTCCATTCATCCACCCATCCATCCATCCACTTATCTACTGATCCATCCATTCGACCATCTGTCCATCCACCCATCCATCCATCCACTCATCTACAGATCCATCCATTC
>NW_022111317.1:1099444-1111165 GCF_000313985.2 Echinops telfairi | reverse complement strand
GTTTCCAACAGCTGACCTTGCAGCTAGTAGCCCAACTCATAACCACTATGCCACCAGGACTTTTCCTGGTGCACATCCAGGCCAAGATAGGGTGGAGAGCGAGTGACAGTGTGGCAGATAAGCCTGGGGGAACCAATACAAAGTCCTGTTCTCTGGCTGCAGGAGGTCCTGGGAGGGGGGAGGGGAATGAGTGCTCCTGGGGGGACTCCCGCCTCTGCCCAGCTCTGGTTGCCACTTGCCAGGCAGGCCTCCCACCAGGCAGGCCTCGCACCAGGCAGTGAGGCCTGCAGGCCTTCTAGCTGGGCCTGAGGCCCAAGGTGTGCCTGAAAGCCAGCCTCCTGGCTCCTCCTCTGCCATGTCTCCATCGCCCCGCGCCCCCACCGCCCGCCCGCACATGTCCACCCACACTCCCACTTGCCACCTGGGAAATGTGCTAAGTGTGGTCGGAGATGCTCTGAGCCAGGAGCATCCCTGGTGGGAGAAGCCAGCTCTCGCCCCGGAGCACGGGCTACCAGGCCCACAGGGAAGGTGCCCAGGGGAGCCGGCTTGAAGGGCACTCGGCGCCTGAGCTCAGGTGGTCCTGGGTGCTTCTGTTGGCAGCCACTCCAGTAACGAGCCTGCGAGACCAAGGGCTCCCACCTCAGAGCGACGCCCCCTGGCCCGGCTGAGGGAGGTCTGTTCCCTTTGCTTCCGCTTCCTCACAGAGGCCTGGGCGCGCTCCCAGCCAGGAAGAAGCATTCCTCAGCTGGTCGGGGTGGGGAACGGATGCTCCAAACCCAGAGTTAGATATGCCCAGTCTGGTCTGGGAGGGGGGCCGTGGGTGACCAGAGGACACAGAATGGAAAACTGCTACCCGCCAGAGAGGGAGGCACCCTGCTTGGCTGGCCAAGCCCCCCACTTCCTGGAGGAGCAAGTGCCTGGCTTCTGCTCAGCTCCCTGCACAATAAACCCTGAACCAGAGGCTCAGGACTTGGGGGCCAAGAGAGCACACCCAAGCTCATGACTTAAAAAGACACAGTCCCTCAAACTGGCCAGATGCTGACCCTGGCTATCGCTCAGCCTCCCGGCTCAGGAACTCGCTGGCATGACTCACGGAGTTCACAGAGCACTAGCCAGGGTCAGCATCCGGGCATTAGCCTTAGGTGTGAGGGATTCTGACTGAAATAACTCAGGATTAAGACCAACTTTCTCTCTACACCCCCAGGTACCTATTCCTGGGTCACAGGACTAGGGGGTGGGTGGGATGGGATGGAGCAGCAAGGGGACACTGGTCCATCTAAGAGTCTGAGCTCTTCCCATAGCCCTGTCCACCTCTCTGGCTGAGTCGCGTCCACCCCCTTGACCGCCCAGCCTGGGTGTCTGCGTGCAGTCGCTAGGTCCCAGGGAGTCTGTCCTGATTCACCATCGCCCGTACACAACCAAGGGAAGCAGAGCTGGCCCCGCGCCATGCTCACGTGGGGACTGTGTCTGAGCCTGTTACTGCAGCCACCGTGTCACTATGCACCCACGCTGTCACAGCCCCTGCGTCAATCCACCTCGCCACGCATGCACACCCCGCAGGAAGGACTCCCGAGCCCCCCACACCCCTGCCCCCCACCAGTTTTCAGCGTGTTTCGCGATATGCTCTACAAACCCGTGTCTGCGCTAGAACCCGTGAGCTCCGGGAGCAGGGCGGCCAGCGACAACCCCCTGGACGCTTCTCCCTTTCCAGTCTGCCCTGAAGGCCAGGCCGCAGCACCGGCCTGTGGGACAGAGCCCTGTGCGTGTGTGGCCTCCACCCTGAAGCCACTTCTCTCGCAACCGCTCTCGGAGAACAACAGGGTGATGGCCTGGGTAGAGCGGCGACAGCTGGGACGTTTCAGAGCAAACAGACAGGGCGAAAGTGAGCCTGACCCAGAGGATGAACTCACAGGGTCCGGGAGACCATTCAGAAAGAACCCACTGAGAGAGCAAGGGAGCGGAAAGGTCACAGGGGTCGTTTGGAGATCACCCTGAAACTCAACTGATTCCACCCCAAGGAGCTTCCAGGGTCCTCAACACAACGGAGAGAGGAGACTCACCATCCAACCACCGCAGGTGACCATGAGCGATGGAGACTCACTGTGAGGAGCCGCGGTGGTGTAGGGGTTATGCGCTGGGCTGTGATCTGCACGGTCTGCAGTTCAAACCCAGCAGCAGCTCCTCGGGAGAAAGACCGGGCTTTCTACTCCTGCTGACAGTTATAATCTCAGAAACCCACCGCGGGTCGCTGGGAGTCAGCACTGACTCGGTGGCAGTGAGGTGTTTTCTTGTTTTTGTTTTTTAAATATGGTTCTTGCCATCAAGGTGATTGTGACTCAGCCGTAGGGGGCAGGAGAAGGACCGGCCCCCTTGGGTCTTCAGGAGGGGGTGGACGAGAGGAAGGAGAGAAGAAAGGAGAGCGATCAGAGGATGCCCAGGCCACCTGTGTGGCCACTGGTGCCCCGCTGACCATGCTGGAGACCACAGAGAGGGCCAGGTTGGAGGAAGCGTGCTCAGCGCTGACAGGGGCAGTTCTCTGTGGGATGTGGGCCACCCAGATGGAGACCTGGCCACCAGTCACCATGGGCATCGGAGGGAGGGAGATGGTGGGCTGGGAGGACAGGAATGAGCACCCTGGACATCTGAAGGGGGCCTGGGGGGGGGGGAAATCAATAGAAAAAACGAAATAACAAGATCATAGATAATTTCCAAGGATTTTTTTAAGAACCCCCCTCGTATAGTTGGGGTGACTTCTTACTCTACTTCTGCTTCACCTACGGGGCCCATCTCTTTTTCTCTCTCCTGTCCTGGATTTCAAAGATCACCCACTTGTCAAAACCAAATCCAAACCAAAAGAAACCCCCACCCACTGTCCCCGCCAAAGAGCGAAAATACAGATACGCATGGAGGCAGACTGAAATAGCTTCCTTCCCGGCCCCACACTGCGGGCCCCCCCCCCCCCCCAGCAAAGAGATGCCCCCAAGGCCTCTTCTTCATCTCTGGGCGGAGCCCTTGCTTAAGAGTGTGTGCGTGCAGTGTGGTCCTTATGGCCAGAGCCCGAGAGCAGTCTCCGGCTGCCATGGACCCCTTGGAATGAGAGAGGAGGCTGCAGAAATCCACAGTCACGGTGGAGAAAGGATGGAGCGCACCGAGATTTCCTGCCATTCAGTTCTCACTACCTACACACTGAAACCGTCTTCCAGAACACAGAGTCGGCGCTTCAAAGGCAAGCCAGCTACCCACACATGCTATTCACCATGCCGCAGCCCTCCGGATTTACAGAACAACCATCCCCCCCTCCCGCCCCCCCACCTCCCCAGGAGCTGCAGGCAGAAAACCTGGATTTTCCCATTGGTGCTCACATCCACACTGGGGAGCAGGGCCTGAGCCGGAGGCAGGCGCTCTCCTTCACAAACAGGCCCACCTTGGGGTGGTCGGGAGCCACGGGCACTGAGAGGGCCGGTGAGGTGGCTCCATCGGAAAGCCAGAGAGCACACTCCAGGCTCCTTTCATTTTCTTCAGGGACTTTCTGAGGCTTTCCTGTCATCTATACATAGGCTTCCCATCTGTGGAAAGATTCCCAGGAAACCGTCAGCAGCTCCTCTCCGAGGAGAGGAACCGGGGGGACTGGGAGGCCAGGATTGGGAGGAAGACCGACTCCCATCGTTACAAATTGCTCCCATTTCCCCATTTCCAAACCACGCATATGTATTTCCTATGAACGGTTTTAGAAAAACAGACAATGATTGGGCTCTGATGGGCGAGAGCCATGAAAATAAGTATAGGTAGGGACATTCAGCTGGCGAAGGGGCATCGTTTTCTGTCCCTCTAATTCAATCTCAGAGAGAAAATTGGTTTTGCTAAGAGGAAGGAAAACAGGAGCTCGGCACTTCCTTCTCCTGCGTGGAGCTCAGGGCCGTATTCCCACGAGAAGGTCAGGAGCCTGCATGGCTTTGAGTGTCCAGTGGGAGGAACCATGAAGCTCTGGTTGCCAACAGATGCTGTGCTCAACACCCAGTCACTCCGTACAACCCAAGGAAAGGTGTGGGGGCCGTTCCTCCCACCTGTCCTTCACGACCCCAACTCTCAGGCCTAACTTTGCCCGCCAGCTTGAAGTCATCCTTGAATCCGTCTCTACCTCCACCTCCTCCACTTGCCGGCACTGACACCCTCCTTGGGTCCAAGTGGCACCGATGACCTCATGGACGGTCTCCGTCTGTCATCCCACCTCTTGTCCTCCAGGCAAAGGGGTTCAGGTCAGGCTGCTCTCCTGCTTCCGCCTCTCCATTGCCCCCAGTGACCAAGGCAACCCAACCAAGCCCTTCCGCCCGACCGAGGCTTGTCTCTGATCGTGTCCTCCCTGCCCTCCTTGAGCTGACTGCTATTCCTGCTACACCAGGCTGGTTTCAGCTCTGCGCCTTGGCCGCACGGGACCCTGCCCTGGACAACCCCTCCATCCCTTACCGGTGTGCTCTTCCTCGGCCTTCACGTTTGAACCCCAAAGTCACTTCCTCAGAGAGATCTGCTCCGAGTCCCTACTTAAATGGACTTGACCTGTTCTTCTGTCTTAGCGTGAGTTCTCCAGAGGAGCAAAATCAGGGAAGTACATACATCTATATACATAACACATATATAAATACATCGCCATTCATGTATCTGTCCATAGCTGCCTACCATCTATCTATGGAAAGGGAGGGAGATCGAGTTGGTGCAGTAGCTTTAGAGGCTGGCAAGTCCCAAGTGTGGGGGCCAAGTCTCAGGCTGGAAGCTTTCCAGACTCCTGCGGCTGCAGAGGCTGATGGATCCAAGATAGGTAGGCAAGACAGCAGGCTGCTGGCTCACCAACCACGGCAGTGGATGGAGTCCAAGGGCTGGAAGTCAGAGGTGCATGAGATGGATGCAGGATCCAGAGAAAGCCAGTGAGCTGTGCCAAACATGCACACATGTTTGATGCCGGCCACACCCCCATGAAAGGGCCCTTTCAATGGACTGGCTGCTCACAGTGGATCACAAAGTAAAGGATGGGCACACAGTAGCTGCCATACCGCCAAGAATCACGACCTAGCAAGTGGACACACCACCTTAACCACCATGGTGCAATATGGCGCTGGACATCATGATACAAAACATAAGTTCTAAATAGAGACAACTACAAAGCCATACTTATACCTAGCTTGACACAACCAACATACACACAACTGGAAATGCACTAGCTCTGCTACTTCTTATGTTTAACGAAAACAAATAAGGGAAGGAAGAAAACAAGGATAAATATCAACACATTACAAATCTGCCCCCCCCCCCCTTTCTTTTTTCAGCAGCAGCAGATCGCTATTTGGTCAATATATATATGCTACCCAAGACCTCTTTAAAGTGTTGAAGAGCAAGGCTACTACTTGGAGGACTAAGCTGCACCTGACCCAAGCCACGATATGTTCGCTCCTGTCACAGGCAGGTGAGCGTCGGCGATGAGTGAGGAAGCCTGGAGGAGAACTGATGCAGTCGAGTTCTGACCCGGGGAGGACACCGAAGATACCACGTGCTCCCCAAAGCACAAACAGATCTATCCAGACAGAAGGATGGACAGAATGCTCCGTAGACGTGAGGACGGAGGCACATAAGCTCACATACTCTGGACATGTTGTCAGGAGAGACCAACCCCGGGAACAGGACTCATGCTTTGTAAAGTTGAAGAGCATCCCCAAGGAGAAGACCCTTGCTGTGGTAGATTGACACAGGGCCGGGGCACAGCTGGGCAGGGATTTGGCAGGTTGTACGCAGGGTGACTAAGAGGTGGGACTGACATAGGAGCATTGACAGCAACACAGTTTCTTATTATTAGGCGCCACTGAGTCAGCTCCTGGGTGCAACAGGAGGGAACGCGGCTTGGCCCCGCTCTGGCCTCACATTTGCTGTTGTTCTCACGGTGCCACTTCGTCTCCCTCAGGGTCTTCCTCTTCTTGCACTGACCCTTACTCGACCCGCCATGATGACCTTCTCCAGGGCATGGTCCCTCCTGATCATCCTCCCAGGGTATCTAGCATGATGTCTGCCCGTCCTCACTTGAAAACAGCATTCTGGCTATATTTATTCCACAGCTGGGTGGCCTACTCTTCCGGTAGTTCATGGTGTCTTTAACATTCTTGGCTACCACCACAACGCAAAGGCACCGATTCTTCTTTGGTCTTTCTTATTCATTGCCCACATATGTGGGAAGTGGGTAGAAATGCTATGGCTGGGTCAGGCACAGCTGGGTGCTATGTCTTGCTTGTGAGCAGATAGTTTTGCAGCAGACAGAGAGTTGGCAGTGCAAATCTGTTGCAAATGTATGCATAGGTGTACATATGCACATACGCCCATGCAGATACCAAAACAAAGAAGAAATACTGAAAATGGTTACTGCCCCCAATTCTTCCCCACCACCCATTCTGTATGCCCTTTGCCTTCAGAAAGCCTCAGCTGGCCATAATTCTTTGCTTGGCATGGTGACCTGAATTTCAATTCCTGAAGGGCCTAGGCCATCGGTCATCATGTTAGAACTGGGTGATTGTAGTTCCCCATGGACTTTAATCACAGGGCATGATAGTACTAAGAAATGTCCTAAATCATCTCCTATATTCCAGGCATGCTGTTTTAAAAATCTCCATTGGGCATCCAATTTCCCCTTGGTAATCAGGGTCCATCACGCCAGCCACCGCAGTACCTCCCTTCTTGGTCTGTTTGTCCAGAGGCAGGAGGGGCACAAAGTGGCCAGGAGGCCTTCACCACTTCCAGGTCAACATCACCAACGTTGTGTGAGTGCTTTCCCTCCTTTGGAACTAAGACCTACAGGCTTGAAGAGCAATTCGGGTAGCAAAGATGGGAATCAAGTGAGCAGAGCCATTCCCAGTCTCACCCCTCGGAACCTGCCCGGAAACCTTCGTGAAAGGAGCAACAGCACCGTACATTGTACTTTGGTTTAGAGCATGCACAGCCTCCTGCAGAACACTGCCCCAGCCCTGAAAAGAGGGTCGCCTCATTGGCACCACAATTGTGTCTTTAGAAGGCCATGCCATCGTGCTATCAAGCCCCTTGCCTCAAGGTGGTGGAACATGCCAAGACCAGTGGATTTCATGAGCATGGACCCACTGCCACACTTCATTTGAAGCGTGTCTCTTAACCCAAGGTTATGCGGGGTGGGATACCACGATGGTGAGCAAGGCATCCTGTAAGTCCATGGATGACCGCTCCAACAGAAGCATGCAGGGAAGGCAAACCACAGCCTATCCAGAGTCTATTCCAAAAACAAGAGTGCCCCCTTTCCATGATGGAAGCAGCTCGGTCTAACCAACCTGCTAGCAGGGTACTGGCTTATTTCTCCTTGGAATGATGGTCTATCAGTGACTCACCATTGGCCTCTGCTGCTTGCAGGCTGGGTACTCAGCAGTGGCCATAGCCAGGGCGGCCCCCTCAGCAAAAGCTATCCACGTACTTCTTCCCCGTGCTCCCTGGTCACCAGTTTTCCAATCAAGTCTCTTCTGGGTCCCTTCCCACTCAGCCAAACCATTGCACATCTGGCTATTTCTCCTGTCAAGCAAAATGGGTAAGCAGGTGCACTGCTTGAAACCCACTGGGAGGGTTTCCCTTCACCCCTGTCCTTCAGGGAGGTCCTGGTGCTGCTGCTGTCCACCTTCGAGTGGTACCTGCATATGGTGCAGAATCGTATGTCAACCAAGCACGGATTTTCTCTTCCTCAACCAACTTATCCTAAGGTGCAGGTGGGGAGAAAAGTGAAACTGTGACAGGAGTGAGACCATAAGATTGTGGGCCACTTCCTCATGCAGCTTACTTGTGCCTTCAGGTCCCGCCTGTCTCTAATTTCATACAGATCACTTCTGCTTAATGATGGAGTGTTGCTGTGTGCATCCGACTTTATGACTCTGTGAGTCTACAACACCCAGTTCACGAAAGGCTGCTCAGGACTCTTGGTGAGATAGTTAGGCTTCTTGTGCCAACTGGGCTTCCATAGGAACACGTGGGTGGAGTTTAACCAGGTTGCTGCTTGATTGGAGGGCGACGAGATGAATGGCTTTCCAAGGCCAGCCCCCTTTTCTCTTTCCTCCTGGTCATCAGACCAGTGTGTTGCTGCTCGAGCTAGTTCTTCGCCTCAACCGTGTGCTGCACTCCCTGTGGGTCAAGCCAACATGTGGATCATGCCACTCCTTTGCTGGAGCTAGAGACTCCATCAGGGTCTGCTTTGCTACGCCCCTGAGCTATTGACTATTGCTGCCCCACCCTGCTGTCTGCTGCCTGCAGGCTGAATCTACCTGAGGGCAGACTCTGCTGTCTGCTTTCCTGACCTTGGACCAGCAGCTGGAGTGAGTTGAAAGACCTACAGAATATTAACTGTTCCACAAAAGTGAGTTGAACGGAGCCCTCTGTACTGCTGTGTGGACTAATTGGCTGTTATATTCCTTCTTGATATATATAGATATAGATAGATAGATAGATAGATAGATGATAGATAGATAGATAGATAGATAGATAGATAGATAGATAGATAGATATAGATATCTCCCAGTTTTGTTTCTCTAGAGAACCCTAACACGCATGGTGAGGTGCTCCATCTCCTCTAAGGTCCAGTAACTGGCCAAGAACTCTTTCTCAAAAGGAGAGCAGTTGTCTGCAGAGGACGGCAGGGTTTTGCAATAAAACCCAAAGGGTCTGTGTTGTCATTAGCCAACAGGGGTCTGCCAAAGATCCCAAACTGCGTCTCCATCTGCCACTGCCACTGCAAGAACTGGTGAGTCAGCTGGATCCTGGGTAGCAGAGCAGCTTGCACGGTAGTCTGAACCTGTGAGAGAGCCTTCTCTTGTCCTGGACCTCATTCAAAACTAGCTTTTGTGAGTCATTTGGCCAGATCTGCATAGCCAAATGAGGGATATACTGCTTCCAAAATCATGCCTCCTTTTTAGTTGTGGGAGGGGCCAGGTGCCGTAATTTATCCTTCACTTTACAAGGAATATCACTCTATGCACCACCACCCCCGCCCCTCACCAGTGGGCTTCTAGAAATCCCACGGAAGTGGAAGGTGGCTGCATCTTTGTCAGATGACTTTCCCACGCTGTAGCATGCAGTCGGAAGCCTCGGGGGGGCATAGTGGGTTACACTTCGAGCTGATCATCACAAGACCAGCAGTTCAAAGCCACCAGCTGATCCTCGGGAGAAAGAAGAGGTCTTCTGCTCACAGAAAGATTTTCAGCCTCAGAGATCCACAGAAGCAGGTGTACTCCATCTTGCAGGGTCACCATCGGCATTGGTTTTTTATGGCAGTAGATTTGGGTTGAAAACGTCTTGCAAAAAAGTCTAGATCATTGATGCCTCTTCCTTATGAGGCCAACCAGCATCTTTTGACCAGTGTCATGAGCCAGAAACCTGGGGGAGTTGTGTGGGAATAGCTGCAAAAGGTGCGGGTGACATGAAGTTGGTTCCATTTGAGTTTATTGATATGGGCACACTAAGCACAGATTCTTTGTTCCACATTTCTACCAGAGAGGTTAGGAGAAGATCTCATTGTTGATTTGGGTCACCTTGGTTGGCCTCTCCAACCACAGCTAGAGAATTGATATAACCCTGAGGCGGGACAGTTGAACATGCAGTTGACCTTGCCAACTGAAGGTAAATGGTTTCTGCTGATCCTTCAAATCTATAATCGAGAAAGTGAAATTGGCCAGACCAGTAGCTGTGTTCCAGGTTCCAGGGGAGGTAGTAATCCACTCAAGCAATGAAACCACATCTTGAACAGCAGCTGCAATTGTAGTCACCACCTGACTACGTTTATGATTAAACCATTGCTGTTCTCTAAGACCTGATTTTTCTTTTTTTGCACAGGGTAAGTTGTTAAATGGGGATGTAGTAGGAATCACCACCCCTGCATCCTTCAAGTCCTTGAAGGTGTCACTCCCTCCAGGAGTGTGGTAGTGCTTTGGGTTTACTATGTTACTGGGTAGAAGCTATTCTAATGGATTCTACATGGCTTTAATACTAAGGCAGCCCTTATTGCACTTGTCTGGAACCCAGTGTGGGGGTTCTGCCAGTTGCTCAGCATGTCTGTTCCAAGGATGCATGCTGGAACTGGGGAAACCATTACAGGATGTGTTCGGGGACCCACTGTGAGATGAACTGAAGATAAGATTATATTCATAACCTGAGTTCCAGATAGATGCCTTCACTCTGAATGGTGAGCCACAACAATAGGTTTGGTGCCCTGGGATTAGTGACAATCCTGAGCTGGTATCTAGTCATCTGGAAAAGTCTGATTCTTTCCTTAGTTCCAGTGAACAGCCACACTTGTAAAAAGGCCTTGCATCCTTTGGGGTTGGGGGTGAGGGGAGGCTGGGAGAGAGAGTAACCATATAGCATTTTGGAAGTGAAGTGAGGTCCTTCCTCACTGGGACCTAGCTTCTCCTTCAATCAAGTGGTTTTGGCTTGAGTAAAGGGGCTCAAGTCTAGGAACTAATTGGGGGTGGGGATAACGACTCACTATTCTGGTGATTTAAGTCAGACTGCTGTTCGTTTGACATAGAATCCTTCAGCTTGTACCTATCAAGTAGCTTTTTCATAGCTATCCCATATATTTCACACCTGAAGGTACCGTGAGTAAGCAGCCTACACCTTAAGTCCATATGACACTCTGGTTCTACTGTCTACTGCAGTGGCCACGCCCATCTTATTTGGGCTGAATAAATGCTGAAGCTTGGACCTTGCCCCTATTGGGGGTGGTGGTGGGGGCAAACTAACCCATCATGATTGGCTGTGTTAATTCACAATCAGGGAAGTTCCCACTGACAAATCTTTGAGGATCTTGGGCTTCTTTGCAAATCTGTTCCTCATTGTTGTGATAAAGGATGTGGCCTCTGTATACACCATGTGTAGGTCTACACATCTGGCTGGATAGATCCACTCTAACCTGCCAATTTCCTACGCCTCTGGGTACCTTCTTCTCCAGCATTCTAAGGAAAGTCTTATACTTCAGCTTGACTTACTGTAGGCCATCACATAATATATGCTTCAGCTATCCAACCGAATCAACCATGAGATCCTCTCCTAACCTCTCCTATGGAAATGTGGCACAAAGAATCTGTACTGAGTGGGCCCATATCAGTAAACTCCAATGGATCCAACTTCATGTCCCCTGTACCCTTGACAGCTACACACACACACACACACACACACACACACACACACACACACGGCTTCTGCATGTATGTACTTGAAAATCAAACAGTCCTTTGGGAGCGTAGCATGCATGCTCCTGGCCACATTTTGTGCTTCACCTCTTGGGTTCTCTTGGGACTTGAAGGTCTGGAAGCAAAAGTGAATGGTGGGAGCGGGTCCTGGGGACATGCAGCAATGTCTTGGAAGGCATTTTCCCCAGGCAATGTCCCAGGCATCATCTCAGACAAAAACTCTTCAGGTAAAGTAAGATTCATCTCAAGAGATCAGGGTGTTTTCATGCCACTAAGTTGATTCTGACCCATGGTGATCAGATGGGGATGGGGAGGATAATTACTGGTGAGGAGGCTTAATAAGCATAGGTGGAGTAATCTCTTCAGATGTGAGTAAGAATGCTGGTGTGCTAGCAGGAATGATTCAGTGGAACTTAGGGCTGCATATCCCAGTTTCCTGCTTATCTGTCCAAATGTCCCTGTGGTAGTTACCTCATCTGTTGTCAATTTGAGG
>NW_022111317.1:1081536-1099344 GCF_000313985.2 Echinops telfairi | reverse complement strand
ATGGCCTCGTTTGTAGGTGCTAAGGAGATAAATAGCTTGTTGGAGGCGGGGCACTCCGTCCCTCCCTGGGAGACGTTTTAGCCAACAAGACACATGGAACTACGCAAGCCCTCTGAGCTGGAGGAGCCACGTGGAGACCCCTGCCAGCGCTGAGATGCTTACAATGCCACTGGATCCACAAGAATTCCCACCTACTGGCCTGTGATCTTCCTGCACTTGGTGTCATTGTGTTTTGTGAGTCTGAAGAGGGCTTCATTGATTAGTATGGGACATATGGGCTAATATCGGACTTACGGACTTGATATAGACTGGGCTGGGATGTGTTCTTTATGTACAATTACTCTTTATATAAAGCTTTTCCTTATACACATATGAGCCCTGGACTGGTTTCTCTAATATTCCCAGACTAACACAGTCCCCATGGAAATGTCAGGGCTCTTGTTCTTCCCACTCGATGCCCTCACATTAACTTCAGACACCACTTGAAGTTGGGAGTTCAGCTGACATTGCAATTCAGCCACCCTTACAATAGAACTCTGGGTTTGATTTTTGGTAATATCAGCTCTATCATTCTAAGAAAGAAGTCTGTCTTTCAAGGCACCAGGGGAAACTTTCAAGTCTTACATGTGCTGCTTCATCGAGGATTCGGAAGCTTGGAACGCCCCCCCCCTCCCCATTATACTGCCTGGAAAAGCAGGACCACCCGACATCTGGACACTTCCCCTTCTGACAAAACTGTGGGAAAGTATCCAAGGCGTCCCTCCCCAGAGCCCAAAGGCGGTGATATTTTGCATGTGTCTATTGCCACCTCATACCATGGACTAGCAGTGCCCTCCTCATTCCTGGAGGTAGAGCCACACCAGTGGCTTTACGAACAGCCTTTAAGACGAGCCATGCTTGAGAAACCATTCAGAAAACACACCTTATGGTTGCGTTCCTCTGGAACCACTGCAGGTGGGCTGAGCTCGCTACCGAAACCAAACCAGTGAAGGATGGAGAGATAGATAGATAGATAGATAGATAGATAGATAGATAGACAGATAAAACAGATAAGGATTGAGATGCTTAATTCAAGAACACGACTCAAGTGTTTGCAGAGGCGGGCGACTCTCCCATCTGTGGGCCAGGAGGAGGGAGCTAGAGGCTTCCTCTAATTCCTGGAGTTGAAGGTCGGAGGAGCCTAAGATCAACAAGTCAGATGGGAGGCTGCTGGCTAACATCCCAAGAACTGGAGGCTAAAGGATCATGAGGCAAAGCAGATGCAGGATTGAGAGAGAGCAAGTTTTGCCCTAGTTATCTCCACCGGTGTGCTTATCTATCATCTATCTATCTATCAATTATCTATTAGTATTGGTTAGTTTTCTGTGACAACTTGAATTTGTATGAAAGTATAGGGCCAGAATCTTACCTGTCAATCAGGCCTCAGCCTGGTGATGCCTTCTGGGTAGTGTGGCCTTTTTACAAGGCAGAAGCGGGGAACTTCCCTCTCTCTCTGCCACTTCGTCTTCCTCCTCACTGGCGTGTCACTGGGACATTGGGTTTGCCTCCAGGGGCAGCCCCAGGTGGGCTGCCTGACCCTGAGAGCTCCCAGTTTCCACCAACCCTGCCACGTTTCCACCAACTTTGGATCCACGAGACTGCACCCACCGGCCTGTGCTCACTCTGCGTCCTCCTTCATCCTTCAGCGTCACCGGCCTGCTGCCGCGTGGGTCTGGAGAGGCCCCGGCTACCGTCAGACCCATGGCCTTGAGTTGGACTGGGCTGGGATACCCTCTTGATGTCCGATTACTTCTGGATAGAAAGCTCTTTCTTGTGGACAGATGGATGCGACTGGGTTTGTTTCTCTAGGCAATACGTCGGATACACTCTCTACCTTGCATACAGACCACCTCCCTCTTGGAAACTACCTTTTCGTCTAATTGTCTGACTAGACTCCATCACACAATGGAAGGTGATCACACAACATACGCCAAATGACCGAGACCCACACCCCAGCCAAGAGGACACATAACCTGACCCACAAAGAGCTCTGTTTCCTCATTCCGGCGGTGGCCACCGAATCCACGCTCTGTGACCCACGTGGGGCAGTTATGAGATGGCCCTCGTCGACATTCATACAACAGTCAGGGATTGCTCAGGGCTAATTACCTTCCTGGAAGCTCAGCCAGGCCCACACGTCCAGTGAGACACTGGACTGGAAGAAACACAAACTTCTTCCTCATCCTGACAGGCCGTGGGGGCTGCAGCCTGGCCCCACCTCTGCGTGTGCACATCTCCGCTCACAGAACGAAACCTACAAGCAACCAGGGGATTCTCCTGGTGCAGAGTGGCTCTATGCCCACTCGGCCGGTTACTGCTCTGTGCTGTAAACTCCTTGCACAAGGGGAAACGAGAAAGCATCAGCATTCTGTGTCAGGGCAGGAATGGTCAGATGTAACTGGAGCAAGCACTTCCCTGCCAGCTTCCTGTTTACGATCACCATGGAGACATTGCCCAGGGGCTCCACTGACTCTCAGAGACAGCAGGAGCTGGTTATGAGCACAGGGAAGAGGCGTCCTGCTCAGCGCCCAGAGCATGTTCAGGTCATGCCATCGGTCTGCTTAAGACATGGGCGTGTCGCACACCTCCTGGGACACCGGGAGGACTTTGCAGGATTAACCAAGACGCACAAATTAGTGAGAAGGGGCAGCAGTTTGTTCGCAGGCTAGTGGGCTGGTCAGAGGCACCCAGGAGCAGGGGGGTTGCACGGAACCCATTGGTGGAAGGAGGCCCCCTCCCTGCCAATTAACTCAAGACAACCTGGTGCCCGGCCCCTGGCTCCTCATCAGGCTGACTGGGGAAGCAGTTAGCTGGAGGAAAGCCGATTCCCGGACCCAGCGAGCCCACAGCCCCGTCACCTGGGCGGAACAAGGCTAGGCCCATTAGCCAGAAGAGCACAGATAATTTATGTCCACGCCAGCCGACGCAGCTGCCAGGACACAAACCAGGCAAAGAGGAATGCCCGCTCCATCGTGCAGACGGCGGCGGCATGTGGTTCTTCTTTTCCCAGGATGCGCGGCCGGGATTCTTATGCCGCCCCAGATTCAAGCTTCCTTTAGAGAAAAAACGAAGAACCCCACAACAAAAACCCCAAACGCACTTTTAAGTTTACACTCACACGCTCTCCTACGCATACCCTCTGATCATGAAGAAGGCCCGTGGCTAAAAGTACGCATCAGAGGGTCCACTGAAACACGCCGGCAGACACAGCTGTGGCACAGCACAAAGCTTCCGGTGCACCCCGCAACCCTCTATACCAAAGTCCCTGCTATGCATGGCATCCTTTCTGATGCCCGGGGACCCTGTAGGGCAGAGTGAGGCTGCAGTGCAGGGCTTTCAAGGCTACACATCTTACAGAAAACAGACGGATCCCTCTCTCCCACACGGAGCATCCGATAGTCTTGAACCACCAGCCTCGTGTGTCGCAGTCAGAGGCTGCAAGCAAGGCACCGCCCGCAGTCCACAAAGGGGGCCGGTGAGCAAAAAGAAATGGACCTCCAATAGATGCTACAACACGGGTGAACAGGAAAACATGATTCTCAGTGAGAGGAGACAGCCACGGAACACGTGATTCCATTGACACGAAATAGAAGATTAATAGAAGATTACGGTTAGAGGAAACCTGAGCAGAGACCGAGTGCATCCGCGGTTGCCCAGAGCATGGGGGATGGGGAAAGGGAAGAGTGAGTGTTAATGAGCATGGGGCTTCTTTTGGGGATGACGAAAATATTTTGGAATTGCTTTGGGTAGGTGTCTTCGAGGAGATCTTCCACTTTCAGTCAGGGCAGGGCTGCCCCCCAGGACCCCCTAGACCAGAGGTTCTCAACCTGTGGGTGGCAACCCCTTTGAGAGTCGAATGACCCTTTCACAGGGGTTGCCCGATTCATAACAGTAGCAAAATTACAGTGATGAAGTAGCAATGAAAATAATGTTATGGTTAGGGGTCACCACCACACGAGGAACTGCATTAAAGGGTCATGGCATTAGGAAGGTTGAGGACCACTGCCCCAGACTGTTACCACAACGGAAAAAGGTGGCCACGACTTTTCTCCCTTGGCGCTTCTAGGTGGGTTTGAACTGGCAACTTTTTGGTCAGCAGCCAAATGCTAAATGATTGCACCGTGGGGCTCAGAGAGTGGTAGCGGATTCAAAACCTTGTGGATATACTCAAAGCCACGAATTGTATGCTTTAAAAAGGATGTGTGCTACGGTACATGGCTTGAATAGAGAAAAAGCTGCCATTAAAGCAAACAAAACAAACCCCAAACACTGTATGGCAGCAGATGCCCACTGAATAACTGATCCCATCATGGGGTGACATCATATGGGACGACAGTTTCATTCCATAACTGCCAAGCCACCGAGAACCTCGGACCAGGCAAGTTACCACGCCAACTTAACCATTGCATAACCCAAGTAGTTCCATGGTGGCGCTGTTAATTAGCGCCACAGAGCAAAAGATCTGGTTTATCTGTAAACACTATTGATCATCGCCCTAATTGTTCTGTAACATGTATCAGTTGTAAGACGGTGTTTGTCTTGTTTGCTCTGTATTCCCCAAGCCAAAAAGTCATCAGGGTTCAAATAATTGCTGCTAAATAAAAGGACAGGTGCATGGGGTAGGTGAATGGATGATGGAGAGGTGAGTGGATGAACTGACGACCAAATGGGCTGGGAGATGGATGGCGGGGAGTCTGGATGCATGGCTTGATGGATGGAAGAGTGGGTGCAGACAGATGGACGGGTGGGTGTATGAATATATGATTGCGTGGATGGTGAGTGATTTTTCTGGATAGAGGGTTTGGAGCTGAATTAGTGAGTAAATGGATGAAGGTTAGATGGATGGAAGAAGGGGTGGATGAACTGAGGAGTAGGTGGATGGATGCAGGTACAAATAAGTGGGTGAATGGGTAGATGTATACATGCAAGTGGATTGATGGATGGGTAGAGAGAGGCATGAATGTGTTGGGTGAGTGTGTGTGCATGTGTGTACACATGCGTGGGTGAGTAGTTGAATGTGTGGTTAGTGGGGTAGATGGATACACCCACTAATTGGGTTAGTTGGATGGATACAAGGGTGGGTGAATGAATGAGTGGATGGATCGGTAGATGGATGAACGCGTCTGGTGGATGCGTGTCTCTGTGGACCCATGAGTGAGTAATGGATAAGGGTGTGTGTGTGTGTATTGTTGCTGTTGTTGTTAGGCGCTGTTGAGTTGATTCCCACTCCTGTTGACTATGTGCAACAGACTGAAACATCGCCCGGTCCAAATCACCCTCACAGGCACTGTACTGTTTGAGCCCATTGTTGCAGCCATTGTGCAATCCATCTCGTTGACGATCGGCCCTCTGTGTTACCAAGTGTGATGCTGCCTTCAGGGACTGGTCTCTGCGGATAATATATCCAAAGTATGTGAGACGAAAGAGCAGGCTGTACCTCTCTGAGGGTTGACTGTAGGATTGTCCGATGCAAAATAGCCGATTCAAGTCCACGCCAGCTCACCAACGCCCAGGACATTGATCTTCATGCATTCCATTCCATTTCTGGCGGCTTCCAATTGCCCAAGATTCATACTTTGTACAATCCACATTCCACCGTCAACGCGTGTCGCCACTTCTCCTTTGGTGTCACTCCTCAGCAAAAAGGGAAGACCCTGGAAGCGTCATGAAGGCCGGCTCTGCTTTGAGGGAGCTCTTCCCAGGTCGGCCAACCGCTGAGTGCTTTCCTGCCCGAGGGCTGGTCCCAGTGGGATATCCGCTGAGTGCTTTCCTGCCCGGAGGGCTAGTCCCAGTGGGATATCCGACAGTATCGCTGCTATTCAAAAGGCTTTGCAGGGCTTGTGTGATGAGAAGGGTTTGTCTCGGTCCTGCTTCTTAGTCTGGTGTCGTCTGGAAGGTCTGTTGACACATGTCTACCACGGATGAGCCTCCTGGGGTAGTGGGATAGCTTTCAGTATCATAGCAACGTGCATAGCTCCACCAGGTGACACCTGGGTGACCAGCAGTGGATGTATGTGTGGCGGTGGGCAGGGGGGAGGGATGGATGGGTAGATGGTAGAAGGGGGCTGTTCAGCCAGAGTGAGATCCTGAGAGCTTTGGCCCCTCCAGTTCGACTCTCCTGGATCCCCCATGCGGAGGAAGCGAGGGTCTGCTTTGGGAGGCGTGGACATAGCTTTCTCACCCCTGGGTGTGGATAACTGTCTTCGAATGGTCTTGAGCCATCTGTGAAGTCCTGTGGGAATGGGTCCCGGATCTGTGCTTGATCCTTGTGCCCACCCTGCATCTCCTGTGTCCCTCACACGGAGCCCTGGCAGTGCAATGGCTCTGTTTGGTTGCCAATTGAAGGCTGGCAGTTGGGACCCATCAGCAGCCCTACAAGAGGAAGACTTGGTGGTTTGCACCCATAAAGCTGACCGCCTGAGCACCCTCCGGGGAGGTCAGTTCCACTCTGTCACACAAGGCCGATGTGAGTTGGAATCGACTCGAGGGCGCCCAACAACAAGGGCTCCTGACTTATGGTCCCAGCGAGAACCGATGACCCTTTGATCAGAAGTGACCAGCTGACCGGTGTGGGCTGGGTGTCCCTCACCACAGTGGCTTCAGAGCCAGGCACAGACCGCTGAGACCCAGGGGAAGACTGGGCAGGGGTCCTGGAGGCAGGCTAGCTTGACCCTCCTTGACACTCTAGCAGCAGAATATCTGACTCTGCTTGATTCCCTCCAAAGATGGGGAGCTCATTACCTCCAGGGGTGCTGCCAAGCAGCTGTGACAGTTCCCACCATCATCCACCAGACGAGACCCAGTCTTGCTTCCTGGCGGGGTCTGCCCTGCTGAGAGTCCTACAGAGTGCTATAGCCACGTGGACCCACCAGCGGAACGACCCAAACTGGCTACACCTTGGCGCCTTTCCCACTATGGGTGACCCCGCAGGTCGCCGAGTAGAACTGCTTCATCGGGTTTTCCAAACTGTGACTTTCAGGGATCAGACTGCCAGGCACCTCCCTCTGCAGCACCTCTGGGTAGACTCAACGAGTACACCTTCAGTTAGAAGTGGGGTGCGTAACTGCTTTCCCCCATCACTGAAAACCCTGAAAAGCACAGTTCTACCCTGACAGCCACCGGGTGGCCTCATGGTCTTCTCTGTCCCCATCAGTCCCTCCTACTACCTCTCAGCGAGAGAGGCAGGCACAGAGCAGGTCCAAATGCAGAGTGGGCACACACACGCACCTACCAAGGGGGGCATGTGGCCTCTCTCTGCCCCACTGGTGGGCCCCTGCCCCACTGGTGGGACCCTGCCCCACTGGCCCCTACCCCACTCTCTCTGCCCCACTGGTGGGCCCCTGCCTGTGAGCAGGCTGCTACCAGCCCCTGGCAAGTCTCCTGCCCCTCACAGTGCTCTCAAACCCAACATGTCCTCCTTGGGGCAGGAGCTGGACACAGAGCTTCAGGCTGAGTGTCCCAGCCCCTGGGACAAGCCCTTGCTCACAAAGACTCTGGCAAAGGGGCGGGGGATGAGGATGGAGATGCAGGAGGGGCAAATGCTGGACCCCATGCTCCCGGTGTCCTGGGACTCACCACCGAAATCCTAAATTAAACCCACTGCTGCCCAAGCGATTCTGACTCATGGTGCCCCTGCTGCATGGCGTAGGACTGCCCCAGAAGTTCCCCGAGACTGCTATCTCTACAGAAGCAGACAGACTCCTCTTTGTTCTGAGCAGCAGCTGGTGGATTTGAACCGATGCCCTTGCCGTTAGCAGCCCACCGCTTACCACACCTAACATTCCCTGTGACCAGGGACACGCCGCATCAATGTCACCTCCTTGGGGTTGGGGCCACCTCTTGTCACCTCTCACTTTTCTGCATCTCCCTGCCCAGGCCACACTTTGCACCTCTCAGAACGACAGATGGACTACCTCTGGGGGCACCTGTACAGTGGGGTGGGCTGCTGCCGGACCTCAGGGCTGCATGGAGACCACCTCTGAGTTAGAGCCTCAGGAAACAGCTCCCAGCATCCTAGCCTGGGCTCTGGGTCTCAGTGCACACCCAGGGGGCAATGGACTCAGGGCCTCTGAGCACCTGCATGCAGAACTGCCCCTGCAGCCCAGCCCTGAAGGACGCGCCTCGGCCCCGGCGGCCCCGCAGAGGAAGGAGCACGCCTTACCTGGCTGCGTCAAAGCTGTCATAGGAGCCGACCGTGTAGTGCCGGAAGAGCTTCTTGCTGCGGTCCGCACGGGTTTCTACGGAGAGAGAAAGGAAGACATCAGACTCACTATGTGGAGGCAGCCCTCTAGGGGAAGAAGAGCTCAGGGACCAGGAGACCTTGTCCCAGGGTCTGGCTTCTCCAGGCTGGTCCCAGGTGGGGTAGGGTCAGTGCTCAAAGCAGAGGTAGATCCCCCCACAGGCTGAGGATACGGAGGATGACCACACTCTACCCCGGAGACAGGTCCCCTGAGTCTGGACAGTGACAAGTGCCACCCAGGTGGGCACAGGTAGTTCTAACGTGACGTCCCGAGCCCGCCCACGCAGGGGGTGGGTGAGGGTAAGACTGTTGACTGCCACTGTCCCTTGGACAGTGAATAAGGAAGACCATAGAAAAATCGATGCATGTGAACTGTGGTGTGGAGAAGACTATTGGAAGGACCACGGACTGCCGAGAGGACAAACTGGTCTGTCTTGGAAGAAGTACGACCAGAGCGCTCCTTACAGGCAAGATACTTTGGACACGTTGTCGGGAGAGACCAGTCCCCGGAGGAGGACATAGTGCTTGGAACAGTGGAGGGGCAGCGAGAACGAGGAAGGCCCCCCGCCTAGATGGACAGACACAGCGGCTGCGGCCATGGGCTTGGGCAGCGCAGGGCCGGGCGGCGTTTCCGTCTGTTGTCCTGATGAGAGCTGTTTGTTCATAAAAAAGAATCCCAGCAAACTTGATTCTTGCTCCTAATGAAGTTTCCCGTGACCCGATGGATGGCTCAGACGACAGGATGGTGCGTGCTTCGCCCAGCTGGACGTCAGGTCTCTTGTGAGTCAGGACTACAGGGAAGCCCCTGCTCGCTTCCCTGCTCGGCCGGTTCGGATGCAACCTTCTGAACGGGGTGTCGACTGAACGGCGGAACGGGGTGGGATAGACAACCTAGGACCCCCAAACCAAAACGGCGCCCGGTTGAGTGTTTCATTTCCCGCCAAAGCCAGTCTCCCGCACAAGCCCAAGTGGCTTCAGGAACCCGGCCAGAGTCTCACTCATACTGCGCAGCGTGATCCCTCCGCCATCCCAGAATCGGAGACCGCCTGCTTTGCTCACACCGCAGAAAGCACCTCTGCACGTCACGAGGGACCCCCAGAGGACACACAGAGGGGTCAGCGTGCTCAGGCTCCTTTCACGCCCAGGGTGCCCCGAGCGAGGCAGACAGCCGCTCAGCCAATCAGCAGCTCCCCGTGGAGCTGCGCTCCAGCCCAGGACTCCATTTCCCAGCGGCCCCAGCACCAGCTGGGACCACGTGACTGATTCCCACCAATGGCAGGTGAGCGGACGCCAGCCTTGGCTGTCCTTGCAAGCCCGGCGTCCAGGAAACCTGGGGTGGGGGGGAAGGTCCCCCCCGCCCCCACCCTCCTTCTGGTGTCGCTGCTTCAAAGCCTAGGACTAAGTCCCCTGAAGGTGGCAGATACCTTGGTGCCTGTGCCCTGGGTGCTGACAGCAGCCAAGAAACACGCGACTCCTGCTCAGGGAGCCCCGGTGGCGCAGGGGGTTAAGCGTGAGATGGCTGGAGTGTCAGTGGTTCCAACCCACCAGCCACAACGGGGAGAAAGAGGTGGCAGTGTGATTTCTTAAAGACAATAGCTTCAGAAACTCAAAGGGGGCAGCTTACAGGGGCTCTGGGAGTCAGGATGGGCCGGCGCCCAGTCACTGGATGGGTCAGTCCATGTCCCTGGACCTTGCGGCATAGTGGGTTCGCACTGGCTGCTAACCGCAAGGAAACCACCAGCCGCTCCATGGGGGTAGGGGGGGGGAGGGCTTTCTCCTCCCGTCAAGAGGTACAGTCTTGGAAGCCCACAGGGGCGTGCTGCCCTGTCCTCCCTGGGTGCCAGGAGTCAGGAGGGATGGCCGTGAGAGAGAGACCCCGTGGTGTGGCTAAAAGCCTCGCTGGGGCCCTGACAGTGGTGGGGTGCAGACAGCACAGAAGGCTGCCTCATCCCTACCCGCCACCCCAGGGGCTGTGGGAAGCTGGACTCAGGTTTACCTTACAGACCTTTAGTCCTGGCCTTTGGCCATGGCTGGATGTATGACCTTCACGCCTGGCCTCCCTGGGCAGGAGAGGGAGGACCGCACGGCCCTGTGTGCTGAGTCTGTCTCATGTAACCCCATGTCTGCCAGGGCGAAATGCTACCCAGTCCTGCCTGTGGTTCAAGGTTCAACGTGGATCAGAGGGCGGTGATCCAGAGGCTTTTCAAAGGCTGATGTTCAGAAGCAGATCACCAGGCCTTTGCTCTAGTCCACCCCAGTCTGGAAGGTCCATTGAAACCTGTCCCGTATCATAGCAACGCTCAAGCCCCCCTCGGATGGCTGCATGGCATCTGCATGGGCCTGGAACCAAACCTGGGTCTCCCCCATGGACAACTGGACCCTGAGACCCTCACCGCCTCCTAAGATGACCCTTAGGCTCTTTAGAGCTCTGGTTGCACCTTTGGGTAAGTGCTGGGAGGCTGCTAACCCCAAGGTGGCTGGTTCAAACCCACCAGCTGCTCGAAGGGAGAGAGGTGAGGCTGGACTGCGGTGAGAAGACTTCCTACGGAGGGTTGCTATGAGCTGGAATTGACTTGTGGCAGTGGGTGGGCTCTGTACCCTTCCCACAACACCTCCCCCAGTGCCCCTGGGGGCTAGCCTCCATCTCCAGGAACAGCCCCGAGCCCAGGGGGCATGTCGTTAAAGGCTTCCTTCCCTCTGAGTGTGGTCATTTATAAAAAGCAGATCCAAAGATCGAAGAAGAAAGAAACCTAGAAATTTCATTTCCATCTCGCTCTGGCCACTGCAAGGGGCAGCGGGAGAATGCACGGTCCTGGGCTGCTTGTGAGTAAGGGCGAGAACCAGTTCAGGCAGCGAGTGGCTGGGCAGGGACCGGCAGCCTGGGAGGAGCCTGGGCCACCGCCCTGGGGAGGCTCTGTGTCCCCGGTCATCATGTTTCTGGAGAAGGGCGGAAGATGAGGACATTTTCTCCAAGGCACACATGAGGCTCTGAGAAAACCACTCAAAGGGGGCGGCTCGGGGAGGAGGGGCAGTGGGGTCAAGGCCCCCTAGGGAATACCTTAGACTCTCCATTCCCATGTCCCACTCCATGGGGCACTGTCCCTTCACTCTGGTGGCTTCTGGGGTCCAGAGGGAGGCGTTTAGACAGGCTGAGAGAGTGGAAATCACCTGCTTGCCCTATGACCCTGGGCACGAAGCAGGCTCCCCATGCCCCAGTTTCCTTTTCTGTGACCCAGGCCACTGGGCACACTGACCTCACACAGCCCTGATGAGGCTACAGTGAAGTCTCCCTTCTGAATCTACCCCTCCCCAGCACCAGGTCCAGGGAAGCTCTGGGGGCTGGGGTCTTGTTGGCCCTCAAGGGGGGTCTTCTCCTGGGCTTTCTCATCTGAGCACAGTGGAGGACACCTGAGCAAGTGTGTACCTTGGACTTACACCCGTGTCTCAGGTGGTAAAGGGAAGGATGAAGGCTTATAAACAGAAATGAAAGGACATTATACAAACAGACCAATTTAAAAAGAAATATTGAAGGGAATTCCTTCAATAGAGAACCAACATCCTGAGAGTATCACCCATGGCAACACCACCCAGAAGTCCACGCAGACACAGTTGGATCTAAAGTAAAATAAACGTCCTCCCTGCCATCGAGCCGATTCTGACTCAGCATGACCCTACGGGGCAGGGTAGAACTGTGCTTGCGGGTTTCCGAGTCGATGAGCCTCATCTTGCACTAAAGGAGCAGTTGGTGGGTTTGAACTGCTGACCTTGCAGTTAGCAGCCCAACGAGTGACCCACTGCGTCACCAGGGCTCCCGGAAAACAAACCTACAAGAGCCAGCAGCGTCAAATTGTAGACGATAGTGACAAAGTTAAAGTTCTTAAACTCACTGCCAGGGACTCCTGACTCACAGGACAGGGTAGAACTGCCTCTCAGGGTTTGTGACACTATAAGGCTTTCCGGGAGCAGAAAGCCTCGTCTTTCTCCCATGGAGTGGCTGGTGGTTTTGAACTGCTGACCTTGCCATTGGCAGCCTGACTTGTAACCCACTACTTGCGCCATCAGGGCTGGGCTGCTAGCCCAAAGGTCAGCAGTCTGAGACAAGACGAGGCTTTCTGCTCCTGCAAAGCTCTGTCGCCTTGGAAACGCACAGGGCAGTTTCTTCAACGTCAAAAGCGGGGATAAATTGTGATGTGTGAGCCCGGCTGGAGGTGTGTCGGAAGAAAGGCCTGATGCTTTCCCCCCTGCCCCCCCTTTGTGAAACAACCAGTCATTGGAAACACTGCAGCCCAGTTCTGCTCTGACACTCAAGGGGCACCGTGCGTCCAGGGTGACTGGCTCCACCTGCAGTCCCCGAAGGCCCCTAGGGGACAGTGCACCCCCCTAGTGAGAACCTCAGGGCAACACACAGCGGTTTCTCCACTACTTCCTGTCTGTCGGAGAGCAGGCACCCTTAGCAGAAGCCTGCAGGCCTACCAAGAGAGTTTAGGTGACTCCATGCTTCCTGGTCAAAGCAACCCCACCTGAGGTTTGGCCCTGGATGCCAGTCTAACTGCCAAAGAAGAGACACTTCCGGGGTCAGGGGTCAGGCTGCCCCTCTCCTCCGCCATGTTGAAGGGCTGTAGACCCTCCAAGCCCTAGGAGGGGGCTCACGTGGGTTTTCCCCTCGGCTTCCCCCCAAAACGCAACATCGTTTGAAACATAGACAGTAAGCAGGGGCCACATGGGAGTGTTGGGAGATGGGAAGTATATTGAAGAGAAAGGAGAATTGGTTTGGGCTCTGTGGAGGGGCCCCCACGAGGGGAAAGTTTTAAGATGCACGTGGAGCATTCGATAGGAGGATCCTGAACAGGTTAGCTCAGGCAAATCTACGAGGGCTAAGGTATAAATGGCCGTGTGCCTTCAATTCAAATCTGACACCTGGGCCCCATAGGACAGGATGGAACGGCCCCCTTGGGTTTCCAACGGTGTCATCCTTACCACAGAATGCAGGCACGCTGGACCGTGATCATTCGTGTCCCCTGTACAATTCTGCTTGGGGGTGGTGGGGGTGGGGGTGAGGTTCTAAAGCCAGTGCCGCCGCCGCCCCTCCAACGGCCAGGAATTCAAGCCCGAAGCAGAAGAGGGTGGGGGGTGCCATTGCTGCTGGCAGTGGGGTCTTGGCTGAAAGTAGAGAGTGACAGAGAGATGTTGGCCTGTGTCTCACTGAGCATTCAGATCCGTTCGTGAGGTGTGATCAATGATTGGCAGCCTTGAGAAGAATGGGGATTCCACAACACTTGACTTTGCTATTTGGGACCTGAGCGTGGACCAAAAGGCAGCCATTGAAACGGAACAAGGGGGCCACTGCGTGGTTAATGTCCGGGGGGCTGCGGCTTTGCCTCCTGTCAATTCAACCAAGAAGCCGGACTGTGTAAAGGCGACCACGGCTCCCAGATTGGAGCGAGAGAGGCCCGTTAACAACGTGCGCACTGCAGATGGCACAGCCCTGCTTGCTGAAAGGGAAGAGGACTCGGAGCATTTGCTGATGAAGATTCAAAAAAGAAAAAGTCGCCGCCTTCCCAAGACAAAGAGCACAAAAACCCTACAACCGGACCAACGAGTACCATCCCAACACACTGAATGGAGGAAAGACCAACGCTGTCAAGGGTTTCCCTGTACTTGATCCACAGCCAAGGCCCACCATAGCCTCAGTCAAACCGTCACAGGACACGCCACC
Source organism: Echinops telfairi (assembly GCF_000313985.2). NCBI lineage: Eukaryota > Metazoa > Chordata > Mammalia > Afrosoricida > Tenrecidae > Echinops > Echinops telfairi. Next base: position 1,085,350 of record NW_022111317.1, on the reverse strand, counting down.
ACCCTGGGCAAACCTGCGGTAAGAGGTCTCTGCAGAGTGGGGGGGGCCTGCCCCACGCCACGGCCTTTTCAATGGCCCCTCACCTGCCGGAGAAAGTTGGGCACGAATGGGGAGACTGAAGAAGAAGTGACGGTGAGAATGTGAGACACGCCACGGACCACCAGAGGAAGGGGCAAAGTCTTAGGCGTGCCGCCAAAGGCCCCTAGAAGCAAGGATGGTGAGCCTTTGGCTCAAGTCCCGCAGGCAGGTTATCAGGAGGGAGTGGCCCTGGAGCCTGCCCTGTGTAGTACAACAGAGGGTCAGGGGAAAGGGGAGACTCTTAATGAGGTGGACTGGCACGGCGTGTGGCGGTTACACCATCTGTTGTCAATTTGAGAACCTGAAGCGTGAAGGGGTGGAGTGTGGCCGATCAATCAGGTCGCAGCTTGATGACCTTGGAGGCGTTAAGGAAACGCATAGCACGCTGGAGGCCGGACACACAATCACTCCCTGGGCGACATTCCTGCTGAGCAGCCACACAGGAGCTATGCTGATGGCAGCCAGAACCTTGGAGCTGGAGGATCCACGTGGAGCCCCACGCCACCGCCTCTGAATCCACAAGAATTTCCACCCACTGGCCTATGATCTTCCTGCATTCAGCATCATGTGTTGCGTGTGTTGCGTGAGTCTGAAGAGGAATTTACCAACTGGTACTGGACATGTGGACTAATATCGGACTTATGGACTTGATCTGGACTGGGCTGGGATGTTCTCTCAGCATTCAATTGCTCTTGCATACCAAGCTCTTTCTTACACACCTATCAGTGTCCCTGAGTTTGTTTCTCTAGTCCACCTGGACTCACACATGGGGTCGACACCATGCCTCCAACACGGGCAAGGGCTGTGAGGACGGCGCAGACCCAGGCGGTGTTTTGTTCCACCGCGGGCAGGGTTGTGGGGAGTTGGAAGCAACCTGACAACAGCTCAAACAACAACAACAGCAGCAGCAAAACTCTGAAATGCATGAAAGGGACCACATGACCATGGCCAGGTAGGGTCCCTGGCCTGGCCTCTGATTCCAGGGCCACAGGAAGGCTGGAGGAGGCGTGGCCAGTAGTGTTCTAAGTCTGGTTGGGCAGTGATGAGGGGGAAGTTCCTGGAGGCTGTTTGTCTCTGCCCCCAGAGGAGCAGGAAGTCACAGCAGGGGTGGGACAGTGGTGGGGACAACGCTCATGAGAGCCGTAGCGTTATGGACCGCTCACTCTGGTCACCTCGCTTCTGCGCCAGAACTGTTGTAACCCCATTTCCCAGCTGCAAAAACACAATTGCTGGTGTGTGATGTGTTGAGTCGTTGCCCTGTGACAGCCTGGAACTGCCCCCGCAGGACCTCCAGGCTCCAGTCTTTATGGGGGGTGAGTTGCCAGCTCTTGCTCTCATGGAATTGCTAGATGGGCTCAAAGTGACAACCGAATATTTAAGCTGGGTGTCACCAGGGCCCCTTAAAGGGCCATTAGAAGAAGTGTAACTTGGTTGGACAAGTGATTATGTGTTCAACTACCAGTCATAGGAGTGTCTTCGTTATTCTGTGTGGCTGTAATAGAGCTACCCCACGGGGGTGGGTGGGGGCTTTAGCAAACATTCTCCTACAGTTCAGGAGGGGTGGAACTTAGTATCTAGGGCACCACTGACTCTAGACAAAGGGTCTCTCTTGACCTCTTTGTTGGCTCTGAGAAAGGTTCTAGTAATCAGTAGTCTCCTGGGTCTAGGAGTTTCCCAGCACAGGGACCCCCGGGGCCAAAAGGCATGATCTGATCCTAGCTCTTCCTTTTTATTGGGTGGTAGTAGAGGGTCGCTGTAAGTCTGCATCAACTTGATGGCAGTGAGTGAGCCCCTCAACCAGAGACGCTGGAGTCTGTGAGGAAGAATCTGCATCAGGACTGGAGCAAGGTTTAGTAACAACCTGCAATCTGCAGGTGACACAACCTTACTTGGTAAAAGTGAGGGCTAGAAGTACGTGCTGATGACGATCAAGGATTGTAGCTTCAGTGTGGATGATAACTCAATGTAAAGAAGATCCGAATCCTCACAAGTGGACCCATAGGTAACATCGTGGTAAATGGAGAAACGACTGAAATGGTCACAACTTTCTTTATGCTTGGACCCACGACCAATGCTCATGGAAGCAGCAGTCGAGAGATCAAAGGACACGTCCCATCAGGTCAATCTGCTGCACAAGACCTCTTTAACATGTTGAAAAGCCAGGGGGTGACTCTGAGGACGAAGGTGCGCCTGACACAAGCCCTGGTGTTTTCCATCGCTTCCATGCATTTGAAAAACTGGACAATGAATAAGGAGGACCGAAGAAGAGTCGATTCCTTTCGATCATGGTGCTGGCGAGGAACATTCAAAGCGACACGGATGGACAGGAGCACAATAGATGTGTCTTGGAAGCAGGATAGCCGGAGTGCTCCTTCAAGGTGAGGACATTGAGACTTCATCTCGGGTACTTCCGACGTGTTGTCAGGGGAGCCCAGCCCCTGAAGCAAGACATCGTGCTCAGCAAAGCGGAGGGACAACAAAAAGGGGAAGACCCGCAAGGAGATGGACGACACAGTGGCTGCAATCATGGGCACGGTTTCCTTCTGTTGTGCCCAGGACTAGAGGAGCTGACTAGATGGCACCCAACAACCACCACGACAGGTCCCTCCTTCGCTGCCCACCGGCTTCATCCCTTCTGGATCTCAAAACAGTTGATTCAAGGTACAACTCGGGGCTGCAGATGGCATCCTGCCTCATGACCGTAACTGCCTCATTCATATCCCAGGGGTGAGGGTAATGACATCGGGTCACAAGGTGGAGGACAGCCACACAACACTGAGGGTCACCCGCCCGGCCTCGTTGGCACGCACTTGGCACGCACTCCAGGGGGTGCCATCACAAGGTGTTCTGAGAGCCTGACTACTCTGCACACACATGAGGTCTCCCTGAGTGGTCAGACCATCGGCAGGTCGGCTGACCGCCACCACCCATGGACTCCGAGGTGGCCGGAGATGGCGTGTGGTGCTGCAGAACCTGCTGGGGGTGATGGCTCCTGGCCACCACTGGTGTCCTCGGGGCCAGGCAGAGACCGAATACTGGACACAGAAGCGAGGCACAGAGAGACAGGGCCCAGGACCACACCCGCGGTACAATGGGGGTGGTGTGTGCACCCCAGGGGCCCAGAGAAGTCCACCTGCCAGAGGCGAGTCTATGCTTCTGAGGCAGAGTGGGGACGGGAGGGACAAGGAGAACACACGCCTAAGGAACGAGGACGTGAGTGTGGAGACTCCGAGGGAGCCGTCCATGCACCACAACCCCCTCCGGGTGGAGTCTGAGTCCAGGGTCCTCCTCTGGCACTTGGGAAGGGCTGCCTTCTGCGCCCTGGTGGCACAGTGGTTACCCACTGGGCTGCCACTGTGGGGAACAGAAGGAATTCTCTTAAGTTGTCTCCCCAAAATATGTACCAAACTTAGCTGCTTAAGAGTGACTCTCGGCGAAAGTAGGTCAGAGGTTATTCTCCTTGACATTGGCCATCTGTAGTGGCTAAACCATTAGTCTGACTCACCCTGAATAAGACCCACTCCCTTCTGATAAGGATAATGGTGGTCTATTCACTTGCAGAGATACCAGAGAGGGCAAACCCGCCCAAGGGTGACCAAGGTTAGTTAGCCATTATCAGCTGTTTAGATCAAGCAGATACCACTGTCTATTCCACAACCAATGTGGGCACACCCCTAGGGGATTCCTCTCCTATTGATTGTATTGCCTATGTTAATATCCCTCCTGGTGACTCAGG
>NW_022111317.1:1065477-1081167 GCF_000313985.2 Echinops telfairi | reverse complement strand
CTTTACTATAATCTCTACTTATTATCGCTGTACAATTGCGCCTACCAAACCTGTGATGTTTTGTGGGGTTCCCTCTTACCCTTAACCCCACATGCCACCTCAGGCTTCCCACCCTGCTGGCCTTCTCTCCCTCCCTCCCTGGCAGCCTGGGTTTGAATCCCATGTTTGCATCAACCAGCTGAGCTCCGAGCCTCTCCTTCACAGCCCTGCAGGGCGGGGCTGATAACAACTGCCTCAGAGGAGTCCTGGGGGCCTAATGCTTTCCTTGCTGAGCTGCTAACTGCAACGTCAGCAGTTCGAAACCACCAGCTGTTCCACTAGAGAAAGATGAGGCTTTCTACTTCTGGAAAAGAGTTACAGCCTCAGAAACTCACAAGGGCAGGTCTAACCCTGCCCTATAGGGTCTCTAAAAATTAGGACTGCCTTGATGGCAGGGCGTTTTGGTGTTTTGAGAGGCCACATTCCTGTGGCTCTCTCATCCGGGGCTGGGTTCCCATTGAGAGATTGGGCCCTCTTTTGCCAGTGGGTGAGGCCGCTGAAGACTCTCAAACTGAGAAGAGCTAAGTCCCTCCCCTTTCCCTCCCCTTGTTCCCGCTTCCCCTCAGGGCTCCAGTCCAGCCTGGGCTGGATTTCAGGCCCCCTTGTGACCAGGGGACAGGGTAGCTGACATCACCTTTGAGGGCGCTATTAAAAGGAGCCCTGGTGGCGTAGTGGTTGCTTATTGGGCTGCGATCGGCGTGGTCTGCAGCTGGAACCCGCCAGCAGCGCCGCAGGAGAAAGGCGCCATCAGCAGTGACGGTCTCGGAAACCCACAGGGGGCGCTGTGCGTCCGCACTGACTCATGGCAGTGAGTTTGGTTGGGGACAGGTGCTATGACTTCCCGGAGCCGAGGAGTCCGGGGGCACCTTGGTTCTCAGCAGCCCTGCTGAAGAAAAGCCTGGTGATGGCATCCCAGGACCCCTTGTCACCTGGGGGTCCCCATGGTTGAAGTTGGCTTGACCCCATGCAACCAACAGCCCTCCACCGTGAGCCTGGTGGCACCCTAGACACGCCTCAGCCCCTGCCAGGTGGGGTTTGCCCTGCCATCTAGAATGATGGGCTCGGGGCCACCCCCACCCCCACCCCATGTACAGCACCACCCTCCCTCCCTCCCTCCTACCCATGGGGGGTGAGGGGAGTGGGGGCCTCGGGTGACCCACCAGGGTCTGACATCAGACAGCATGCAGGCTGCAGAGCCGAACCAAGCATTGGAGCCACCGGAGGAGATGCACCGGGGACGTATGCCAGAAATAACGTTTCCTTTTTAAACCCAAAGACGTGGATGGGCCCCAGGGAGCAGAGCAGCAGGAGACCCAGGTGCTGGGTGAACTGTCGCTGGGCTGCCAGAGTCAGGACAGCCCCCCGTGCCATCAGGAGGGGTGCGTACCATGAGGGGTCTCAGGAAAACCAGAACCAGGATGCCCCTGGGCGGTGCCAAGCCACTGGCTGGAAGGCCGGGGGTTTGATCCAGACAGTACCTCTGAAGAAAGGCCTGGCTGTCGACCTTCCCGGCACACGACTGCGGGCCCACACACATGCACAGCGACACACTGGGCTCATGGGAGTCTGAGCTGACGCGCTGGCCACAGACGTGGGTGCTTCAAAGGTTGGTGAGTAAAAGGAATGAAAGTTATCGGCGAACTTTGTTACCCCCCCTCCCCCCCGCCCTGTGTGTGTGTGTATCCACCTCATTTTTCTGTGTGTCTCTGTGTCTTGGCTGTGATCTTTGCAGACAGACACAGGTTTATCTGACACGGCACCCTGGGAGGGCTTTGGGCTGGGTAGTCCAGTGCCCCCCACTTGCCTCAATGGCGTGGTGGTCATGAGGTGGTTGCTCTAGCTGCTCCATGGGAGAACAGGGGACTTTCTACTCCGGCAAAGTGTCACAGGGTTGAAAACCCCAGGGGCAGTCCTACCCTGTCCTATAGGGTTGCTGTGAGTCCGGATCGATACAGTGTGTTCGGTTTAGCTGGAGTGCGGGGCACGCCCAGCCCTGCACCCTCACGCCTGGGCACTGGCCGGCAGCAAGCTTTCAGTATGTTCATGAGTGGGGCATTCCCTCGACCCTTTCAAGACTGAATTGTTTTCTGTGAAAATTTTTCCCTTTCTGAAACCATGTGTTTTCAGGATAGAAGGCCTTTTGAATGAAATGGGGGGAAAGCATTTTGTTCGAGGGAATGTGGCTATTGATGCCATCACAGGGACACAAAGAGTTATGGTGGTTCAATGGGTTACGCAAGGGCTGTGAACTGCAGGGTCAGCGGTTCAAATTCACTAGCCCCTCTGAAGAAGACAGATGACGCTGTCAGCTCCTATAAAGATGAACAGACTTGTAAGCTGTTCGGAACAGTCCTATTTTGTCCTTCAGGGTCATTAGCAGTTGAAATAGACTCAATGGCACTGGGTGAGAGGGATACATATGTCCTAAAGGCCCCCTGGTGCTGGGTCTGGTGAGATGAGGTATCTCCCCCCCCCCCCACATTCTTTGGAGCCATGCAGTTCCATATATTCCCGCCAGATGGCAGCATGCACAGGAAGTGGACCGGCAGCGTCCCACTAAGACCCAGAAACAGGAAATATAGGTGGGCTGTATATGTCCCACGGGTCATGAACGCGCTATGGACGTTGTATGAATCATGTCAGTTGTTGCCAGTCCCCCAGAGGCTATGCCAGTGGGTCCCAAACACTGGGCAGCAAAGAGTATCCAAATCTGTAGAAGCCCAGGATCCAGAGGCAAAGAGAAGGCAGTGGCTGTTTTCTTCCCTTCCAGGGACAAAACTCCTGTCAGCGCACCGACCACTCCCAGCACGGCTGCGGCTCTCAGTCACCGCCGCACATTGTTGGCTGTGTTGAACACGGACAGAGAACACCTTGTGGAGTGCCAGGAGCTCTGCTCCTGCCTCAAGGGCAAGCTGTTCTTGTAACTGTCACTTTTGGAAGGAAGTGGTCTTCGGGCGAGGTGCAGCTGTGGACTCCTCGTGGAAGCCCTGCGACGAGACCATCTTCCCCTGCTCAGCCCCCGGAAGGAGGTGATTGTGAGGGTCGCAGGTGGGGGACAGTACTGGGTGCCCGTGTCCACTATGATTCATCATCTTGACCCATCATCACCCACTGTCTGTCGATATCATTGCAGAGATATTTAGGAGTCCTGGTGGCGCAGTGGGCTGTAGGTTGGGCTTTTAACCACAAGGCCAGCAGTTTGCAGCCACCAGCCGCTCTACGCTCTATGCGAGAAAGATGAGCCTTTCTGTTCCCATAAAGAGCTCCAGCCTCAGAAACCCACAGGGGCAGCTCTACCCTGCCCTGTAGGGTCGCTAAGAGTCAGCATCGAATCACAGGTTTGGGTTTTATTTTGATTTCTGATCTGTCCACTTGTCCTGCAGTGGCTTACATGTGTCTGTGATGCTGGAGGCCATGCTGCTAGTGTTCAAATACCTGTAGGTGGGAAGGCATCAGTGGAGCTTCCAGACTAAGACCAGGAAGAAAGGCCTGGTGACCGGCTCAAGAAAATCGGCCAGAGGGAACCTTAGGGATGGCAGCAGAAGAATGTCTGATGGGGAGGTGGGAGATGAGGCTCCCCCACCCACCCAGGTTGGGTGCGGTGATACACAGCTTGCAGCAACAGACCCAGGGTGAAAAAGATGTGGGGGATGAGCCAGCCTTTGTTCTCCAGGGCACTTAAGCTCCGCAAGAGCTGAAGCCGAGGCCAACGGTTACACGCATCGTCCTAAGTGCGAAACACAGGATCCTTTGCTATCCCCCAAGAGACCCGGCGAGACTGGGACCCCACTGCCAGCTGAGAAAACCGACGCCTTGGATGAACCTTGGGACTCATTTTCTGGCCTCAAACCGCTGGTGAGGCCAGCTGGGCGCTCCTCAGAGCAGCCATTCAGCCGGTGTGTGTGTGTTCAGAACCCACATGTAACGTAGTAGCCCCAAACAAGAACAGAACCAAACCCACTGCCAGGAATCGCTTCCAAATCATGGCGACCCCGTGAGAGTCAGCAGCGCTTGGCGCCATGGGGATTTCTTGGCGTTGTGCAACCAGACCTCCAGGCCTTGCTTCTGCGGTGCTGCCACCAGGTAAGGTGGAGGTGGCAGCCCCTCGGTTAGTCCTTAAGGGCCATGTCTGCCTGGGAACCTGGGCTGCTCTGGACAAGGGCTTGGCCTCTCTGATTGGCTCCTCAGCCTTCTTCTGGGAGGGGCCTATTGGAGAGGTCTGGGCCAATCAGAGTCTGATGGGCGGGGCTTCCTTTCCAGGAGCAGGCAGTTTCCCACCCTTCCCCCTTTCCGAGGGCCTGTTGAAGGTGCCAGGGCTGCCGAGAGAAAGAACTGGGGTGCCTGGCGCGGTGCTACCCACTCCCTCCAGTATAACAACAGCTCCCGGCTTCTCACGGGGGCGGGGGGGGGCACGGCGGGGGAGGGGGCGACGGTGAGGCAACAAGGCCCTCCCTCCGAGTTTAGGCGGAGCCTGGTTACTACATTCCCATCCCTCCTGGCCAAGCACACGCCCAGTTACAAAGCCATGACTCCTGCTTCCTTCCAGGAGCAGCACTGCCACTGAGCAGAAACCGAGGAACACAGAGTAGGAGAAGCTCTTGCCACTCGGCCCCAGTCCCCCCAGTCACCTCCTGGCCACGCTGGGATCAAATGACACCTGTCCTGCAGCCACACACAGTCAGCAAGTGCCTCCCCACCTTCCCCTGAGCGATGCTGCCCTTTCCAAACTTGTACAGCTCGGGGCAGAAACCCCAAGCCCCCTGAGCAGGTACACCTGCCCCGGGCACCACCAATGGGCTTTAGTCTGTGGGCACTTGTCTGTGTGAGGTCTTCATGGTACGAGCAGCTGATGCCACGTGTCCTTTGACCTCACTCACCTTCTCCAGGTTCAACCCTGGCCTCCCTCCTGCCTGAATACTGTTGATAGACACCATCGAGTTTGTGCCCACCCATAGTGACCCCATGCCCAGCGGAAGGAAAAACTGCCCGGTCCTGCGCCGTCTTCACAATCGTCCCTCTGCCTGAGCCCAGGGCTGCAGCCACTGTGTCCATCCATCTTGTCGAGGACCTCCTCTTTCTTGCTGCCCCTGCACTGGACCAAGCCTGACGTCCTTCTCCAGGGACGGGCCCTCCTCACAGCATGTCCAAAGTACGTGAGACAAAGTCTTGCCGCCCTGCCTCTAAGGGGCTCACTCTGAGTGGTGAGTAATTCCCTGCTGGGGGGTGCTGCCGCCGGGAGTGACGAGCTAGACAGCATGAGTTCTTGCAGGAAGGCTGGGGCAAGACACCCCTGCCTTTGAGACGCTCTTGGCGGGAACTTGCCCAAGGTCACCCAGCCTCATGCCTCCTGCCACCCAGCTCCCCATCCGGTTCTCCCGCTCCCCGGAGCTCAGCGGGCGCCGCCTCCCAAGCCTTCACTCGCCCCCACTCCCTTTCCTCTTGTTCTTGAGCAGATCCAGGCTGGGCGCCCCGGGAGGGAGCGGAAGCTCCACTCTGGCCCAGCCCTGCTGCCCCCTTGCCGCCTGCCCTTCCCAATGGGCTGGAAGCATCATAGCTGCTGGCCTGCCGGAGTTGGTTTCTACTCTAATTAGAATGAAGACAACAACAACAACAAAGTGACAGTCCTAGCATCTTAGTGGCAGGACTGAGACCAGAGCCAGGGAGGCAGGCTGGAGCTGAAACAGGGGCCAGGCAGTGGGTGATGGGGACCTGTTTGGACTGTGCCGCTGCTGGTTAGGGAGGCTGGCAGTCCCCAAGGTAGCTATCTGTCCACGGGGGATGCTCAGTGGCCAGCGGTAGCTTGGGGGCCCGGCATCTGCCCCCCACCACCCAGGGCTGAAGCAGGGACCGAGGGGTGCACACATGGAGAGTGACCTGTGACCCCATCTGGAAGGGTCTTCCGCAGTCCCTGTGCTGACCCTGCCTGGCTGGCCTGGGGATGGAGTGAGGGTGCTTCATCTCCCTGTTGTGTAAGGAGACCTTGGGTGTGCCTTTCTGTGCAGCCCTCCACCTGATGCCTTGAACCCCTGTCCCAGTGCCTTAACACCCCGAGGACCTGCATTTGGGACCTGCTCCTCAGAGCACCTTGCAGGAAAAGGCCGGAGGCTGCCCTGTGGCCAGGCTCCTAGAGGATGCCTTCATCCTTCCGAATCCCTGACTTTCCTCCCCACCCCTCACCCCACTCTCTGGCAAAGAGCAGGCTGGGAGGTGAGCCCACAGCCCAAGGTCACCCAGGTGTCCGGGGTGGCAGCGACAGGAGCAGGACACCCAGGAAATAGAGATCTGTTGAGTCCTGGTGACCACTGGGCTGGTTGGTTTGGCCTCCACCCCCTGGGCTGTCCATCCTTCAACATCAAAGAGACATGGGCTTGGTTTCCTGAAGGCCCAGAGGGGGCTGGGAGTGGGGCTGGGGGGTGGGGTCGGGGAGGGTCCCGTAATCAAGGACCTAAAGAGACTGACCCTGTGGTGGCCTCCGAGGGGACAGCTGGCCCCCGGATACCCACTTCTTGAACCCTTCCCCACCAGCAGCACCTGTCCAGTTATCTGGCATGCATGCACACACACACAGCCAGCCTCTCCACAAAGATGTGGCAGCAGGCAGTTCGATGGCAGGGGGACAGGGTAGAGGACTCCAGAGCCTTGCAATTCCTGCTTTAGGATTCTCTCCGCACAGCACATCCCAAGCCCCCCCCCCAGGAGGGAGGCCCCCTGGGGGGGAGTGGGGTCTTGTCCAACCCGTTCCCCCAGGACCACTCCCAGGTACCTGGGGGGCAGCCTTCTCGGGCACCCTCCTGCTCCTGCCCGCGAGAGGGAGCAGGTGGCCCGCAGGCTCTTGGGGAAGTTGGCTGGAGCTACACTGCCACTGAAAATACATCTGCTGTTTGCTTCTTCCCCACGGCCACCACGCACGGTCCATGCAGTTACAGGGAGAGATACATTAATTACAAAGTAGCCAGTCTGACTGTGAGGGGTGCAGCCCCCCCCACCCCCACCCCCAGGCTGGATGAGCTACAGGGATGGGCTGGGACTTTAGACAGTTTGTCAGGGAGGAGAGAGGACGTGACCCCCTACCCCTATCCCAAACCCTCAGTGGATCCATTGCCAAGGTCTCAGGGGACTGGGGGCCCCCACCCCTCCCCCACCCCGTGGATCTGACACCAGGCGCTTCCTAGGAAAAGACACTCAAGTCCGCGTGCGAGCCCAGTGGGTGTCCAGGGGGACGCCTGGAAATACCAAGAGCCACTGGGCTCCAGGCAGCTCCCGGCTTGGCCGGGCCTCCCTGGCTGATGGCACAGCTGCAGGCTTCCCCGGATTTTGAATCACGGGGAGAGAGCGCGCAAGTCCTTCTAGAAACAAAAGGCTTCTCTCCGGAGGAGCACAGCGTCCAGGGCGCCAGGGCGCAGGCAGGCAAACAACCGCAGAGCAGGCGGATTTGCAGCCCCCCAGCGGTCCCACAGAACAAAGACGCCGCGCGCCCCGCCCGAGCCGCCGGCCAGCGGGGCCGTCCTACCTCCAAAATGAACTTTCTTTTTGAAGCGAGAACTCTCAGCCATCATGTGCAGCCTGGGAGTCACCATGTCAGCGCCTAGGTCCACGCGGCGAACGCCGGCGCTGGGGCCCGCCGCGCCCGAGCCATCGCGTGTGCGCCCGAGGAGGAAAAAGTTGTAAGTCTCCGGTGTCAGAGCCAGAGATGCCAAGCAGGAAAGATGGAAGGGAAACGGACAAGACAGGGAGCGGGGGCAACCAAAGGAGGAGGAGGAGGAGAAAGAGGAGGACGACCAGGAAGAAAGATGGCTCCAAGCGTTGGACCCGGAGGCTGAGAAGCCAGACTTTGCACCCCGGGAACCGCGTGCCAGCAGCAGCGCGAGAGCCTCTTCTTTCCTGCAAGTTGCACGCTGGCTCCCCTGCGCAGCCTGCAGCCTCGCACTTCCCGGCTGCACCCGGGACTTTTTTCCTAGCGCCAGTTTCCATGGCGATGCATGTCACTAGTCTAAATAAGTGCGGGTGAAGGACGCCTGAACAACTGTGGCGATTACGCATGCCGTGAGCAGGGAGGGCGGGGGCATGATTCAACGCGCGGGTAGCACGGGGCAGGGCAGCACGGAAGGCGCCGCGTTGCCCTCCCTGTTCGCTCCAGCTGTTTGCGTGGCCCTGGCGCAGAAGTGGTGGCTGCAGCTTCTGACCATCTTGTTGTGCTGGGGTGGTGGTGGGGATGGGGGCGGCGGGCTAAGTCCCCAATGGCTACGGGGGCGGCGGGGCGGTTTGAACCCCACAGAGCCAGAATGAAGAACTAGCAAGCAGCAGTATCTTGAGAACTCGCGTCCTGGCAAAGGGCGCATGGGGTGCCTTCTACCTGGCCGGATGTCCTGAAAACTGACGACAGACACACTGTGAATCCTGCCGGCCAGGGGATCCAGCCCCCCGGCACTGTCTTGTGGCCAGATTGGGGCCACATCTGGGAGCTGACCTGTGTTTGGTATAGAGGGGAACCCCTGGTCCCCACGGCATGCCTCGGCTACTGAAGGATTGGAGATTGGCAACCCCTGGAAGCACCAGGAAAAAAGTCCTGGAGCAATCTTGAAAAGGTCCACCCACTGGGAATTCAGCGGGGATGGGGCTCCCTTCCACTCCAACACACACAACCCCCAGTAGTCAATCCTTCAATGACATCCCACAGCACCCCCTCTTGGAGAAGGAACGTACCTGCCGTGGCCCTTTCAGACAGGAGTCTGCATCTTTCATGCGGCTACCTGGAGCCCACCAAGTGGCCTTAGAGGTGTGCCCAGCCCCCCTCTGAGCTGCAGGGGTCTTGTCGGTGAGAAAATGGATCAGAACCTCCCCGAGATGCTCAGTAAAGGTTCCCATCTCCCTGGGGAGCCAGGGGCCCTGGCATCACAAGAGGTCTGCGTGTGACTGCGTTTGAACCCACCCAGGGTTTGAACCCACCCAGTGGTCTCTTGGAAGAGAGGCCTGGCAGTCTGAAAGAGCGAAGCCCAACTCCCCCACCCCATGGAGTGTAAGCCACGGGGTCACCCTGAGTCCAAACAGACTGGACGGCAGCAGGGCTGGTAGTGTGTGAGAGAGACAGCTGTCACAGTGGGCCATGGCCCCAGCTGTCCTGGCTGCTACAACCACCGTGTGGTTGTGAACTTGGTCTGTGCCCTGGGGAGCCATGCATCTGTAAGGAATCCAAGACAGGTGCCTGACCCATGGGAGGCATCCAGGAAGGGCTGGCTGTCTTTGTTGCTGGTACCATCCACAGGCCCAGTCACCGCATTGGCTTGGCCCCTCCAAATCTCTCAAGGAGGGGCCCTTCGTCTGTGGGGTGTTTGTTTTCTTTAAAGCGGTGGTTCTCAACTTGTGGGTCGTGACCCCTTTGGGGGGTGGGGGTGTTGAACGACCCTTTCACACGGGTCGCCCAATTCAAAACAGTAGCAAGACGACAGTGGTGAAGTAGCAATGGAAATAATTTTATGCTTGGGGGGTCACCACAACATGAACTGTTGAAAGGGTCACAGCATTAGGAAGGTTGAGAACCACTTTTCTAAAGGAAGCTTGAATCTGGGGCGGCAAAAGAATCCCGGCCGCGCATCCTGGGAAAAGAAGACCCACACGCCGCCGCCGTCTGCACGATGGAGCGGGCATTCCTCTTTGCCTGGTTTGTGTCCTGGCAGCTGCGTCGGCTGGCGTGGACATAAATTATCTGTGCTCTTCTGGCTAATGGGCCTAGCCTTGTTCCGCCCAGGTGACGGGGCTGTGGGCTCGCTGGGTCCGGGAATCGGCTTTCCTCCAGCTAACTGCTTCCCCAGTCAGCCTGATGAGGAGCCAGGGGCCGGGCACCAGGTTGTCTTGAGTTAATTGGCAGGGAGGGGGCCTCCTTCCACCAATGGGTTCCATGCAATCCCCCTGCTCCTCGGTACCTGTAAGTAGGCATTGCCTGCTGCTTCTTTACAGGATCCCTCGTCCCGTGAGCTCAACCGGCTCGGGTGGGAATATTCGGGGGCAGGTGGTCCGAATGGGACCATGTTCCCTGGGGTTTCAAACGCTGGGTTGTCAGAGGTTGACCACCAGGCACTCTGAGGCGCATCTGGGCGGACCTGAACATCCAACCTTTCAGCTAGCAGCTGGGAAATGGCACCACCTGGGGATGGATTCTCTTTGAAGGCTCAGGTACTTGGGGGCGGGGAGCCCACCGCTCTCTGCCCCTCCACCACGCTGCGTCTCCTGATCCCAGTACCACTGGGAACCTGGGTGTTGTCAGGTGCCGTCGAGCCTGTTCGGACTCACAGTGAATGATGTACAACGGAACGGAATGGCACCCAGTCCCACAGCGTCCTCACCATCGTCCTAGGCCCGAGCCCATGGCTGCAGCCACTGTGTCCATCCATCGTGTCCAGGGTCTTCCTCTTTGTCGCTGCCCCTCCACTTTACCTAGCATGGAGTCCTTCTCCAGGGACGGGTCTCGCCAACCTTGCTTCTCAGGAGCCTCCTGGCCGGGCTTCTTCCGAGACAGGTCAGTTTGTTCTCTTGGCGGTTCACGTGCTGTTCCGTCTTCTTCAGCATCAGCACCTCTCAAAGGCACCGATTCTTCAGTTCTTCTTATTCACCGACCAGCCTCCATGTGCCCAGGAGGCGAGTGACGATACTTAGCACGAGCAGGCTGCTCAGTCTTCGAAGTGACATCTCTGCGCTGGAGCACATTAAAGTGGCCTCGTACAGCGGATTCGCCAAGTGCTGCATGCAGCTTGACCAAAGGGCCGGGCCTCTTCATGATGGGTGCCCCCTGCCCGAGGGGACGAAGCCCACAGCCGGCTGCGTGTGTGGATGACCACGACATGGCTGGGGTCCCAGAAAACAGCGACGTGGTCTCTCATGGGGTGGAAAGGGGATGCCGGTGGCCAGACGGACCCCAAACCATTCTCCACCTGCCCTGCTGCAGTCCCACTGATCCAAGGGCACTTGCTGGTTCTCTGGGCCCTGGGCACGCAAGGTCATGTGCCATTCATGGCTCCACCCCCCTCTCTGCCCTCGCTCCGATGTGACATACGCTACGGGGAAATCAGAGGGTCTCAAAAATAGCCCATCTCCTCCAGCAGGCGGGCCCCAGGGGGCGGAGGCTTCTGGGAGAGATTGCCGAGAGACGCGAGGGTAAAAATAGAGAGGGATTTCCAAGCAGGTCCACATCCCTCTGCCAGCACCCCACACTGCCACATGAAGGTAGCCTCTTGGCCGCCTTGGGGACTTGTGTCCTGGGACTCCCCCTCTGACTGAGGAAGCCTGGTCCCTCCTTCCCTGGGAGGGGTGGCTGAGGAAGACAGCCAGAGGGGGAGGCATACGGTAGGGGGTTCTCTGTGTCTCACGGGCGGCCAGTAGGAACCTTGTCACAGTGTGAGCAGGGTCACTCTCATTATAGGGTGCCCTTCCTCATCCCTTCTGGCCCCTGGGGCTCCAGGAATCCCCCAGCCGTGGATGTATCCTCACCTAGCATCTTCTCCTGTGTCTCTTCTTTGTTATAAAGGCATCACTTGGGTGGAATCAGGAGCCCCTGTCCCCACCCAATATGAGGTGCCTGGTGGTGCAGCAGTTGAGTGTGCAGCCGCTAACGGAAAGGTCAGGGGTTCAAACCCACCAGGTGCTCCATGAGCGGAGCAGAGACCTGACTGTCTGCTCCCGGGGTCCTGGCTGCTGTGAGGGGCCATCGAGTTGGTCCTGACTCACAGCGACTCGATGGATGACAGCACAAGACATCGCCTGGCCCTGCACCCCCTCACAATTGTTTTTAGATTGGAGCTCACTGCAGCAGCCACTCTAGCCCCCCGCCTCATGAGGGTCTACCTCTTTTTTGCTGACCAAGCATGATGTCCTTTCTCTAGCTCCGAGAGTCTGTGGGCAGCTCTACAGTGTCCCACTGGGTCACGAGGACTTGGAATGAACTCCCTGACACCCAGTCACAACACCAGCCTGACCTCATGTGACCATACGCACGCCCAGCACCTAAGGTAGCGGTTTTCAACCTGTGGGTCAAGACCCCTTTGGAGGTCCAACTCTTTCATAGGAGTTGCCCCATTCATAACAGTAGCAAAATGACTGATGAAGTAGCAACAAAAATAATTTTCTGGTTGGGGGGTCACCACCACATGAGGGACTGTATGAAAGGGTCACGGCATGAGGAAGGTTGCGAACCACTGATCTAAGGCCTTACTTCCACATTCTCAGTGACAGGGGCTAGCAGGGCATGTAGACCAGGAGCCTGTAGACTAGGCACTGGGCTTGTGATAGGTTTATTGTGCCAACCTGGTCAACAGGAATATGTGGGATGAATCAGGTCACAGTTTGATTGGAGGGTAAAGATATAAATGGCTCTGCAAGACCCTCCCCCCCACCCCCCACCTTCTCCCTGGTGATCAGAGCGTGCTGCTGCTTTCGCTAGTTTTCTGCCTTGACCTGTGAGCTACACCACTGTGGGCCAAGCCAACCCGTGGATCCTGTCTCCAGAGCTTGAGGCTCCTTTGAGAGCTGCTTCCCCACGCTGCTGGTGTGCACATCGCTTGAGCTTGAGGCTGGTGAGTTCTGTCGCCTTGCATTGCTTGTGTTAGCTATCCCATCAGGGCCTGCTTCGATAAGCTCCTGAGCTACTGACTGTTGGTGACCCACCCTGCTGTCTGCTGCCTCTGGGCAGACTCTGCTTGCCTTGCCCAAGGGAGGACTCCACTGTCTGCTTCCTTGACCTTGGACCCAGCAGCCCATGTGAGCTGAAGAACTTCCAGTATATTAACTTCCCACGAAAGTGAGTTGAACTGGGTCCTCTGTACTGCTGTGTGGACGAATTAGCTGTTACAGTCCTTCTTGCTGTATCAACCTATCCTCTTACACATATAGATGTAAAATCATAAGTGTCCTAGTTTTGTTTCTCTAGCGAACCTTGCCTAACACAGGGCTGCTCCCCACAAGGCCGGCTGTTCAAACCCAGCAGGGAGAAGAAGCCACCCACTCCCACAGAGATGGACACTCTTATAAGCCCTTTATGGAGTAGCTGTGAGTCAGACCGGCTTGACAGTCTGGGGACTTGATATGTCCCTCATCCCGGCGCTGGTCCTTCCTGGAGTGTCACCTTGGCGGCTTCCCTCACCTGCCTGAGACTCAGCACCTTGATAGCTACTGGCTGTGGGTCGAATGGGGTTCCCCGATTACAGGTATGTGAGGTGCTAATCACAAACTGATCTGTCTCGAAAGAAGGAGACCCAGAGCGCTCCTTAGAGGCAAGGACGGCGAGACTCAGTCTCATGCCCTTGGGACACGTTGTCAGGAGAGACCAGTCCCCGGAGAAGGGCACCGTGCTCGGTACAGTGGAGGGGCAGCGAAAAGGGGGAAGGCCCTCCAGGAGATGGAGGGACACAGTGGCTGCAGCCCTGGGCTCAGACGTAGACGCAAAGGTGAGGAGGGCACAGGCCGGCCGGTGTTTAGTTCTGATGTGCATCAGGCCACTGTGAGTGGGCACTGACCCAATAGCACAGAACAGCACAGGGTCGCTATGAGTCAGCGTCAACTCCACCCAGGGAGTTTTGACCTTGAACAACCACACGTTTTGAGGGAGCCTTCCAAGGAGCGAGAAAAGAATTGTCCGTTCCTTACAGCCACCCCCCTTGTGGTATTTCGGTCACAGTGCCAACAGGCTACTCGGCGGTATGTCTGAAAGAAAAGTCCTTAAACTTACTGAAAACAAACCCCGGCCTGAGGTCCCAGGGCCGGAAGCCACACCCACGGGAAGCCCACTGTGGGCCTGGAATGCTCACAGGTAAGAGAAGGAAACAAGAAAAAGGGTTTCTTTTTGCCTCGTCTTTCTTTAAGCAGCCCTCCAAAACGTGTGATTCTTTGGGGGCGGGTCCACTGGGGGACTGTCGTCAGCATGTGTCGCACAGGCGGCAGCCAGCCCCGTGGTGTGTTCCCCAGGCAGTGGGCTGGCTTCTCCTTGTTAACTGGGGAGGCATCTCAGTGAGTAAATGTTTGCCTGCAAGATTCACCAACAGCATGAGCACCCCGAAACCAGCAAAATCCCAAGCGTTTATGGCAGGCTGTGTGCCAGCTTTCAAAGGGAACCATTCTGCCCAAGCAGGCAGGCGTCCCACGCGGGGGTGCTCAGGGCTCCGCCGCTAACCAGAAGGCCGGAGGTTCAAACCCACCAGCCTCACCTCAGGATAAAGACCTGACCACCCGAGAGACCCAAGGCCTTGGGACCCCCATGGGGCAGTTCCCCAAGGCCGTAGGTAGAGGGTTGCTGGGAGTTGCAGTCACTCCATAACCTGGAGTGACAAGGGTTGCGTCTGAACTTGAACTTGGAAACAGACTCGGAATACAGATCTGTCTGACTAGCGCATTTTTTTAAAGACAGAAGTCATGGAAAGTAATTTAATAATGAAATAGACATACTTGTGGATCAAGCATTTTTAAAAACTGTAAAGGGCCTGTCACAACACCGCCTGGTCCCGCATCATCTTCACAACCGGTATGTCGGACCCATGGCTGCAGCCACTGTGCCCGCCCATCTCCTGGGGGCCTTCTCCTTTCTCGCTGCCCCTCCACCTCACCAAGCACGATGTCCTTCTCCGGGCCGGGTCTCTCCTGACAGCACGTCCACAGTCCGTGAGACGTGGCCTTGCCTCTGAGGAGCGCTCTGGCTGCACTGCTTCCGAGATGGAGCCGTCTGGTTTGGGGGCCGCCTGGGGGACCGTCAATATCTCCCCAAGCCCGTAATCCAAATGCTCAGATTCCTCCTCAGTTTCCCTTATTCCGCGCCCAACTCTCATGCCCATAGGAGGGGGATTCAAAGTGCCAGGGCTTGGGATGTGCACGTCTCAGTCCTCGGAGGAAGGCCTTTGCTTTTGAAAACATTAAAGACGTCTCGTGCACAGACTGAAGTCTGCCTGTCTCCGGTCTATGGGCTACTCGGGCGTATGGAGTCACCAGTGGGGGAATTCCTGGAACTCGAAGGGTGGGAGGAAAAGGGACGCAGTGATTGTCTTAACACAGATTCTTCAATGGAGTGGTCATTATAAAAAACCAGGATGGCAGCCCGGACACCTCAGAGGCAGCTCTACTCTGTCCTCCCAAGTCGCTAAGAGGGACAAGGAGAAAGGGCTCGGTGTGGTGGAAGGGCTTTTCCTGGATCCTGGCTAGGCAGATGTTCCAAGGGGACTGTCTAGGGGCACTCTGGGGCCCACACAGCCCCTGAGATAGGGGTGTTATGCCAACATGGGTCCCCTAGGAACAGCTGGATGGAGTTTAGGCCTGTCAATCAGGTCGCAGCTTGATGGAGATAAATGGCTCGCTGGAGGCAGGCCACTCACTCTGCTTCACCTTCCTGATGACGAGCCACGTGGAGACCCACGCCAGCACTGAGATGCTTCCACCACCACTGGATCCACAAGACTTTGCACCCACCAGCCTGTGATGTTCCTGCATTCGGCATCATTGCCTGTGCTGCATGAGTCTGAAGAGGCATTTATGGCTTAATATCAGACCAGTGGGCTAATACTAGATTGATGGGCTTGGATGGTTTCTCAGTATGCAATTGTTCTATGATAGAAAGCTCTCTCTCTCTCTCTCTCTCTCTCTCTCTCACACACACACCACACACACACACACACACACACA
>NW_022111317.1:1060188-1065101 GCF_000313985.2 Echinops telfairi | reverse complement strand
AGGACATAAACAGGACCCACAGAGGCGGGACCACCTGCAAGCAAGCCCCAGAGGTGTGTGTGTGTGTGTGTGTGTGTGTGTGTGTGTGTGTGTGTCCGTCCTCAGCAGTGCCCAGGTAAAGCTGGACAGGCCTCACTGGTCCTGTCTGAGTCAATAAGACCAGGTCTGTGAGCCCGTGCCTCTGAGTGCATACATGTGTGCACCTGTGTGTGTGTGTGTAGAGCCTGTGTATGTCTGTGGGGTATGCATGACTGCCTGTATATGAGGTGTGCACGTGTGAGTCTTTGTGAGTCCCTGTCTGAGGCCATGTGTGTATGCATGACTGTGGATGGCAGTACATGTGATGTGTGTGCGTCTCTCTCTCTGTGCCTTTCTGTGTCTGATGTGTATCAGTGTGTGTGAGTATGAGTGTGTACATGTGAATGTGTGTGTCCAGGTGTGTCTGTCTCTGTGCTCAGTTTGCAGTGTGCAAGCCTGTCTGTGTGCTGTGTGTGCATTTCTGTGTGTGTTCCTGTGTCCAGTGTGTGTGAATGTGCATGTCTGCGTGTGCATATGTGTCTGTCTCTGTGCTTCTTAGTGATATCTGGTGTGAAGCATGTCTAAGTGCACGTGTGTGGGTGTGTGTGCCTGCACGTGTGTGGGAGCATGCGCCCAGGAAAAGAAGGGCAGGCTTTATTGGTCCCGAGTGAGAATCTGTAAGACTGAGTCTGAAAGCTTGTGCCTCTGTGTGTGCACAACGTGTATGAGTGTGTGTGTGGTATGTGTCCATGTTTCTGTGTCTGTGAATGTGGTGTATAACCTGTGTTTGGGCGTGTCATGTGTGTGAGTGTGTGCATGCAATTCTCTGTGTGTTTGGTGCATGGTGTGTGTACATGTGTCTGTATATCTGTCTGTGTGTGTCTCCTTGTGTCTCTCTGTGTCTGCATATCCCTGTTCCTGCTGTGTGTGTGCATCCCTGTGTCTGGTGTGTGTGTCTGCGTGTGTAACCCTGTGTCTGGTGTGTGTGTGTGTGTGTGTGTCTGTAACCCTTTGTCTGGTGTGTGTGTGTGTGTCTGTG
This sequence comes from Echinops telfairi, assembly GCF_000313985.2. Taxonomy (NCBI): domain Eukaryota; kingdom Metazoa; phylum Chordata; class Mammalia; order Afrosoricida; family Tenrecidae; genus Echinops; species Echinops telfairi. The sequence goes on along the minus strand of NW_022111317.1, from coordinate 1,064,044 downwards.
TGTCTGTAACCCTTTGTCTGGTGTGTGTGTGTGTGTCTGTAACCCTTTGTCTGGTGTGTGTGTGTCTGTAACCCTTTGTCTGGTGTGTGTCTGTGTGTTTCCTTGTGTTTGGTGCGCTGCTGCAGTCCCCACAACTAGGTCCCTGGTTCTGCACTAACTGGGGCACAGTGAGGCCTGCTAATCCTTTCTCCCTTTCAGCCCTTGCCCCACAAAGCCTCACCCAGCAGCAGCTACAGGCAAAGACTGTCTACTCGGCTGCCTCATCCTGAGGGGAGCTCAGGCATGTGGGGTCTGCCCTGGAGACTGGGGGTGAAGAGCTGTCACAGTGGCAAGGGGCATGTCAGCAGCCTGGCTTCAGGGCCCAGTGAGACCTCAGCCAACTGCAGTTTGCCGTCCACCACAGCCTCACACAGTGGGTGTGCCAGCCAGCTCCGTCCGGCAAGGTGCTGGGGACCTGAGGCCTTTTTCCAAAGCAACAGCTTCCAGTCTGTGAGGGAGGCTGAGAAAGGGAGACCTACCCTGAGACCAGGGCCAGGATAGAGGAATGGACAAAGCGGTGGGAGCCAAGAGGACGTGTCCCTGTCCACGGTGACCAGGGAGTGTTCTGGGAGCAGGGAGGCTAACCAAGAAAGGCACATGGGGCCTGTGGGCGCCGAGGGACAGAGCCTCTACTGGCCGGGATGGGGACCTTGTGCACCCACTAGGTCTGACTTGGTGCCCAGTTGCTCATCCATCCACGGACAGGGTGCTGCTATGACTGTATTGATAGATTTGACTGACATTTACAATCTGTTGACTTTAAATGAAGGTGGTCGAGCCAGTGACTGATGTACCCCAGACCAAAACACACTCGCTCCTGCACCGTCCTCACAACCGCCTCATCCTTGAGGTCACTGTTGCAGGTCCTGCGACCATCTGTCTCGTCAGGGTCTTCCTCCTTTACACTGACCCTCCGCTGAGCCCAGCATGATGTCCTCGCAGGTGACGGGTCCACAGCCTAGGAGATGACAGCTCACCAACCTCGCATGTGCTTCTTCCAAGACAGATCTGCTCACACCTCGGTGGTCATTTCCATCGTCCTTTCCAGCACCGCATGTGACATGCTTCGTTTCTTCTCTGGTCTTCCTTATCCGTTGCAAGGCTATGAGGTGATGGGGATGCTATGGCTTTGGACCAGGTGCTTCTTAGACGCCGAATTGACATCTTTGCTTTTCAACATTTGGGGGGCGGGGGGTGAGCAGGAGACATGACCAGTGCAATATGTCCTTTGATTTCCTGACTGCTGCTTCCATAAGTGTTGACTATGAATCTAAGGAGAATGAAATCCTGGACAATGTTCAGCTCTCTCTGTTGATCACGATGGCCGGTTGTGTGAGCGCATTAGTCTGGGTGGACTAGAGACACACATTCATCGACAGATTCATATATGTCTATAAGAAAGAGCTTTATATACAAGAGCAATTGAATATTGAGAAAGCATCCCAGCCCAGATCACGTTCATAAGTCCAAAATTAACCCACATGTCAGATACTAATCTATAAAGTCTTCTTCAGACTCATGAAGCACATGTAATGATGCTGAATGCAGGATGATCACAGGCCAGTGAGTGGAAGGAAAGTCTTGTGGATCCAGTGGAGGTGTGAGCATCTCAACGCCAATCCATCTACAAACATATCTGTCCATCCATCTATCCATTCATCCATCCACCATCCATCCATCCATCATCCATCCATCCATCCATCCATCCATCCATCCATCCATTCATCCATCCACCCACCCATCTATCCATCCATCCACCATCCATCCATCCATCCATCCATCCATCCATCCATCCATCCACACATCCATCCATCTGATAGGTTCACCATATGTTAAACACTGGGTTAGACATTTAAAAAAGAGACATACTTATTTTCCCAAACATTTCTCACTGTCTGAGGTTAAGACCTGAGATCAACCAGTCAGTAGCTCTTTTAGGCTCTGTGAGCCACATCCTCTCTGTCTGGACTAACTCCCCTTGGCACTGTGTTATAAATGTAGCCACGGGCATCAGTGGGTGTGGCCATGCTCCAAGAAAATGATGTCCACAGTAACAGGTAGTTGGCCAGGTTCGACCTGCAGGATTAAGTTGGCTGATCCCTGATCTAGACGATGATGGGGGATGTAGGTTTTTGGTTGCCAAGGTAGCTGATAAAATGCTTTGTCATGTAAGATGGACCATGATAGTGCAGAGGGACATTAGACACTCTGGATTCCTGGGGACATTGAAAGTCTGATCACATTGTGATCTGTGCTGTTGGGAAGATCCACTCCTCTGGTTAAACTCTGTCTTGGGCTGGGCTCTCTAGAGGGGCAAAAGCAAGGAAGGGTAGATATAAATATAGAGAGAGTTGTTACTTCAAGACAATGACACACACACTTGTGGAGGCTGGCAAGTCCCAAATCCACGGGTCAGGCATCAGACCAGGGGCTTTCACGATTCATGTGGTTGCAGGGCTGATGAGTGCAGAGTTGGCACATCAGATGGCAGGTTGCTGGCTCAAAGGGCTGGAGAACTGGCAAACCCAAACCCCGCAGGTTAGGTGGTGGCTCCTGGCTCAAGTCCCAAGAATGGGGTCAGAGGCTGTCGAGTCAGATGCAGGATCGAGATGGAGAGAGGTTTGCCAGAACATCCACATATATTGGATGCAGCCACACCCCACAGAAAGTCCTTTTTCAACTGATTGGCTGTTTGCATCCGATCACAGAATGCAGGATGGCTGTACGAGGACTGCCAAAGCCACCGAGAGTCACGAAGCCGCAGAAACTCTGGACAGGGCGTTAGGAGCGAGAGCTAACTTGGTGGCTGTACGTTTTTTTAGTTTGAAACATAATAAGGGAAGAAAGGAAGCAATTATACTTGCTATATAGGAAGGGACATCAAAAAGCTTATGGGAAAAAAATCCAAGACATTTAAATTCCACTTTTACGCAGGCATGTTTTAAAGCCCCTTTGTGTGACAACACACACACACACACACACACATCAAACATTGCTTTTTGCAACTGATCACGTGGCGGTAGTTGATCTTTAGAGTCACCTTCTTCCCCTACCCATTCCATATTCCCTTTGATCTCAGTGGGTCATGGCTCTTTGCCTGGTGGGTGACCCAAACTTCCATTCTTCTGGGCCCTTGGTAATCATGTCAGAAACTGGCTGCCGGAGTTCCCATGGACTTTGATCACAGCCCATAGTAAGAGGAGCCGCCCCAAGGGACTTCCTGGATCCCAGGCATGTTCTCCTTTACCTCCACTGGGCAATAACAATCCCCTGTCTCCTTGGTAATCAGAATCAGTCACATGGCTCAATACAGTAACACCCTTCTTTGCCTGCTGGCCCAGCCTCAAGTAGCTGGGAGGCATCCTTACAGTCCAAGGCACTGTGTCTTCAGGTGGGAGCATTTTCCCTTCTGAAATGGTAGGTAACTGCCAGACCCAAAGAGCAGAGGGTTTCAGAGACAGACAGAAAGCCAAAAACTTGAGTGGTGAGTGATACCTCTCCCAATTCCATGTCCTGGTTTCTAGATCCTGAGATCTTGGCCATTGGATAGACAGCGCCATACATTAGACACTGGGTTAGCGCACATGCAGCCTCCTGGAGAACATGGCCCCAAGCCGGCAAGGCACTGCCATGTAGATGGCGCTATAATTGTCTTTAGAAGGTCATTCCATTCTTCTGTCCAGTCGGCTGCCTCAGAATGATGGTGCCATGCTAAGATCGATGGAGTCCATGAATAGACGTGGGGATCCCAGCTCTGTTTCCCGCACGGTTATTATGAGATGGAAATGAGATGGCCCTCGTTGACATTCATACAACC
>NW_022111317.1:1054710-1056256 GCF_000313985.2 Echinops telfairi | reverse complement strand
CTTCCGGAACTGAATACATAGGGTTCCATCCGAGGCAGAATTTGGTACCCAGAAGTGAGGGTGCTGCTCCCCCCGATTCCTAAAATATGGAGGTGGTTTTGGAACTTGGCAATGGGCAGAGGGCTGGAAGGGCTTTAAGACGTCCACCCGTCTTGGCGAGATTGTTGGGAGAACGATGGCATCCAAGGCCATTCTGATGAGGTCTCGGGAGGAGGCCGGGGGGAGAGAAGTCGGCTCATGGTCTTAGGAAGCAGAGATCTCTTCGAGACTAAGAGACTGCTTCTGGAGATGTGGACACTAAGGGTGCTTCTGATGAGGCATGCGAAGAAAATGAGGGCCACGCGATTGGACAACGGAGGAGGAGGAATGGTTTTTAGACGGTGACGAAGAATGTAGGCACATGATATTCAGATGGCTGGTGGAAGGCAGAACCTGTAAGTGGTGACATTTGATAGGTAGCCGAGAAGAGTTCCTCAGCAGGAGCCTTGTGGCTGCCCCTTGCCAACTGGAGCAGGACAGGAGAGGAAGAGAAGGCCGGACATGGGAAGTGCGCAGCATGGACACAGAAGGGTCTCAACGATGTGGGAAATCCTGTTGCACAAACTAAGGACATGCGTCCTAGGATTTTCACCAAGGACGTGGCTACCTAGTTGTCTGTTTTAATTATGAAACAGATTAAGCCAGTGTCTGACGGATCTTACAAACTACGACAGCAGAAATCCCATCAGCCCAGACCGAAGGGGATAGAGGAAGAAAAGAGAGGGGAAAAAAAGAAAGACAGCAAGGAAAGAAGGAATAGAGAGAGAACAGAGAAAGAAAAGAAAGAGAAAGACAGACAGACAGAAAACAAGCAAGCTGTCTGCCTCTTGGAATCCTACAGGCAAGAAACAGCCGGGGGACAGCATCTGCAGCCCTCTAAGAACAGAGAGGAGCGGCCAGGACAGCTGGGCGAGCAGGGTCCAGGAAGCAGAGCTGCTGCATTTTCAGAGGGTGGGGCCACCACCTGCAGTGTCCCAAAGACTCAGATGATCAGGAGCTGGGTTCCGAGGGTGGCGCTGCTGTTAAGATGTGCCCAGTAGGGAGGGAAGCCCGTGGCCTCATGGGGAGTCTCCACGGGGGTCCCCTAATACTGGGCCATCCCACCATGCTCTTGGCTGCTTCCCAAACACAAGCCACTCCGGCCTCAGGGCCTCTGCACTCGTGCTTCCCACGCACCTGGGCACACCCACTCGTTGTGCTCCAGTGGGTGTGCCAACAGCCCCTTCCCTGGTCCTTCCTGCGTTCCCCACAGCATTCCTCCCCGGACACCCTGCCTCTGTTTCCACAGCTCCACGGGCTCAGCCACCCCCTCTCCTCCAGTTCGGAGCGGCACACCCCTGCACGGGCGGCGGCGGGTGCCTGAGACCCGCTAGTGCGCACACACCATTCTCTGTGGATGGCAAGGTGACTAAGCTCCGTTGGCGGGGAGACAGGCAGGTAAGGGATCCTCACAACAGAGTGGGAGTGTCTGTGGGGAGAGACGCGGCATGGTGAGGGCGTCACTCAG
>NW_022111317.1:1041152-1053759 GCF_000313985.2 Echinops telfairi | reverse complement strand
AGGGGTGAGGCCATTCTCCAGGACCCATCCCCTGCCCCTACAGCAGCCCCACAGGACAGGGTAGAACTGCCCCTGTGGGTTTCCGAGACGCTTTATGGCTGCAGACAGCCTCATCTTTCTCCCTCAGAGCGGCTGGTGGGTTGGAACTGCTGACTTTGAGGTGAGCGGCTGAGCGCCTAACCCACAGTATGGATGACAGTAGTCAGTCGGTGGTCCCTCAGCCTCTTGTTCAGGACTCACTTGGATCCCGAGCGGTGGGTTCTATGGGAAAGGGCCTTCCAGAGGCTCCGCCCCCATCAGAGCCAATAGGAGGGGGCTGCAAACCAGGCCCAATGTCTGTGCTGCTGATAAAGTTTTATTGGCACACAGAGGCCCTCGGTGCTGGCCTCTGGCTGCTTCCTTGCCATGACAGTTGCAAAGCCATTAGAATCCTCCATGTGACTGTCCGGCCTTTTAAAGATGGAGTCTCTGACTCCAGGCCTCCAGGGTGGCAAGGAGGCTGCACCCAGTGGGGAGCGAGCCCAGGTCTGAGGGGAGGTCTTGGGAGGCGAGGGAGAGGGGTAGTGGTGTTGGCCTCTGACTCACAGAGACCCCCGAGTGTGTGGGCTCTGTGTGCCGTCCACTGCCCAGGCTGTGACCTTCTGGAAGCAGATCTCCAGGCCTTTCCTCTGAAGAACCTGGGCATGGATTTGAACCCGTGGCCCCGGTGAGTCGCTGAGCATGGCACTGCCCACCCCGTCCATGGGCTCCTGGAAGGAGCACAGCAGATGCTTGGGTGTGGACAGGGGATACCTGGTCCTGCTTGGCACACAGGGTTTAACAGCCAGTGTGCCCATGCTCACAAATCGGGGGGCCACGTGGGTGTGGGGTACACTCAGCTTGAGCCAAGGCAGCAGCCAGCTCTCCTGTGCAGGCCGGCAGACACCCAGGCACCTGGCGGCTGGGGACACGGCCTGCAGGGGCAGCCAGGGCACTGTGCCTGCCTGGGGCTGCCCTGGCCCATGCTCATCACAGTGGCTCCAGGGGTTGGTGCAGTGAAGCCCAGGAGGCTGCCTGCCTGGCCTGTGACCTTTCCCAAGACCCCCTGGGAGCCAGGACCCTTGGGGATAGGCTTCCTGAGGCCACCCTCCCCCAGGGCTCAGGAGCTCGCTGGCGCTGCCAGCCTCCGGCACAGGCCCGTGTGGCTCGGGATATTTTAAGCAGCACATGGGGGACTCGTGTTTCCCGGGAGACGAGCAGCGCGGGGGGTCTGTGCGCGCACATCTGTGCTCCGCGAGGCCCCCCCCCTCAGCGTCTGGGTGCCCTGGTGGGTGGGTGGGTCCTGCCCTGCAGACAGGCAGATGGACTTCAGGGGTTGGGTTGGGCAGCTGGGGAGGCCAGGGACCCCACAAGAGGAGCCAGCGTCAGGCGGAGAGGTCTTGGGGGTCCCTGGCTAGCCCTACACGGTGGGGCAAACAGTGCATGTTTCTCCAGTGGACGCCCCTTTTGGCATCAGGGCAGGCGCAAGGCCTGGACGGGTCACAGGGAGCCCTGGCCCTTCCCACAATGCTCACACTGGGCCTCGAACTCAAAGCCTCGTCAACTAAAGCTTCCTCAAGCCTAAGCCAGGAGGCCCGAGCACTGGCCCAGCCCTGGCCTCCTGGGGCTCTGTCTTTCAGGTAACTCCTTCAGATGTGGGACCCCTCCCCCAGGCTGATGGTCGTCCCCCCCTGCCAGCGTCTGGACAGGGGGAGTGTCAGCCTCCAGGATCACTTGCTTCACATCTTCCGCTGCTCAGCTGCACACGCTTCAAATTGTCTCACCTCCTTGGCCCTGAGCATATGCTCCATATGATACAACCACACGCCTGGTTCCTAGCCACACATCTGGTGGTCCTGGGCAGCTTCCTTATCAGCAGAGCACTTGCGATGTGGTCAAGTTGGACCCAAGTCTGGTCTGGGTCTGGGGCTGTGGGTGATGACCAGCCTCACCTCACTCCGTCTTTGAGTCCATCCTGCTGACACATGGATTTCTGAGGTTGTAACTCTTTACAGGAGTAGAAAGCCATGCCTGCCTCCTGGGCACAGGACTGGTGACCTTCTAACTCCAAACTCACTGCATCAAGTGGATGCCAGCTCACAGGACCCCACAGGACAGGGTAGGACTGCCTCCGGAGGTTTCTGACGCTGCCACTCTTGACTGGAAAAGAGGGCTTAGCGTTCTTCCAGGGTGTGGTGAGTGGGTTTGAACTGCTGACCTTGTGTTAGCAGCCCACTGCCTGGCCCACAGGATTGCCATGGTCCTCAGCCTCCCCCACTGTGGAACAAAGGGGGCTCCTGCAGAGGGCCCAGAATCACATATGCATGCCACGGTGTGTGGGCACTGCCCTGTGGCTGATGACATAAAGAAGGGCCGGTTGTTCCTTCTGCCAGGCAGTGGACTGACTGTCCTCCAGGCCACCTCTGCTGACCAGGGCAACCGTGGGGCTGCTGATGGAGTTGCCTGGGAGGCACGTCCAAGCCCAGCTCCTGGACCTGGGAGCATGACCTCATATGGACCAGGCGTCTTTGCAGACATGACCCAGGAAGGGGTTAGGAGAGGTGCTGACCAGTCAGGTAGTCGAGGGAGAGTAAGTGTCCTGGAAGAGGCTGGAGAGGAGGGGGCGGGGGGGAGGGTTATGTCCACCAGCCAAGGGTGGCTGGCAGCCACCAGGGCCCAGCAAAAAGGCGGGAACAGTGCCTGGCTGGGGACCTGTCCACCCTTTGACTCTGGACGCCCGGGCAGTTGCTATAAGCCACCATCTGGAGGCCTGGGGACAGGTCCAGCTGGGCCCCTCCCTGGGAAGCCAGCACCAGGTGCAGCCCGAAGCCCCCACTTTGTCCCAGTCGGGAATTTAGGACACCCCCCACCTCCCCCGCCGCCACTACTACAGTCCACAAACCAGGGCTCAGGTGACCCAGGAGAGCTCACCTCCCATCTTCCTGAAGCAAGGGGTGAGGCCATTCTCCAGGACCCATCCCCTGACCCTACAGCTCCTCCTGCTGACCACTGGGCCAGCGAGCCTCCACCTCCAATTTGCCAGAAAGACCCCCTTTGGAGGACACAAGGAACCCAGGTGGCCCTGTGGGTTAAGTGTTAGATAGCTAACCGCAAAGTCAGTGGTTCAGGCCCACCTGATGCCCCATGGGAGAATGAGGAGGCAGTCTGTCACTCCACAAAGATTTATAGTTTGGGAGCCCCAAGGGGCAGCTCCGCTCAAATCCACGGCGGGGAGTTTGGATTTGGGTTTCTGGGAAAGTGGTGAACGACACCAAGGCTCTGGAACAGACAGCCCACCACCCCGGTGAGGTTCACCTAGTCACCCAGGGTGCCAACATACACACGATGTCACCACCCGGCCCAGTCTCTGCCACCCCAAAGACAGGAAGGAAGCTAGGCAGGGCCCCCTTCCCAAAGCGGAGGGAAGGGCGGGCTTTCAGAAGCCAGTTTTAGCAGGATGCCTTCGAGACTCTGATTGGGAAGGCAGCGTGTTGTGCCTGGACCAGCCTCTGCCCATGTGCCACCATCTTGCTCCTAAGGCTTGACCAGCCTCTTGCTAGCCAGCGACTCAGTTCCCGGAGCCCACACGTGCTGGCCAGTGGCCGAGGCTGAGCCGGGGACCGCAGACCAGACCCAGGATGCCCCTTCTCCCTCCCGGTTCTCCCTATACTTCCCAGAAACCAAGCCCCATGCCCAGCCCAGCCCAGGCCAGCCCCCTCTCCACCCACTCCAGGACTAACCAGAAGACACAGGCGCCCCTTCAGAGGGAGCCCCAGCTCAGCAGGCTCACAAGGTCAGCTCAGTCTGTGCTCTCAGTCCTGGGGTCCCTGCACTCTTTACGCTCGGAAGATAAGTGGCCACCCTGAGTCCAGCAGGCCTCTGGGCACCCTTTTCCCAGCAGCATGTCTCCGCACCCTGTGTGGGCCACTCTGGCATGATGTCAAGCTTATCCATCCTGCTGACACATGCTTCATAGAGAGCCCAGGGAGCACGGTGGTTACCTACCCAGCTACTCCCCCAAAGGTCGGTGATTCGAAGCCACCAACCGCTCGCAGGGAGTAAGATGAGGCTTTCTACTCCCGTAAAGAGTTACAGCCTTGGGAGCCCTGTCCTCTATGGTCGCTGTGACTTGGACTCGACTCGCTGGCACTGCGTTCGAGTTACTGCACATGTCAACGACAGACTAATGCCACCACCCCTTTACGCTGTCCCTGGAAATAAAGTGCCCCTGGACTGGCTTTACTTGGAGGGGACCTGGAACCTGCAAGTGTTCAGTCAGGGTGCTCACCGTTGGCACCACGTGTGTCCAGTAGCTACGTGTTGTGGGAAAGGCCAGTTGAGTGGACCGTTTGTCACAAGGAAAACTCACAGCTCTAGAAGCACTGAGCTGGGGACCCAGGAGAAAGGACCATGCCCAAGGACTGGCCCCAGCCCCCAGGAGGGGTCCCACCGTGGCTCCCACTTCTCCTGGTGCCTGTCCTGGCATCCCTGGGCATCAGAGTTCACCTCAGCTGGGACCACCACCTCAAATCGTTGAGACCTCAGGGTCTCCTCCAGGTCCCCTCTGCTGCTCAGTTGTAAACAGGGAGTAGTGGCCCCAGCCCCCTCCCTGGGCAATGACGTCAGGACACCCAGGATGGAAGACGTCCTTCTCCTCCCCCTCACCCCCTGCCTGCTTTGATAGGCTCGGGCAAGCAGCTTCAGCCAGCCCCGGTTTATTTTTAATCACATGATTACCCAGGGCCTTTTGTGACTTACACAGTTTAATTGGGAGCTGCAGCACTCCCACGACAGAACTGCTCGGGGGACGTCAGCTGCTTGCCCTGGCAGCGGCAGACGGAGGGAGTGGGTCCCCGGTGTCGGCCCCTTCCTTGAGGGTCTGCGCCATCAGGCAAGCAGGGCAGAGCCAGGTCCCCCCACTCAAGATGTGCATGAGGACAGGGGTGGAGACTGGGTTGGCCACGGACACAGATTCCAGCTGAAGCTGGACGGGCAGCCAGGTGGACGGGGGAGGGTTCATCTGTGCATTCGCTCCTTTGACTGTCCATCCACTCATGGACTCACCCCGCATCTGACCATCCATCCTCCATCAGTCCATCCAGGCTCCCACCCCACTCATCTTCCCATTCATCCACATGTCATCCACTCAATCACATACCTATCCACACATATACATGCATACATATAGGTCACCCATGCACTCACCTGTCCATCCACACCTCCATAGATAATTCATCCAATCACATACCCATCCATATATATATATATATATTCCATCCATCCATCCATCCACCTACCCACCCACACACCATCAACCCATTCATTCCATATATATGTCATCCATCTTCCAACTACTCATCCAGTCATCTATTCATCCATCCACCCATCTAAACACCATCTATCCACCCACTCATCCATTCATCCACCCACCCACACATCCATCCATCCGCACATCCATCCATCCGCACATCCATCCATCCATCCATCCATCCATCCATCCATCCATCCATCCACACATCCATCCATATATCCAAGCATCTATCCAATGATTCAGCAAGCCATTCATATATACTTACATCCTTTAAAACACCTATCCATCCCATCCATCCATCCATCACCCATCCATCCATCACCCATTCAATCACACATCTATCCACCTAACTATCCACTCCATTAAATCATCCACCACCAATCTATTTATTCATCTATCCGCTCATCATAAAACCATCCTTTCATTCATCCATCCATTCTTTCCCCCCCCATCCATTTATGAATCCATCCACCCAACTCTCCTTTCATCCATCCTTCCATCTACCCATCCATGTCATAATTTACCCACCCACCCACTGCCCACTGAGCATCTACCAGGTACTTTCCCTGCCTTCAAACCCACTCACCTGCCCACTCCTCCCTCACGCACCAGTCCCAGGTGTCGGGGTACTCCCGGGGCCCTGTGCACCCGCCTGGCTTGCCCCTGCCAGGCTCCTGACCTCCTCCCTCACACCCTTATCACAAATTAATGGGCTCATGCTCACTCACAAGAGGAGGAAAGAAGCCCTTAGGAACCTACCTTGTGCCCACACAGTCGCTGTACAAGGTGGCCAGCCTCACCGGGGCCCATGGAGCCTCATCTTGCTATTTCCAGGGGACACCCTGGCAATGAGTCATCGCATGAGGACCCGGACATCAATTCTGACTCCGGATTGGGGGTCCCTCCTGTCACAACAGCCCCAGTGGAAGTTGCCTCCTGGTGGTGGGCCCTGGTAGGTCTCACCCCGGCTCCCCTCTTTGCCTCCCCCACTGTCCTGGCTGAGGGACTGTGGGGCATGTCTCTGAACGCCTCTCAGTTTTCACCTCTTCGTCTGTGCAATGGGAGAATGGCGTCCATGCAATAGCTTCCGACGTGAGCTGCCGTTTCTCCGGAGCAGCTGCAGCGCCGAGGATTTGGAAGAATTGGAAGTGACAGGTGGCGAACTGGCGAGGTGCTGGGCTGATAAGCCAAGGCCAGCAGTTCAAAACCACCAGCCTGCTCCTTGGGAGGCTGATGAGGCTTTCTGCTCCTGTAGAGCTTCACAGTCTCAGGAACTCACGGGGGCAGGGCTACTCTGTCCTGCAGGGTCTACCCTATCGATGTCCTCTCTCCGGCAGGGCCACGATGAGTCCTGCCAGTGAGTGTGTTTTGTTCTTGTTTTTGAGCCCTGGGCCTAAGCCACATCCTCTGTGGCCTCCTCGGGCTGGGGAAGCAGTTTGCAGCTGTGCAGCTAAGCCTGCCCCCTTTTCTTCACCTGCCGAGCTCCTATGAGTACTTCAAAACCCAACCATGTGTGACCTCCTCTGGGAAGTCATGGCTCAAAGGTCCTGGAACCCACGTGGCTGAGCCACAAGCCACAGAGCAAAGCGGAGGCCGGCAAACCTTCTCCCAAGTGGGCGAGTCTGTGTCTCTACTTGCGCCCAGGGCGGCTGGTGCAGACTTCCTTTCCATTACAGACGTCCTGGGTCCAGCAGTGCCTGCCTGGCACAAACAGCTGAAACTGCCCAGAAGCCTGGCAGCTCGTCTGTCCGGCAGGGCCTCACAGAAAGTTCCGGATGTCCATCTCTGGGAAGCCGCACCCTGCTCTGATAAAGGGAGGCTGGCTGTGGGTCGGCATCAGTTCTGTAGCGGCTACTGAGGATGTAGGAGTGATACGAGAATGAGTGATACGAGAATGTCACCCATCAAGAGTGACAGCCTCGTCAGCTCACAGGGCCAGTGCTGCCCTGTCCCACAGGGTCACTGAGTCGGCGTGGACTCGAGGGCAGGCAGGGCACTCTTATTCCAAACTCCCTGCCATCAAGCCGGTTCCGACTCCCGTGAGCCGACAGCGCGGGGAGAACTGCTCCAGCGCTTCTGAGAGCAGACCGCCTCATCTTTCCCCCAGGGACAGACTGGTGGGCTTGAACCACCGGCCACGGGCTTAGCAGCCCCTGCGCATGCAGCCCAGTGTGACACTGGCCTCTGCCCTCAATGAGATGGGGCCCACGCAGCGGTGCCACAATGGCTTTGGCCATGAAGCGGTGGTGAGGACGGTGCTTCCTCTGCTGTCCCTTGGGGGGCTGAGCTGGCACCCACTCCGCAGCCATGAACGATGGTTGGACCCACTACCCGTTGGGCGCCGTGCGGCCCTGTGTCACGCCCACGTTGCTCTGAGGCTGGAAGCTCAGTCACCAGTCTTTCGGACACCAGCAGGGCAGGTTTCTGCGGCGTTTCCCGATGACGGCAGACGAGGAATGAAGAGCGGGGGGACCACGTCTAAGCAGCCGACAGCGGGAACCCCAGAAGTGCCCCTCCACTCGGTGGCACCTGGGGGCATCCAGTGGGGGTCTGTTGGATGGTGCTCGGCTTAAAGCCACAGCCTGAGGAGCCCTGGGGGCATCGTGGGCCATGGATTGAGCGGCTAACCCGAAAGGTCAGCGGCTGGAAGCCCTCAGCTGCTCCGAGAGAGAATGTTGCGAATGTCGACCCTGTCAACGGCGACAGTTCTGGAACCCACGGGGCAGTTCCACTCTGTCCTAGAGGGTCACAGCCAGTCAGCATGGACTCGATGGCAATGGTTTAGATGTGTGTTGTTGTTTTTTCACTCCAGCCATGCATGGTCTTGTCCACCCACCCAGTAAAACAGGCCTGTGAAAACTGGGCCACGGATCAGGAGGGACCAGTGCCCTTGGATGGCGATGCGGGAAGAGCATATTGATGGCACCATGGTGGGTGGGCGGCTAGAACCACGGGCGGCTCTGTGTGGGCAGAAATGCAGGCAGAGCGCTCCTCAGATGCGACAGCAGAGAGATTCCCTCTCACCTACTTTGGGCGTGTTGTCAGGAGAGACCAGTCCCTGGAGAAGGACAGTGGGGGGACAGCGGAAATGAGGACAGGCCTAGGCGAGACAGACGGATGGACACCGTGGCTGCCACAAGGGCTTCCAACCTAACAACCGTGAGGACGGGGCAGGACTGAACATCGCTCTGTGGCATGCCTGGTCACCATGAGGCGGGCCGACAGCGGGAACGCCCACCCTGGCTCAGCCGCCTTACAGACCACCCCTTGGCCCTGTCTCCGGAATTCCCAGCTCCCAGCACGGTGAGCAGGCAGGCCTGGGCTGGGGGAGGAACGCTGGGCCAAATCTGCTTTGGCTGAAAGGATGCCCGCTTAGAACATCCCGCAGGGAGGCCGAGCTCCTGGCTGTCAGAGATAAGGTGTGGCCAGTCCCTGGTGCAAGTGTGGCCGCTCTGCTAGGGGAAAAAGCCAGCTGGTTTGCCCCGGCAGGCAGTGGGCAGTGGGCATCTCGAAGGGTGTCCACACAGCCATAAGCCATCCACAGCCTGGGCCTCACGGAACCTGCCAGCTCTCTCTGTCTGGCCCTGTGTGCTGTCGGAGAGGGAGGGGCCCAGGGCCAGTGCACATCACCTGGGGCTGGGCTCTGGCCGGCCTGGGACCAGCAGGACCAGAAGGGGCCGGCTGGACACTAGGACAGTGTGGGGAGGCAGCTCTCAGAACATCAGCCACACAGGCGGCCAGCAAGCCGGGACGCAAACTTGCTGCTCGGGCCTCTGAGGGAACTACAGGGCCCCTGGAAAATTACACCCCTCCACAGCACGCTACACCCACCCACCCCCACATCCCTCCACACAGCATGCTACACACACACACTCACACTTCACCCAGCACTCTACACCCCACACCTCCCACACACACATTCACACAGCATGCTGCACCCTCACACACACATGCATGCATACACACAGAGGCATATATCCTCACATACAGCCACTCAGACATGCAGACACACACAAGCACATACTTCATTCAGCATACCACACCCTCAACATAGCACACTACACTGTCACAGACATACACATACAGATGCACACAGACATGCATACCCCTGCACACAGCACACTACACCTTTACACACAGACATGCATACCACCCCTACACACGTAGACACTCACAGACAGGGACACACAGACACACACTCATATACAACACTGTACCTTCAGAGACCACATACACACACACACACACACACACCCAGACAGCACACCTCCACAGGCACTCATATATAGGTGCGTGCACACACACACACAGACATCCCTGCCTTACACAGCACACCCCTTCTCACTCATGGACACACACAAACACTCCTATCACAGACCACACACTCAGACACACACCAGCAATACATGCACACACATTCTCTCACACACAGACACGCATACCACATCCATTCCCACACATATACATATGCACTACATACACCAGACCCCACTCCAGCATGGGCTATGGCCAACTCCCCATCCCCTTTAGGAGCCCACTCTGGCTGCCTCTCCAGGAGGTCACAGTCCCCTCCCTATCCGGCACATCCCGATGCCACCCCACTGTGAACATGGCGGGCCGGGTGCCAGGCCCACGAGAGGGCATCATTTGTTATGTGGGTGAGGGCATGACTGCCCTTGAGAGACCCCTCTAGGGGTACATGCGGGGAAGAAGCCAGCAGAGACGATGTGTGTGGGGTGGGGGCAGCCAGTGTCCACGAGGTCCACCTCCAAAAACATGGGAGGACCCCTAGAACAAGAGTGTTCCCCGGAACCCACGGGGCAGCCTTGCCCTGAAGCCAGGGCACACCTCCTCCCTCCACGGCTGTCCCACAGGACAGGGCTGTCCCTCAGGTTCCCAGCCTGTTACCTCTACGGAAGCCGGCTGCTTACCATTCTCCCACAGAGCGGTGGTGGGTTCAAACCACCGGCCTTGTCACGAGGCAACCAGCCCCTCCTGTGTTGCTGTTTCTTTCAGCCCCATCGGTCCCAACCCATAGCGACCCCACGTGCAACAGAGCCATGCTCACAGTCGTGGTCTGAACCGCGCTCACAATCGTTACGCTGAGCCCAGGGTTGCCGCCGCCGTGTCCGTCCATCTTGTTGAGACCCTTCCTCTCCACCAGCCTCGCTGCTGACATCACGCAGAGAAAGACCCCCTTAGAGTGGGCGCACTGAGGACCGGTCCTCTCTGTGGTGTGAAATCACTCGTGAAGGTTAAGGGTTTCTGTCAACCTGGCTGGGCCAGGGTTCCCAATGGTTTGGCAGTTCGACGATCGTGTTCTCCCATGATGAGATTTCCAGGGCTGTGCCCTGCTTCCAATATCAGTGGCGGGTGTAGAAAAGCTTGCTTGTCTTTTGCTGAGTCTGGATCCTGCACCTGGCTCGTTATCTGGCCTCTGCGTCTGTGAACCTGAGCCAGCGGCCTGCTGTCTCGCCTGCTGGTCCTGGGAGTTGTCAAGCAGGCTGCCATATATCTGCTGGCCTTGGATCCGTTCCCCTCAGTGGCCAGAAGCCTGCTACTACCTGACCTTCTATCTTGGGGTCACCAGCTCCAGAAGCCTCCAGCCTGACAACTGGCCCTGGAGCTTAGAACTTACCCAGGTCCACATCCATGTGAGCGATTTCCTGACAGAAACCTCTCTGTGCACATGCACCTATAAGCTCCTGCTTCTCTGGAGAAGCCAGCCTGAGACACCACTCCAGGAAAACCCTCCCGCCGAGAGCACACATCAGACTGTACACCAGGAAGGCAAACGATTGGTATGGAGTGACGCGTATCCTAGAGAAGCGAGTGCTCAGAGCCTGACCTCTGTGCACCAAACGGTAGGTGTTCTCACCCACGCAGAGGTACCTCAGAAGAAAGGTCTGGCTTTCTACTTCTGGGAGTTCCCGGCCGCAAAAACCCTGCAGTACAGCTCTGCCCTGACACACGGGCACCCATCTTCTGTTCGTGGTGGGCAGTGATTGAGGAGAGGACCGTGGGGATGGCAGTACCACACGATCACAATGATGTGCACAGAAGCTGGTATAAATAGAGATGTTACATAAAACACGCACACACATACACACACACTGCCACCGGCTGTCAGAAGGATGAGCAAATCCGCGTTGGAAGAAGTACAACCAGAAAGCCCCTTAGAAGGGAGGGTGGGGAGACGGCAGCTCACGGACTTCGGAGACGTGATCGGGACAGACCAGTCCCTGGAGAAAGACGTCACGCTCAGGGAAGCAGAGGGCCCACGACCAAGAAGACCCTCGCTGCAACCGTCAGCTCCATCGTGACCACTACAAAGGTGGCACGGGACCAGGCGGGGTTTCATTCTGTGGTGCACGAGCCAGAACCCACCACCATCTACAGATGTAGACAGAGAGATGGGTGGCTGCATCTGCACGCACAGAGAGTCCATACAGAGGCAGTGGCTAACGCGCTTAGTCACTAGCTGCAAGGTGGGCAGTTCAAATCCACCAGCCACTCTGCCAGAGAAAGATGAGGCCATCCGCTCCTGGAAGATGGACAGTCTTGGAAGACCACTGGGGCAGTTCCACCCTGTCCTGTAGGACACTGCTGTGAGTCAGAATCGGCTTGATAGCAGCAGGTTTGCTTTTGTTTTTAATAGTTGATCACTTATGTAGATTTGCAATTCTATGTCTCATGCTATCATTGAAAAAAAAAAAACCCAGGGTCCAAACTCACTGCCATCCAGTTGATGCCAACTCATAGCAACCCTATGGCACAAGGTAGAACTGCCCCTGCGAGCTTCCAAGACTGTAACTGCTTCCGGGAGTAGAAAGCCTCATCTTTCTTCCAGGGAGCAGCTGGGTGGTCTCGAACTGCTGAACTTGTGGATCACAGCCCTGTGCATCACCTCTACTCCACCAGGGCTCCTTGCTATCACTGAAAGGGATTTAGGGGTGTGTGTGTTGTACAAGTGTTCACTGTAAACAAGTTGGCCCTTCTACTGACTGAACTGGGCAAATCCTGCCATCATTGGAGGAAACAGGTATGGGGGGGTGGGAGTGGTCAGCACACACACCCAGCCCACATGAAGTCACGCATCTAGGAGGGGCTGCAACTGGCCGGCCAGTGCCCTGCTGCCCAGCTGAGCTCTGTGCTGCCCCGCCATCATGTCCCCATGGCTGTGCTGGGCTCTGAGTAGACAGTGGGAGGGGTAAGGGGACACAGCGTGCATGAGGGCATCCTGGGCAGTTGACGGCCACTTTCCCACAGGCCTTGCTG
>NW_022111317.1:1038277-1040114 GCF_000313985.2 Echinops telfairi | reverse complement strand
CCAGGGAGCTGCCAGAAATTCAGGCCGGATTCAGAAGAGGACGTGGAAGGAGGCTATCGTTGCTGATGTCAGACGGATCTTGGCCCAAAGAGAGAAAGCCAGAAAGCTGTTGATGGGTCTTTTACTGGCTTTGCAAAGGCACTCAACTGTGCGGGTTACAATCCATTACCGATAGTGTGAAGATGGGGAAGGACAGGAGCCTTCCTGTGCGCGTGGGGAACCTGTACCCGGACCAAGAGGCAGCCCTCCAAACAGAACCCGGGGATACTGAGTGACAGGGTGCCACCCGTTCACCAAGCCTGGCCAAACTGTGTGCTGAGCAAATGACCCCAGGAGCTGGGCTCTGAGAAGACCAGGGCACGAGGGCGGGAGGAGGCTCATGAACAGCCTGCCATTGGCAGGGGACTCTGGAAAGCAAAGGGACCCAAAGCACTTGCTGATGGCGGTCCTTCAGGATGAAGGACACCCCAACAGAAAGAAAACAGCCCCCTCACAACTAGACTAATCGGCAATGTCATGATAAACGGAGACCAGGAGTGGAGTGAGCGGTCACACCCTTTCTTCTCTTTGGTTCCACCATCCACACCCAGGGATGCAGCAGAGCAAAGCAAATGAAGTATTGCCCTGGGCACCCCTTCTGCTACAGACCGCTCCCACGTGTCGATCCACCGCCAGCGCTTGGATCCACAATCCAGCTCATGGAAGCAGCAGTCGAGGATGCCACGGCTCCCTGCATTGGGTGAATCTGCTGCACAAGACCTCTCTCTCTAAGGAGCTGAAGGACCAGGGTGTCCCCATGTGGGGAAGGCGTCTGCCCCGAGCCGTGTGGTTCTCCACCACCTCGTGCGTGTGCGAACGCTGGCAGTCAAGCTGGGGCAAGAAGATGCCTGAAGAACACCGAGCATCTCAGGGACGGCCAGAGAGCAAAGACATGGGTCTCGGAAGAAGTACAGTCAGAACACCCCTGAGAAGCCGGGTGGTGAGATCAGGGCTTGAGAAGGCAGGTCTTCACATTGGGTCACGTCGAGGGGCAGCAACCAAGAGGAAGCCCACAGAGAGCTGGGCTGGCCGGTGGCTGTAACGGGGGCTCGGGCATAAGGGCCATTGTGAGGACGGCGCAGGGCAGGGAGGTGATTCGCTCTGCTGTGCATCAGGTCACCGTGAGGCTGAGCGCCCCTGACAGCACCTGACACTCACTGGCACCAGCAGCACCAGCAGTACCAGCACCCGCAGCACTGGGAATTACCCAGGGGGTGCACAAGCCGTTTGTGCCTCTCCTAGATAGAGCTGGCAGTTCAAACCTACCCAGGGTGGGGGAACGTGCTCCCCCTTCAGTGCTGCCCAGGTGGTTCTGTTCTGACTCATGCGGACCCCTTGGGATAGAGCAGACCTACCCCAGGAGGGCTCATGGGAACAAACGGCCACATTGTTCTCCCTCAGGGCGATTGACTGGTCGGAACTTCTAACCGATCAGCTAGCATGGGAGCACTTAACCGCTGCACCACAGGGCCCTCCGTCGAGGTGAGAAACCCATGGAGCAGTCCCCGTCAGTGAGCGGCAGAGCCACCGGAGGCGGGACAGGCTAGCCAGCAGTGAGCCTGGCTTTGCGTCCTGGCTTGCAGGCCCCTCCTGGGAGCTCCGTCAGAGTCCCCGCAGGACCAAGCCATAAACGCCAACCTACCTGCCCACTCGCAGCCACCCCACAGGACAGGGCAGAAGCGCCCCTGTGGGTCTCCGGGGCTGTGCCTTTTTTATGATCACAGAAAGCCTCCTCTTCCTCCCGAGGAGCAGCTGATGGATTCGAACTGCTGACTTTGTGCTTAGCAGACCAATCTGT
>NW_022111317.1:1030339-1037778 GCF_000313985.2 Echinops telfairi | reverse complement strand
GAACTGCTGACTTTGTGCTTAGCAGACCAATCTGTCCCCGATTACACCACCAGGGGGCAGGATGGAAGCTGAAGCGGCCTGGTTGGTAGCCCCACGAACTGGCATTTCACTTTGGCTACTTCTCCACTCGCTGATCCAGTCGTGTGAATTTTCCATCCTCCAAACATGCAGGAGGGAGCAAGCTGGCCCATGCCACCCGGTCCATGCCACCCGTTACCCATGACAATGCATCAGGTTACCACCTTGGGCTGATTTCCGGCAGCAGGACATGCCCACCCTACCCACTACCCCCTGTGAGGGTCCTTACTACGGGTGTCCGAGGGAGCTGGCTCCGAGGTGGGTGAGCTGAGTGCAGACTCCAGGGCCGGGCTGTGGGAATGAGGCCTGCGGAGGGGTCTCCGAGGCTGGTCTACAAGGCTCTCCCAGTGGGGCCCCTGGGCAGGTGTCTGCGGGGGGACCAAACCTCCAGCTGGGCCCTGCAGACACCAGATGAGGATGGGCAGGCCGGGCTAGGTGTGCCGCCCCTGCCGAGGCCTGGTTCAGCCAGGGCGGTCAGGGCTGCAGGTCCTTCCCAGAGTCTCTCTGCTTAGCCGGGGACTCTGACAGCTGCTTCTTATGGGGTCTCCACTCATGAAGTTCCCTGTCAGGTGACGGCATGCGGTGTGGCTTGATCTGGGAACCGTGGCTATCGGTCTTTAAGGGATCCACTCATCTGCTCAATTACCCATCCATCCTTCCACTCATCCATTTACCTATCCATCCATCCTGATGTCTATCCATCAATCCATCTACCTATCCATCCTTCCACTCGGATGCATTTACCTATCCATCCATCCATCCTGGTATCTATCCATCCATCCATCCATCCATCCATCCATCCATCCATCCATCCATCCATCCACTCATCCACTTACCTATCCATCCATCCTCTATCCATCCACTCATCTACTTACCTATCCATCCATCCTGCATCCATCCATCCATCCACCTATCCCACTGCACCCCTAGGGCTTCTGAATTACTCCAAAAAAACCCCTCAAACCAAACAAAACCTTACTGCCGTGCAGTTGACTCTGGCTCCTAGCAGCCCTACAGGACACAGCAGAACTACTCCTTAGGGTTTTTGAGCCGATAAATCTTTCTAGGGGCAGATAGCCTCATCTTGCTTCCTCAGAGCAGCTAGTGGGTTTGAACTTCTGACACGGGGGCTGGCAGCCTAGCACTTTATCCACGGCCCTCCCCACCAAGCCCCTTGAACCAGTCCTAGGCCCGAGGCTAAATTCCTACAATATCTTCCTCTCCCAAGCAGCAGGCCTCTGGTCATGGACCCACCGCTGGCTTTGCCTGCAGCTCACTGCCCTGACACGTTCATGCACTGCAGCCCACAGGGCCCCAGCAGGTGCGGCGGGAGGGGCCGCTCTCCAGCGTGCCCCTGGATCTTTATTTTGTTTCGTAACAACTCCATCTCATCGCTCTAATTTTAGTGGCAATGTTTTTGTTCCAATCAGGGATCGCTCTGCTGGAGAGTCCTCAGCACGCAGGATGACAAGCCTCGGCGTTTGAGCGGCAGAAGACGGAGACTGAGCAGCACACAATGCTAAATCCGTCTCGGGCTGCTCACCCCGCTGCAGATGGTAACTCGCTGTGGCTGAGACGGGAGGCCTGCCCCGGAGCGTCCACTGTGTGCCCAGCTAGGAGGTGTGTGTGAAGTGGGGAGGGGGTCATGTCATACGGGCCCTGCCTCCGGGGAGATGGGCAGTCCACACGGGCAGGGCTGCAGATGCAAGAGCACAGCTGAAGGCCGGGGCCCACTACTCTCTCTTTGGGCCCCAGTCACCGGGCGCCGGCCACACTGGCTGGACTCAGCCAGCTAAGACTCCAGGGGTTCTGTCTGGGTCTCAGAGTGGTCTGTGCTACCTCCCGCCATCCCTCTGTGACCAGGGTCCCTGTCTGCATGACCCTCCGAGTGTCTACTGCCCAGCAGGGCAGGAACGTGCACTGAGAGGCTGTGTGTGTGTGTGTGTGTGCAGGCGTGTCTCAGAAGGCACTGTGCCCCCTGTTTTGAGAAGCAGTGTTGGAAGCCCCAGGCTGTGAGCCTTCTCAGAGGTTGGGGTTCTGTCTGTTCAATTTAAGGGGCTGTTGGGGGGGGGGGGTGCAGGCCTGAGCCCTATCCCTCCCAAGTTGTGGAAAGAGTCAGATGGATCCAGAGTCAGGCAGGGGGTGCAGGGGCTGTTCCTCAGGCCCAAGAATGCAAAGGGGTAGGGAACCCGGGTGTGCCCGTGCATGAAGCACCAGGCTGCTACCTGCAAGTCAGGAGCCTCAAGTCCACCAGCTGCGCCCAGGGAGAAATAGGAGGCTGTTTGCTCCCTCAAGGACTGCGTCTCAGGACCCCCCCGGGGGTAGTTCTGCTGTGTCCTGGAGGGTCGCTTGACTGGAATGGCCATCAGGGCAGTGGGCACTAGGAGCTGAAGGGGCCCAGTAAGGGTGCTGACCTTGGAGACAGTCCATTTACTTTCTTCAAAGCCCTGCCTGTGTGAAGTCAGTTCTAGGGGACCAGGGGGAGACCCAGGGGCCTGCTGTCCAGCCAGGGACATGTGTCCTCAACCCCGCCCTCCCCTTCACCATCTCAGAATCTCAGTTTCCTCCCTTTATGGATTGAACTGTGCTCCCCGGAAGCCTGTGTTGCACCCATCTCCCATCCTGGTGGATAAGAAGCCCTGCTGGGTTAGGCCTTGGGCAGTTCAAACCCAGCAGCTGCTCCGCAGGGGCGATATGAGGCTGCCTGGCCCCATCAAGAGTCCCAGCCTTAGACACCCTACAGGATCCCTCTGAGTCGGCACCGACTGGAGGGCAGTGGGCTTTGCTGGGTGTCACCAGTCAGAATGGGCTGGAGGGCGGGGTGGGTGGCAGGTGAGGTGGGCACTGCTCCATGTGGGGTCAGGACCCTGCTCTGTTGCAGGGCAGTGCTCAAATGCCGGGATCACTCACTGGTGGGACCTAGGAGCAGATTGTGCAGCAAAGCCGGCCAGCACAGATGGGACAGCTCAGGGCTGTGTGGGGGTCTCTGAGGAATGCTGGGAGGCTGCTGGGGGCTGGGGTCCTCCCCTGAACAGGCAGAGGCCGCTCAAGGATGAGGGGAGAAGCCAGGGCTGGTTTGAGCTGCTGCTTGTGAGATGGCGGAGCCAGGGGCTGAGACCGAGGGGCAGAGAGCAGGGAACAGAGGATGTAGGGCCACCAGTCCACCCCTTCTGCAGGGCAAGGGTTGCTGGATGGATCAATGGATGCCATCATCAGCTAAGACCGACTGGGCTGTGTGTGCTCTGCACCAGACTCCGTGGGGGCCAGGCAGACGGCCCAGGGTCACATGGGAGCCAGGTAAGGTGCTGTCCAGTTGGTCCCGACTTTGAGTGACCCCCACTGATAAAGCAGAAGTGTTCCCAAGAGTGTGCCCCCACCCCCAGCCCCAGCCCCACCACTGTGACAGGGGCAGACAGCAGGCCTTTCTCTGCAGCCCTGCTGGGCGGTGGGAACCACCAACCTCTTCACTCCCAGCCGAGTGTTTAACTGCTGCACCACCGGGCCAGGCTGCTGTCCTCTCCACAGTGACCGCTGGGTGAGGGGCCCAGAGGGGGCATCTGGGCCAAGAGGGCAGGCGAGTGGAACAGCGTTCCAACTTGGGAACCCCGTGTCTGGGGTCAGGGAGGGGGACCCTGGAGGTCACTCACCCCGAGGAGGGCTGCTGGCTCTGCAACAAATGTCCTGTGTCCCGGAGCGAGACGGACCCGGCTCTCTACTCCACCAGGCCTTCCGCCCACGGGGAAGGGGCTAACCCCACCTCCTGCACCTGCTTATATGGCGACAGGCCCTGGGGGAGCCACCTAGGGGCTCTGAAGGGGGTGGAGGAAGGGTGCACATCCGCTCGCTCCTGCACGGTAGCCTAAGGTGGGCTGTGCCTCACCCGTGGGCCACAGAGCTCACTGAGTGGGAACTGCCCACACACATGCACACACTCACGTGGACACAGACACATGCACACGTGTCCACACACAGGGAGAGAGGTGCATGCTTGCACATGTGCACACAGATACATGCAGAAATACACATGTGTGCACACCCACACTGGTGGAAATATGTACACTCACATGTGCATGCACACACACATGTAGAAAGGCCTACACGTGCACATGCAGGTATGCACACACAACCATGCACGGACACAAAGTAGGAAAGCACACATCTCAGTATGTGCCACAGATGTGCACACACTGAGGTAGAAAGGCACACACATGTACACAGAGGTCTGCACACAAACACACGTGTACAAATGCACACACATAAACAGGCACAGCTGGACACACCGACATGCAGAAATGCACCCACACAGGGCTGCACAGCACACGCACATGAAAGCACACGCCCAGGTACAGGCACACTGGCACCCAAGCACAGACTGGTGCACGCAGAGGTGGGCACGTGGCACTAGCTGCATCCCTGGAGCCCTGAGCCTCGGCAGCCCCGGAGCCGACCTGACCCAGTTCCTGCTCTTGAAGTGCCGGCCCCTCCCGCTGAGTCCTCGAAGGCCGGGTGACAGGCCGTTCATCATCCCCAGGGCCGCCCAGAGCCCAGGAGGGCAGCTGTCCTAATTCCTGTTGCAACCTAGATCCGTGCCCTACTTCCTGCCAGGGACCTGCTCTCCGGGTCAGAGAACCGGGCAGGGACACCTCTCTCTCCCTAGCTCACTACACTCGCTCACTCGCTCACCCACAAGGTCTCCCTGGTGCCAGCAAGGACGCACGTCCCCAGGTGACAGACCCAGCTCAGCAGGACCAGGGTCCCAAGCAGCCAGACCCTGGACTTGGGTA
Organism: Echinops telfairi; assembly: GCF_000313985.2. Classification (NCBI taxonomy): domain Eukaryota; kingdom Metazoa; phylum Chordata; class Mammalia; order Afrosoricida; family Tenrecidae; genus Echinops; species Echinops telfairi. The sequence goes on along the minus strand of NW_022111317.1, from coordinate 1,032,916 downwards.
CCTGTGTGCATAGGCATCTGTATGCAGGAGCATGTGTTTCCATGTGTGCACGGAGGTGGGTGTAGGCACGCCGGCATGTACTTGCTACTTGTATGCATTTCCGCATGTGAATGCATATGAATGTGTGCACACGTGTGTGTACGTACTTCTACAGGTGCATGCGTGCCCATTTCTATGGGCACATGCATGTGCCTATGTGCATGGATGTGCATCTGCCTGTGTGCCCATGTTTACAGGTGTGTGCATGTGTCATGAGTGTGCACATCTCCACCACAGTGAGTGTGCGCACATGTGCATTTCTACACACGTACATCTGTGTGTCTGAATGTCTCTTGTTCAGTGAGGTCCATGACCCCTAAAGGCCGTGGCTGCAGGCGCCAGCAGCACCAGCACCACACAGCTGAGGTGGGTGTGCAGGGACGTCCCTGTCCCTCCTGTGGGAGCTCCTGGCACGGCCCATCCCCCACCGCACAGACACGTGCAGGGGCACGGAGGTGAACCCCTTCCAGGTGGGCTCATGTTGGGGAAGATAACGGCCTGGTCCCTCGCTCCAGCGCACAGGACACGTGTGTGGACTTGATGTCACTCCTGCCCCCCCAAACTTCGGCAACCCTCCAGCCCCAGCCTTCCCAAGGACAAAGGAGCACAGGTGCCCAGGGGGAGGGACAGTGGACAGGGCTATAGTGCCCCTGCCTTCGCTGCTGCTCTGACCTGCTGGTTGGGAGCTTTCTGAACCCAACAAGGTCATCCTAAGGGCAACCAAGGACCCCGCTGGACACACCTATCTAGGCCCAACCCAAGGTGCCCAGCAGCAGGCTGCCTGCCTCCATGCCAAGGGGCAGTCCACGTGTGTGTGTGTGTGAGGGGGAGCACAGCAAATGGAGGCACACTGTCCATGCCACTGGGGAGTGCCCGGGTGAGGAAGGGATTGGTCCTGGCTTTCCTCGAATTGGCTGCAATGTGGGTTCTTTGCAGAAAGAACCCAGCACCGTCCACCCCACTGTGGATTCCGTGCTTCCTGCCACGGGGCGGGCCATTACTCACAGAACCCGCCTTTGTCTGGCTCCCTTTGAGAGTGTGGAAAACTAACAGCCACTCAGGCCCTGTCCCCACTGCCAACAGTACGACTGACCAACCAAACCCTGCCAGCTCCCAGCAGAGGAGGGGCGCGTCAGTAACCAGGGTCTCCCAGCTGGGACACGGGAGCCTCAGGTTGTGGGGGTGAGGGGTTTGGAGGATGATTTACATCCCATGGCAGTGACCAGGCAGGATGCAGACTGTCCCAGGTCGAGCACCAGGTGGGGGGCACCCTAGTACCTTGGGGCCCCAAAGCAAACCTCCTGTGCCCTTGAAAGGGGGTGTCTCGCAGAAGGTAGGTCGAGGAAGCACCCATGGATCTGGACTGTGGTGCCAGCCAGGGAAACAAAAGGTGTCCGGCCAGCTGGAAGACCCGACACACCTGTCTTGGCAGAAGTACGGCCGGAGCTCCTCTGCAGGGCCGTGAGGATGGTGAGAGACTTCCTCTCACACACCCTGGACCTGTTGTCAGGCGAGAGCAGTCCGTGGCGAAGGACCTTGTAAAGCGGAGGGGCGGGGGAGTAGAGGGCGGCCTGGCGCAGTGGCTGCAGCAAAGGGCTCAAGCATCAGGACCATTGTGTGTGCGGGTGGCTGGGGGCAGGGCTGTGTCTCAGTGCCACACGTGGGGTGGCTGTGAGTGGGACCACTTGACAGCAACTAGCACCTCCAGCAGCGATCAATGACAAAGCGGGAACATCCACAATCACACCGCCGTTGGGTCCGTCTGACTCAGTGTGAGCCCAGAGGAGCGGGCAGACCAGCCCCTGTGGGTCTCTGAGGCTGTATGTCCTTAAGGAAGCAGCGGAGCCACGCCTGCCCAGACCCTGAGCAATCACTACCAAGACGGGCTGGGCTCGCGACCAGCTTTTATTGTCTCCGTCAGATGCGCAATGTCTAACAAAGCCCTGCTTGCTGCACCAAGGCAGCGAGCGCTCATCAGGAACTTCCAAACGGCCAACGGGCAACAAGCACAGGTGTTCAGCTCTGCCAGGCACCGGGGGAGCACATATCCAGGCCCCCGGTGAGCTGCCGCCAGTGGCCGCCCACCGGGAGGGCTACCATAAAACAAGGGGAAACGAGGATCTCTGGCCAGCCTGGAAGTGGGGGAGTGGAGCTCGGTGCAGTGCCGTGGGGAAGGTGGACTACTGGGGCCCCTCCCAGGGGTTCAGTGCAGAGAGGCACCCCGAAAAGGGAAACCCTTATCCACACAAGCACATGCTCTCATATGCCAGGGCCAGCACCAGGCCGCCCCTCCGTGCACCAGGATGCTATCTGGCCGAATTGAAATCCATCCTCGTAACACCGTGGAAGAAGCCGGACACAAGAGACTGTGTCTGGCGCAGCCCCTCTGATGGGCAATGTCTGGAGGGACACAGGAGCCCTGGAAGTACAGTGGTTGAGCACTGAGCTGGGAACTGAAAGGCCAGCAGTTTGAAACCACCAGCCGGCCTGCGGGAGAAAACGGCGCTTTCTGCGGTAAAGAGTTACCAACTCAGAAAC
>NW_022111317.1:1027412-1029802 GCF_000313985.2 Echinops telfairi | reverse complement strand
TTTTTGGAACTTGAACACCAGGCCTTTCCTCCTTGGCTGCCTTCACCTGGAAAGCACAGGAGCCTGTGCTGAGCGGCAGGTGGGGAAGAATCGAACCCGCGTCTCCTGCCTGAGATCTGAGAATCCCATCACTGAGCCGCCTCACCTGCTCAGGAGATAACTGCCAAGGTGCGATTTCACAAGCTGCAGGGTCGGCGGTTCAAACCCACCAGCCGCTCTGAGGGAGAACGACAAGGCTACGTGCTCCTGTAAAGACTTCCCAAGTGCAAAACACAAAACAAAAACAAAGCAAAACAACAACAAAACGAACCTCACCACCTGCCATCAAGTGGATTCCGACTCATAACCGTCGGATAGGACCGGGCAGAACCCTTTGTGTGGGTTTCTCAGGCTGTGACTCTTGACAGGGGCAGAAAGCCTCATCTTTCTCCTACGGAGCGGCGGGTGCTTTTGAACTGCTGACTTTGTGGTTAGCAGCCCAGCGTGTCACCGCTGCACCACCAGGACTCCACGGTAAAGACTGGCGACCTCGGACAGGCTACACAGGTTACGCAGAGCCAGAATTGCCTCGTGGCAGTGGGTGGGTTGAGACCTCAGCATTTGCTGAAGGTGGGTGCTGAGCCCAGATCCCTGTCCGTGGATGGTGCCCAGCCACCGCCCCCTCCCGCCCCATGTCAGCAGGCCTCCTGTAAACCCAGGGCTGCAGCATGGCTCCAGAGAGGGTCTGAGCCAGCGCCTGGCTTCTGCCGATCCCGTCCATGTGCACGTCTTCTATTTAATCTGCCAGGGTGGCGATTGCCTCGTTACCAGCACTCGGTCCCCAGAAGCCAATGTTTATTCATGATCCCCGATCTGTTCCACGCTGTCTATTTCAGAGAAGCCAAAAACAACATCTTAATTCAATCACAGCTCACCATATGACAGTCTTTAGGTCCCAGAAAAGAGCCCAACAACTTTGGCTGGGCTCCCGGTCCCCGCCTGCGGGCCCCCCCCCCCCTGCTTCCTGCCCCTAAGCCGGTGCAGAGACCCCAGGTCTGCCCTCCATAAATGACCAGCAGTGCCCCCTGCATGGAAGCTTCTTCGTTGCGCTTTTGTAGGGCAAGGCCACATCTGCCTTGGGGGCCACATGAGCCTGTGCCATACGTCGTAGGCAGCATCTCCCCACCTCGCCACACTCACCCCGAGCCCTTGCTCCACCCTGCCTGCTGCATCTTGGGGAGCAGTGAGCCTGTGGGTCTGTGGGCCAAGGGGGAGTCCCCGCACCAACCTCACTTGGGGTTGGCCCAGCGTAAGCATCCATCTGACAGCTTGCTTCCCGCCACACGCCCAGCTCTTGGGAAACTGAGAGGTGGGGTTACAGGGGGACAACCACACAGCAGCCGAACCAGGAGTGGGTGCCATCCTCAGGGTGGCCCCAGGGGGAGACGCTTGGCCGTACTTGGTGCAGACAGAGCACCCGAGCTTACAGCACGCACATGCATGTGGCACGCATGGTGAAGGTGGGGCCTGCCCCTGGGGGGCTGGAAAAGAGCATTTGAGCTCTTGGTGCAAAGGTTCAAGCAGTGTTCTTGGGGCCCTTGCTCCCAGGAGGGCAGGGGGCACAGAGAGGTAGAGCTGCCTGCCCAAGGCCACACAGCAAGCAGCTGGCAGGGTGCAGGCTGCCCTGCCCCTTGCCTGGAGTGTGGACGATGGGCCCTGAGAGCCATCTTTCTGGGAGGGAGGGACGGCCTCAGGGATGACCTCAAAGGGCTCCCTTGTCAGATGGCAGTTCAGGACACAGGTGAGCTGTGGCTGTACCGCAGGCTGAGGACTGCTGGAGGCGGGGCTGCGTGGAGGGAAGGACTGACCTTCTTCAGCCTATGTGGAAAGTGACACCAGGGCTTGAGATGGGCGGAGAGCCACGCCTCTGCTCACTCTGCCCCCGCCCCCACCGTGTGGCCACTTGTAAAGGCCACCAGCCCCTAGGGGAGTCAAGCTGTGCCCTTCCCCCCACCCTCCCGAAGGTCACAGCCAGAAGGGCTGGGAGGATGAGCGGAGTTGATACCCAGCATCCCCAGGTTGCCATGGCAACGCTGGGCTGGCACCATCACGGAGTAGAGGAGTGGGAGGAGGGCCAGGGCCCAGTCCCCCACCTTGAGGGATCCCGAAAAGACCCACTGATCCAGCAGAATGTGCACTGGGGAGGGCGCTCAGGGCGCAGGGCATATGTGTGTGTGGGCGGGGGTAGGGGGTGGGGTGGTGGTCAGCGTGGGGACCTGTATTCAGAATGCAGAACAGCTGCCCCGAAGCTGCTGCGGAGCCCAGCAATGCTTCTAGAGTATTTTAATAAAACGGCTGAAAGGGAAGCAGGGGCAGCAGCAGGGGTGGGGTGGGGAGGCAGAGGGGGAGGG
>NW_022111317.1:1024543-1026745 GCF_000313985.2 Echinops telfairi | reverse complement strand
CACACTTCAACACCCCCACCCCCACCCCGGCCCCAAGCCTGGCCTGGGCGGCACGTTTCCTGTCTGCACCATGCCCAGCCCCCCGCCAGCCCCGGGGGCTCATCACACTGGCCCCAGGGCAGCCCAGCCCAGGCAGCGGACCTTTCTTGACAGCCCAGGAATGAGTCCTGGTGCCTCTGCTGGACGAGACTGGACTCCTGGGAACTAAGTCTGGGGCTGCCTGCTGGAGACACCAGCTGCCAGCGCCAGGGACAGAGGCGGCCATGGGGGGCTCAGGGCTAGAGCAGGAGAGGGCATTCCCTGGAGGCTGAGTCCCAGCACCTGGATCCTGCTCTGCCTGAAGCCAGCCAGTTCCTGGTCTTTTAATTACGTCCCCTGTGGGGAGGGCGGGCCACTGCTGCAGGGGGCTCTGGGATGGGTTTGGCCACTTCTAGTTGTCAGAGTACTTTGGACATGTTGTCGGGAGGGACCAGGTCCCGGAGGAGGACATCAAGCTTGGCCAAGCAGAGGGGCAACAAAAGAAGGCCTCCGGTGAGACGGATCGACTCCGTTGTTGCAACCACACGCTCAGGCATAGGAACCACTGTGAGGACCGGGAAGTGCTTCGTTCTGCTGGGCACGGGGTCGCTACGGGTCCGAAAGGCTCCAGGGCAGCTGACAACCACAGCAGTTATAGGAGTGGGGATGGACCAAAAAGAATGTTTCCTGAATTGGGCCAGGGCCAGGGAGATGAAAGACGGGGTTCTCCCAGCTCCCCTAAGAAGCCATGAGCCCGGCCTTTTGTCCTAGGAGTTGTACGGGCCCCAAATCTGTCTCTTCAAATCTGGGTCGTGAAAGTGCTCGCAGACTCTGGGGACCCCCAGTGAAGCGGTGACCTAAATCAATCACCCTGTGCTCATCCTATTAAAAACGGGCAGCCTGGGCCCTGGGAGCTGGAGTCTACACACACACACACACACACACACACACACACACACACACACACACAGCCTGCACTGTTCCACCGGGGCTTCTCGGCAAGGGAGCATCACCTGGGGCACACCTGGACTAGTGCCGGCTCCAAGGTGAACCACAAAGTGGGGCAGATGCCAAGCCAGGTGGTAACTGCAACCCTTCATTTTTCATATCCTCGGGGGATGGGGTGGGGTTGGGGGGACGGGGACAGTGTGATGAGCTGGTTGCCTATTTGTGGGTTCAAGGGACCAGAGTTCCCTGGACCGGGGCACCCCAAGTTCAAGTCCAGAGGCCGCAAGCCCTACGTTGCAAGGCTGACAAACCCCTTCACTTCTCTGGACCATTATAGTTTCTCTAATGCTCCTGGTGGCTAACAGCAAGGTCAACAGTTTGAAACCAGCAGCCGCCTCATGGAAGCAAAATGAGGCTTTCATTCCCATAAAGGGCTGCCGTCTCAGAGACCTGCTGTCCAGGGTCGCCGTGAGTCGGAATCGGCTCAATGGCAGTGAGTCCTGAGTTTAAACCCAGTGCAAGGAGCCAGTTCTGGGGGGAGGTTCTTGGAGATGGGCCTCGTCTCCTTTCAACATGGGGGGCCTGGCGTTCCCTGGAGGGCACATTCATTCCCCGCTTGCCAGACTCTTCGAGTTTCAAAAGCAGGTGGGCTTGAGCCACACCATGGATGCCTCACTCATGCACCGAGGGACCCCTGTTCTCAAAGGAGAGGGCGCTCCTAGGCCATAGGGACTCACAGCAGCCCTGCAGGACAGAGAAGCTCTACCCACTGCCTATGGAAGCAGACTGCCCCGCCTCTTCCCCCAAGGAGCCACTGGTGGGCGTGAACCGCCAGCCTTCTGATTGGTAGCTGGGCGCTTACCCTCTGCATCACCAGGGCTTGTTTCTCATCTATTTAAAAGAAAACAAAAACACTGCCATTCAGCCGATACGGATCCATTCTGACCCCATGGGCTGTCCGAGGCTGCATGGAAGCAGGCTGCCTCTGTCTTCTCCTAAGAGCAGCTGGGAGGGTTGAACCACCGACCAGGCAGTTAACAGCCCACTGTCGAACTCATTGCCTAATCCACTGCCGAACCCAGGAGGGTCTATGAAACCAAGCCAAGCTCACTGCCCACGAGTCGATTCTGACTCAGAGCGACCCTACAGGACAGGGTGGAGCTGCCCTGTGGGTTTCGGAGACTGCAGCTCTTGACGGGAGTCTTTCTCTTGAGGAGTGGCTGGGGGTCTTGAACC
>NW_022111317.1:1016941-1023682 GCF_000313985.2 Echinops telfairi | reverse complement strand
GGGTGGGGGGCGGCGCAGGACCTCTCAGGAGGCCGTGCGTGTGCGCAACACACAGCCAGGTATGAAGACGTCTCGGAGCTGTGTTCGCCTACGACTACAGTGGACGAGGCACGCAAGGACAGGGGGACGAAGGGAGACCTGGCCAGATGGTGCACAAGGGAGAATTAGAAACAAATGGCCCAGCATCTGAGAGTCAGTTCTGACCTGCTGACGACCCCAAGTGCCCTCTGACCCCAGATGCCTGGTGACCCCAGGTGTCCCATTACCTCAGGTGCCCCATGATGTCATGTGCCCAGAGACCCCACATGCCTGAGATTCCAGGTGCCCCATGACCCCAGATGTCCTGTGTCGTAGTTACATAATCCAGCATCAATTTGAGGATTAAGAGTGAAGGGGTGGAGTCTAGCCTGTCAATCAGGATATAGCCAATGAGGCCTCTGTTTGGGCATGGCCTTCTCCTGAGGATTCTGGGAACTTGTGAACTTCCTCCTTGCAGCGGGGAGACACTCACTCTCTCTGCTCACTCTCTAAGAGACGCTCTACCAACAAGACACATGGCACTATGCTGATGGACCCCAGGCCCTGGGGATTGGAGGAGCCATGTGGAGACCCCTGCCAGTGCTGGGATGCTTACAACACCACTGGATCCACAAGACTTCCCGCCCATTGGCCTGTGATCTTTCTATATTTGGCATCATTGCATGTGTTGTGTGAGTCTGAAGAGGACTTTATAGACTGGTATCGAACATATGGGCTAATATTGGGCTTATGGACTTGATCTTGACTGGGCTGGGATGCTTTCTTAATGTACAATTACCCTTTATATAAAACTCTTTCTTATACACACAGGAGTCTCCCTGGATTTATTTCTCTAGTCAACTCTCTGACCCAGATGCCTGTGACACAGATGCCATTGTGACCCCAGGTTCCCCGTGCCCCCAGTGGGTCGGGGTAGGACTGTGTGCCTGACATTTTTCAGCATCTGTGGACCCTTCCGAGGCACCAAGAGTCAGGTTTCCAATGAGTGGCCGAGGGCAGTCCCTGTGTGGGCCGCCCACGCCTCCTTCAGAGGTAACACGGTGACCCCAACCGAGATGCCAACAGTGGACACCCGCACAGCCACTCCCCTGCCTTGGGGCGCCACCCTCTGTGCCGAGGGTCTCACTTCCGGGAAGAACACCTGAGCTCACATCTGGCCTCATCAGCAAGTCAGCACATGATCTTACAAGTCCTTCTCAGGAGACCCCCAAAGCCACCCCCAGAATCACCCCAACACGCTCCACCTGTCACAGCGCTGCCAGAACACCCAGCAGCTCAGAAGCCTGTGCCCCCAATAAAGAGAACCCCCAAACTCACTGACAACCAGGCTACTCACTCACAGCCACCCTGTGGGTGGGACAGCGTTGGACAGCACCCGGGGTGTCCTGGGATGTTGTCATGTAAACTGATGGCCACATCGTTCTCCCTCAGAGTGGCCGCTGCGTGGGAACCACTGGACGCTTGCTGAGCGGCCCAAGGCCACACTGATCAGGATACCTGGGTGCTGCCCAGGATTCTGGGTGCTGCCCAGAATCGCCCCCTCTACAGAGGCTGAGGGCAGCACGCCGTGGGAGCCCAGTGGCACACAGGGTGAGGTGCCTAGCCACTGATGGACAGGTCCCAGCCCTCTGGCCACAAATCCTACCACCCACACAGACCCCTCGGGGCTCCCTTCTGCTCCCATGTCCGCTTGGTGTGCCTGCTCCGTTTGGGTTTCCTGGCCAGGAGCCCCACCTCCTGTTGCAAAGGGGCATGGTGCCCAACTCTTTGGGGCACTGCATGGCCGGGCCTTTTCTCCGGGGATGGACAAAGAGCCGTGGGGCTGCGGGGCAGGAGGGACTCTAGGGTGAGTTCCGGGTGGATGGGGGAGCTAGTGAGCTGGGAGGAGAGAGGAGAGGCCCCCAGAAAAGGTGAGCGCAGCCCAGGTTGAGCAGGACACTGTGGGGTAGAGGGAGGGCTGGGCTGAATCTGGACTCAATCTCCCCAGCACACAATCCAGAGGAAGATGCCCTTCCCACCTGCTCACCACTGAGAGCCTTCGAGCTAGCACCCGAGACTCACTCTTCTTGACTCTCTGATACCCACCCACATGACATGGGGGACGTGTTCCCTCTGCTGCCTGGCCCAGACTCCCAGGCCCCACCGATAACCTGCTGATAAACCCACGGGGGTAGCAGTTCCGAGGGACACCAGTGGACAGAGAGATGTGGAATTCAGGCCTCTAGAACTCCTCGTTCCCAGCCCCCCTAGCCAAAGGCAGGGGCCACACGGTGAAATGGCCCGGCCACACGAATGACCAGCCAGGTAGCCTCTTCATAGAGGCCACAAGCGCCTGGACCAGTCTCTCCTCCCAAGACACTCGGAGCCTCCTGTTCCCCAAACCCCGGGGTCTCTCACATGCCAACCGAGAGGCTGTGCCATGGGCTTTGGCCAACGTGCCAATGAGCTGAGGCATTGACTGCCTACCCCCGACAGCCCCACTGTGCGCTACCCCCGACAGCCCCACTGTGCGCTCCAAGACAGACACACAGCTCCTCCGAGCTTAGTTCGCCACGGCCCCTGCACACACAGCACACGCCACACTGCCCGTGTTTCTGCGATCTGGACATCAGAGACCGCGGGCGAGGTTCCAGGTGCCAGTCAACCACTAACAGCCTTTCTCCCCTGACCACCGGCACACACAGCAACGACAAGTCACTACACCACCGAACCAAACTCACGGCCACCGAGGTGATGCCGACTCACGTCCACCCTGCAGGACAGGGTAGAACTGCCCCTGGGAGTTTCTGAGATGAAAGCCTCCTTCCTTCTCCCAAGGAGCGGCTGCTGGTTTGAACTGCTGACCTGGGGATTCGCAGCCAACGTGTCATCACTACACCACCAGGGCTCCCACGAGGCCACTAGTTGGTGGGTTTCTGGTTTGGACAAAGCCCAGAGTCATGCAATCAACCAAGGGCCGGTTTCCAATAACTCTTAGAAGCCTCTAACACAGTGGTTCTCAACCTGGGGGTTGAACGACCCTTTCACAGGGTCACCGGATTCATAACAGTAGCTAAATGACAGTTCTGAAGTAGCAAAGAAAATAATTGTATGGTTGGGGGGTCACCACCGCACGAGGAACTGTATGAAAGGGTCGCGGCATGAGGAAGGTTGAGAACCACTGGTCTAAGGCTCCTGCGTCCTGTGTCCCAGCGTCTGTCTGGCACGACACACAATCCCTCACCAGACAGACCCAGTCCCTGGGCAGCAGAGAGGAAGGCAGAGAAACCGGGGGGCTCGCGGGGATGCCCCGTCTTACCTGCCTGGCTGTCCCGAGGCCTGCACTGCACCTCCTCCACGCACTCGGCTGGAAACCATCCAACGTGGCCGCGGACGCTGCCTTCCCAGAAGCCGCCTTCCCCGATGCTCAGGACTAGACAGCAGGAGGGGAGAGAGGTCAGGGCACAGGCACTTCGGGTGGGGCGGCGAGGCTCGAGCGATGGGCTGCCTGGGTGGGGTGGGAGTCAGGTTAGCTGGGAGCCTCACTTGGACACTGACCGGGTCTTTTCTCAGAGGAGCCCTCAGTGCCGTTGGGATGGGGGATGGGGCGGCTAATCCCCAGAGTGGCATCCTGGGCAAAGAGGAGAGGGGACGGGATGGGGAAGCCGGCCTGTCACTGGAGGCAGAACAAGAGTGATGTGGTCAAAAGCAAAGGAAAGCCTGGGCTACCAGACTGGAGAGACCTTCAGAGACCCTCCAGGATTCTGCCGCGCCCTGAGTTCACACCTGGGGCTCTGGAACAGCGAGAGAACCCATGCTGGCTGCTTGAAGCCCTCTGCCCCTGTGCTGTGGCACTTTGCTGTCAACGCACTGCTGTCCTGTCAATGCCGACTCTCGGGGACCCCACAGGACAGAGTAGAACTGCCCCTGGGGGCTTCCGAGGCTGTCAATCATTATGGGAGCAGAGCGCCTCATATTTCTCCTTTGGGGTGGCTGGCGGTTTTCAACCGCTGACCTTGCAGTTAGCAGCCCAATGAGCAACCATTATGCCACCGAGGCTCCTGGGGCTTTGCTAGGGGTGTCCCAAGAGGAGCAGAGAGGGAGCCAGGCCGAGGAGGGAGCACCCGGCTCCCTCAGCCAAGCCCATGAAGCAAGTGGCATCAGCCCCCCGCTGGCCCTCTGATGATGCACCCCACGGACAGGGGGAGATGACTGAGAGACTGGTGGGGGGTTGTGCCGCCACCCCTGCCCCTGGGTCTCGTGTGTCAGGGAGGACAAGGGGGAGGCAAGAGAAGACTCCCATCTTCATTGCCAGATGTTTGTCTGCAGTGACCGGTCCCCTCCCGCCACGTCCCCACAGCTTTGGTTTTGCAGCAGAAACCCCCACAGAGGAGGCGAACACGGTGCCACCCGCTCGGCCAGCCCACAGCGAGGAGCGGCGTCCTTGGGACTCATCCACTGGGTGCCACCCTGTGCCCGCGCCAGACAGGAGTCATGACTCTTTGAGACACAGGTGGGCACAGTACACCAGCCCCTCAGCAACATTTGTTTTGTTGTCAGCGCCTGGCTTCCATTTTTCAGGTCAGACATCTCATACAGGAAATGACCTACAGGACACAGCTCCGGCCCCACCCCTGCTCCGTCCGAGAGGTGGGAGCCCAGGAGTCCCAGGCATCCTCTCCCTGGGCTAAGTGCTGGGTGGCGGTGTTGTTAGGTGTCTCCAAGTTAGTCCCAACTGCTGTGCAGCCATGCGACACACATCCCCGGTCGGTCCTGCACCATCCTCACCACCGCGGTTACGTCTGCGCCCACTGTCGTGCCCACCAGGTCCATCCATCTCGTCGAGGGTCTTCTTTACCCCCACGGGGCTTCTCCCTGAACAAGCAGGAAGTCCCTCTCCGGGGGCTGCTCCCTCCTGATGACCTGCCTCAAGTATGCGTGATGGCGCCTCACCATGTTTGCCTCTAGGAGCCTTCTGGGCACACAGTGACAGAGAAGCAAAACTGGGGTCTGTGGCGTTGACCCAGAGGACGCCTCCTGATGACGCGTGCACCCCACAGCCGCTGTCCGGTCTGGCATCACCGTCACGGGGGTCAGGCTGCCCGCATCCGATGCCGAGGCTGCTGGGCATGCCGAGTGCCTTCCAGCGAGTGCCCATCCAGCACTGGCCTACACAGCAGAGTTATCATCTCCAGGGCTCCGCAGCATGCTCCGGGGCTGGAAGCTTAGCCTGGAAGCTCCGCCGAAACCCATCCACCACAGGTGACCCTGCTGGTGTTTGAAATACTGCTGGTGTAGCCTCCGGCATCACAGCCAGCCTCAGAAGGACAGACTGACAGACAGTGGGGACACCGTAGGCCTTCAGTAAACAGAGGACTGGTGGACAATCCAAGTGGCTTGGCTTGCTCAGTGGCTTTCTTGGGGTGCTCTTCGTTTTAAGTTGCTGGAAAGGGTTCTTGGCCATAGAAAGAAATGCCCTCCTTGACATTCTCCCTGGTAACCTCCAAGATAAAGACCCACTGGACAGCCACCGCCCCCACCCCCACCCCCTGACTCCACCATGGTTTGAAGGGGAGGAGACACAGGCTGTATTCATTCTTGCCTCAAGACATTGAAGAAACAGCCTGCAAGGGAACAGCAGCCCCAGCCCCAGCCCAGCTGCCCAGAGCATGCTGACATGGGCCCTGTGGCCCGGGGTGCCTGCCATACTCGCTACGAGATGAGCCATGCCGAGACCTGCTGTCTGCACCACGCCCACAAACCCCCAGGGACGGGACACTTTGGGCTTCCCTCCTCGTTTGCAGGAGATGGCTCAGGTGGAGCTTGGCCTCTTCTTGGATGGGATGCGGCCCCATGGTGTCCCTGTGCCCCTGGGGCTCCATTGAAAAGTGGGGCGAGGGGTGGGGTGGTGCTGCTGTAGCTCACAGTGCTGTGGTGTGCCAACAACCATGTCAGCGGGGTACTGAATTCGAGGTCTGTCACGGCTCGCTGCCACGCTCAGCCCGCCTCCCTCCGTGGGCTAGTGTTGGCACGAGGCCCGGAGGAGCAGCAGACGGCTTTTCATAGCTGCCCGGAGAGGGCACAGACACAGAGGATGCGCTGGAAGGGACGGGCCAGTGAGGGAGCCCTGCCTAAAGGCCACAGAAACCGCAGGATTCCCGTCGGCGGGCCAGGGAGGACTCTTGGGCTTTGTGGTTGAACACGTGGTACTTGATGGTCATCTTTACAGGAGCAAGAGGAATGTGGTGTGTGTGTGTGTGTGTGTGTGTGTGTGGTGGAATTGATATCCTACTGTCCAAAAGGCTCTTTAAAAGATTCCAAGAGTAGAAACCTCATCAAAAGGGGGTGGAATGTGGAACAGAATGCCTAAAGTCTCATAGCATCCAGAGTTTCTGGAGCCCCCATGGCTGCCTGAGCCGCTAACACTATTGGCCTGAGCTAGCTTTCAAACTTAGGGGGTTCCACCAGACCTTCAACAGTCCCCTTTGAGTTGGCGAGTCTGGCTGTCCGTCTGGGGAGGCACCTGTCCACCCTGCCCCTCTGGGCCTCGATTGTGATGGAGCACTCAGGGGGTGGACCTTACGTGGCTGTCGTTTCCTGCAGGGTCCTTCCTCTATCCTTGGTTCTCCATGAAAGCCCCCACCTTGCTTGGGCTTGGGGAAGTCACGCCCCATGTTTGCTGAGAGGGAAGCTTCTGGCTGTGGATCTTTCAAACACCAAACT
>NW_022111317.1:1003749-1015956 GCF_000313985.2 Echinops telfairi | reverse complement strand
CCCGCAGCCCTCAGGCCCCAGGAACCCAAAAGACCAAGCTGGTGTCCGAATTCTCCAGCACTGTGATTGCAGAAAGACCAGTAGGGGGTGGCGTTCGCAAACAGACCTTTATTCTCTCACAGTTTAGGACAAGGGAGGTCCAAGGGCAGAGCACCAGCTGCTGGGGAAGGAGCCCTCTCTCTGTCCGCTCTGGCGGAAGGAGCTTCTGCTCCCGGGTGCTCTTTCCTGAGCCCAGCCTCTCCCTTCTCTCCAGTTCGCCTGTTTCATTTACTTCTTATCACACCCCAGACACCAATCCTGTCTCACGAACATAACAAAGAACATTCTTTTCCTAGCGGGGTTTTAACCAGAGGCTAGAGGTTGGGAGCAGATGAAAACACATCACACAGAACTCCTCAACAAACCAAACAAAATCAAGCTCAAGGCCCTCCATCCCAGATACAAAAAATATGCAATGACCGCAGCACAAGCAAATCACAGGTGGGGCTTCACAGCCAACGTGCTCGTCTGAGGAAAGGGAAACCAGACGTGCAACAGGGCAGAGGCATGATCTAAGGCGAGGGCAGAAATGAAGGGAGATGGATGAAGCCTCTGGGGACCTAGTTGAGATGCTCAACCAATCCAATAAACACACGGTTAGCATTTCAGGAGTCAAGAAAGCGTGCGCAGCTGTGTTCTAGAAACTGACAATCACTAGTGGAATTGACTTGAGTCTTTGTTCCATAATTTCATGCCAACTTGATATAGGAACGTGTAGGGGTGGAGTTTAGCTCGTCAATCAGGCTGTGGCCTGATGGTGACTCCTTGTGGGTGGGCGTGGCCTTCTTATAAGGAAGGTCCTGGGAACCTCCCCTCTTTCTCTGCCTTCACCTTCCTGTTGAAGAGCCATGCCAGCCCTGTGATGCGTCCACCGCCAGCCACTGGACCCACGAGACTTTCCCCCCACTGGCTTGTGATCTTCCTGCATTCTGCATCATGGCACGGGGCTGTGTGAGTCTCAAGAGGGATTTATGGACTAGTATCGGACTTGTGGACTTGGTCTGGGCTGGTATGTTTTCCTGATGCGTGATGACTTCTTGATATAAAGCTCTTTCCTATACATATATGAGTGCCAATGAATTGGTTTCTCTCGTCAACCGAGCCTAACAGTCGAGGCGTAGTGAATTACCTGCTCAGTGGAGAAGCAGAAGGGGTACCTGGCACACCCTCTACCCAAAGCCACATATCTCCTGAAAGTCTTTGCTCAGTGGCAGTCCCAGACACAGCTGGGCACTCTTGGGGCATCCTGTCTTGCTCTGCCTGGTGAGTTCTGGCCGCTTTAGCACAGCCCCTACGACTCTCTTCTCTAACTGCCTTCTTCCGTGTTGGGTGTGAAAGCTCTCAGCTCCCTGTCCACCTTCCTCCATCCTGCACCTGCCGTCATTCCATCTGCCACTTGGGAGCACCTCATAGAATGGAGCACCCCCCAGCATGCAACCATCGCTGGCTCCCCGGTACCCATGACATGATGTCTACTTCCTTGTCCTGGTCCTCACGGCTGCTCTCTGATGCTTTCTAGATGCACTTCCCAGGACTCTGCTCGGGAAACTCTCCCTCCGGTTCAGAGCCCAGTGGACATTCACTCAGTTGTGCAGGCCTCCAGGGTCTGCCGTCCTGCTGGACACCCCTCCCCTGCTCCTACCAAGACACAGTGATCTCACCAGTCCTCGGACCTGCCCCCAACGCTCTGTCTTCCTGGGGCCACTGGGGATGGGATGGGGCTCTGCCCTCCCCCATGTCTCCGCCTGCCCATCCCCAGCACCTCCATGGTGGAGCCTCATTTCTGATGTGCCCGTGTTGCCTGTCCCACTAGATTCTGGGCAGTGGCACTGGGGCGGCTCCCGGGACGTGAGTGGACAGGAGCGGCCAGCCTCAGCCAGTTCCTCATGAGTCCTTCTCAGGGAACCACTTGGGGCACTGCCCCACCCTCTGGCACCAGCAGGTAAACTGAGGTTGGGGGGAGGACCAGGCCTGACACTTCCCAAAGCCTGAGGAGCGGGGTGGGCACTGACCTTTGACCCTGTCGCCGCGGTGCAGGGGGATCTCGCCACCGACCTGGGGTTGATATGGCTTGACAACGATGAAGAGCCGCCCGGGGACAGCGCTGTACAGCTTCCGCTTGGGGCCCGGCTGCTCAAAGGCGGACAGTGGGTCCTTGCTGGCACCAGGAGGGGGAGTGGGCCTGAAGGGGGCAAGGGAGAGAGAGAGAACGGGTCACACAGGGTGGAGCATCCTCGACCACTCACCACGGCCAAGCCTTCCCAGCCTGAGTGTGGCCAGAGCACCTTGTCCTTGTGGTTCTGGGCAAGCCGAGGGGTGGGGGCAGCCTGTGACAAACAAACCCTGGACATCCACACTTGGCCCTGAGGGCAGGCACAGCGGTCACCCTACCTGAGCATCCACTGGATCCCAGAGGTGGCCGGAGATACGCCCATGGGAGGCTCTTAAACTCACTCTCCCTTTATGGGTTCACCACCCACGTTTCCACTCATCCTGTACCATATATCCACCCGAATTCAGAAGGACCCCAGAGCGGCCCTGCTGGCCAGGCCCTGTCTTGTGCGTTGGACTGGGCAGTCCCCTCGTCCCACTTGCAGGTGGTCTAGGCTGACAGCGAGAAGTCAACATTCCACCCTCTGCACAGAGGCTGCACAGATGCCCCCCCAGGCGCCACCCAGCTGGACTCAGGGGGTGTGGTGGACTCCAGGAAGCAGACCCAGTGACCAGAGCACAGACTGGGGGAGCTCTTTCTTGGTCCACTCTGCCAAAGCCAACTCCAAGACCACCATCCCAAGGCCTCGAGGGTCTGCGTCTGCAAGAATAGGAAGGGGGTTGCAGAGCTGTCTGGATGGGTGCGTTTACTCCGAGCAGAGTGGTGACTTGCTAGGCTGCTAACCTCAAGGCCAGCAGTTAGAAACCACCAGACACAAAGCAGGAGAAAGATGAGGCTTTCTACTTCTGTAAAGAGTTTTGTGCAAAGGTCCCACCCCAGCTTGCTGACCCCCACCCAGGGCTCCCTGCAGGCCTCCTGATCCACAGGAGAGAGGGTCAGGGCAAAGATGCGCCATCCCCAGGGATACCCTGCCTCCTACTCTTCTCGGGCAGGTCTGGCGCATGCCCCAGGTACACCTGGGGGGGGGGGGCGGTGCCACTTAGCATGGCCCACTCCAGGGCCAGTGGTGAGCAATCACTCTGCAAGCTCACACTGACACCGTCTTCTTGGAGCGCCTCTGTGGGTCCAGGCAGGCCCTGCCATCTTGCCTTGCTGCATGCTAAGGAAGAAAACTAACCACCCCCCCCAAACAAACCCCAATCCCTGCCACCAAGTCAATGCGGATTCAGAGAGACCCTATGGGAGAGGGTGGAACCTACCCTGGGGTTCCCGAGACATCACTGGGGTAGAAAGCTCTGTCTTTGTCCCACAGAGCGGCTGGTGGTTTTGAACTGCTGGCCTCACAGGCAGGGCTCCTTAAAGCTAGAGGACACCGGGAACAGGGACCCAGAGCCTATCAGCACCCAGTGCTCATCGGGGAACGTGGGAAGGTACAGCTGTCATTCTCATGGGGCCACCGTGGGTGAGGGGAAGCTGGGTGCGCTGATGAGATGGTCTAAGTTATCTGATGATAAGGAGGGGTGGTCTCCGTGTCTGTCCAGAGTGCCCCCGGTGGGGGCGTCAGGAGGGAGGTGGCATCTCTCCAGGGAGAGGAGGCATGCTGACAACAGCCTCACTTGTCCCACCTGCACAGTGAGGGTGTGTCTGAGGCTACCCCACCCCAAATTGGGAAATAACCACCTCCACCACCACCCAAACCCACGACCGTGGCCCCCAGTCCACGTTACAGCCACCCTCAGTGGCTGAGTGGAACTGCCAAGGCCGTGCAGCTCCAGTGGAGCAGACAGCCTCATCTTTCTCCCAAAGGAGCAGCTGTGGGCTTGAACTGCCGACCTTGCAGTTGGCGGAGCCATCTCAGCTCCTCTAGCCTAGAGAAACCTGATGGGAGTCCCCACACGTGCTGGCAAGAGAGAGCTAAGTGACTGAGTTCTCGCTATGTGAAAATTGGCGTTCAACTGCCAGAGAAGCGCCAATGAGCCAATTAAGTCCTTTTCCAACTGCACTGGGTAAGGGCGCGCCTGCCTCCTCCCGGATTTGACTCATTCACTCTCTCTCTCTCTCTCTCTCTCTCTCCCTCTCTCTCACATACACACTTTCACTCACTCATTCACTCATTCTCACACTCTCATTTACTCACTCACTCATTCACTCATTCTCACACTCATTTACTCATTCACTTTCTCCTTCACTCTCATACTTACACACTCACTCACTTGTTCATGCTCACACTCACTCATACTTTCTCATTTACTTATTCACTCTCTCACTCACACTTTCACACCCTCTGACTCCCTCTGACACTCATTCACTCTCACATCACTCATCCAACTCACACACTCATTCACTCCTCGATCGCTCCCATACACGACATGATTACTTAACCCATCACGTGGTCACTGGCCGCTCCTGTGGTAGTTCCTGTGGTCCCTCACTCACCCATCAGTCACAAGCCCACGGATAGATCGGTCATTCATCTGCTTATGTGACAAACTACTGGATGGTTCCACCCTATGCATGGCCCTGCCCCGGTCTGTGGACGCCGTGTAGATACACAGAAAGTCTGTGGACAGCAGGCAGTATAAACAGGAGTCGCTCTTCTGCCCACTTGAAGGGTCAGCCGGGCGGGCGCACACAGAGTGGAGACCCCCAAGTCGGATGAGGTGAACCCTGTCAGGCTCTTTCTGGAGAAGGGGGAAGAAGGGAGGTGGCTCTGCAGGGCGGTTAGGGCAAGACTCGGGAGATCAGACAGGTGCAGAGACCAGATAAGGGCTGCAGTCACCCTGAGTGTGGTGTCAGGGCTGGGAGGGAGAGGACGGAGGCTGGAGGCAGCCGCCCCAAGGGGAGGCCAGTGGCCATCTCAAGGGGAACGAAAGGGCAGCGCTGAGGACCTGAGAGAAAGAGACCAAGAAGCTTAGTCACCTGTACCAGCACCTCTCTTGGCTTGCCCCTCTTCCCACTCCATCCTGCCCCAGGCCTCCTTGAGTCCTGGGGGACCATAAACAGGGTCTGTCAGTCTCCAGGCTGCTGGCCCAAAGTGTAGAGGTTCGAGTTCCCCCATCAGTGCCTTCAAAGACAGGCCTGGAGACTCATGTCTGGGGACCCTACCACCTAGCACCAGTGACACATTCTGCTCTACCACCCACAGGGGGCGCTGTGCCACCCACCAGCCTGAGTTCAGGGAAACAAAGCCACATGGTACAGTTGGGCAGCAGTGGCCTTACCAACAGGCCTGGAAGGCAGTGATGCCCACCTCAGGGTGCGCTAGTCCCTAGGCTTCCCTGGAAGCCAGTGGCACCGGAAGAACATGCAGGCCTGAGATGAGAGTCAGGGGGCTGGGGCAACACTGGGAGGAGCAGGTGGCATGAGCCACCTCAGGTGCCCATGGATCTACAGATGGAGTCCGAGGGGCCTCCCTGGGGGTCTGTGCAGTGAGGGGAGTGAAGACCAGGCTGGTGCTGGGCCTTAAGGTCTGGCCTCATATTAAGGGGGAAGACCTCACTTCCTGTCCACTCTGACTGCCCACCCAGCCTCAACCTGAGCATCCTCATAGTCTACTCTCATCTGGATCTCCCTTCAGGAGAGTCTTTGCCTCCCTGGGATTTGGCTCCCTTTGGCTGGGCCCCATGGGGCTGGGGGAAGGGTGGGCAGCAGGGAGGGTCCCAGCCACCTCTGGTCCCCCTGCCTCTGCCCCACAGTGTTTGCCTGGAGGCTGGTGTCTCTCTAGCCAAGTATGCAGCACCCTCCTAGACCAGGTTTTCTGGACCCTCTTGTGCATGCACACACAGAGGGTGGGCATGCTCATGCACACGCACAGGAAGCTAGGGACTGTCACGGGGTGTCCTCCGATGGGCTCTTCTCTCCGCACAGGCAATTTTGCGCTGGAAGCTGTGGCCAGCCCCTGGCCCCCCTGCCTTCATTATCTTATTACCTCCCATACTGGGGAGGGGGCTGGGCACATCTAAAATTACAGTCATCATTTCGGCTGCGGTGTGAAGTGGAACCTGCTGCCACTGGGGAATCCTTTTAATTTAGCTTTAAACTGTTTGTAGCCCCTGGGATCGCTCCTGTGGGGCCCTCCAAGCGAGGATGTAGTCCAGAGCCAAGAACTGGATCTGGTTTCCTCCTAGGAACCGGCTCAGGGGCTATGTCCCTGCCCTCAAGTGCTGGCGTGGGCTGGGGGAGTCCCGGGGCCTGCTGGTGGGCAAGGAGGCTTGGGCACCAGCTACATGTGCCCACAGCTGCTGCTGCTGGAAGCCCTGGCCTGCTGGCGCCTTCCGGATTCTCTGTGAAGCGGGGCACCCACCTAGGGTGCCCCCAAAGCCCTCCCCACCCTCCCCCACAGCGTGTGGAAGAGTACGGCTGCCCCTCTCTTCACCCCATCTTAGCTGGACCCTGCACAGTGTGGACAAGCCCGGGTCCTTCAGAGGTGGGGACAGGACAGAGTAAGAGACAGGTGTGGCTGAAGCAAGAGGCTCTCTCCCTCCCTCCCACCTTCCCTTCCTCCCTCCCTCTCTCCCTCCCTCTCTCCCAGAGTCAAAGGGCTTCTGGTTGCAGAGCCCTGCTCCCTGCTCCGGTCCCTGGGCTACCAGCCCCCTGAGGAGATGGCCCATCTGGCCAAAGAGGGAGCCTGGTGGAAGTCCCTTCTCCACACCGGTTGTGTGGCCTGGGGCAAATGGCTGTCCCCCCACCCCCCCACCCCCAGCGCCTCAGCAGAACCAGTTTGTGGGAGCCCAGCCACAAGAAACAGCCCTTTAGGCCAACAACTGGTTGGGCTCAGAAGGCCTTTACTCACTGGAGGGGTTCCAGAAAGTGACGGCATGGGGAGCCTCCCTATCCCCCACCCCCTTGCTGCTCAGGATGGGGAGCAAGCTGGGAGGACACACACAGAGGACACAAAGCCCTGGGCAGTAGTCCTGACACAAGTCCCACACCTGCCCTCCAGGAGGGGGCGCCTGCCGCCAGCCTGGGCACTGGATACAAAGTATCCACTTCAGGGCTGGCCTGAGGGTGGAGCAGCCACTGAGCTCAGGCCAGGCCTGCACACACCCTAACGGCCCGCACAGCTTCGGCGGCCCAGCTCTGCCAGCATTCCCCCCGGCACCTGAGTGGGCATGGGTTTCTGACACACCTGTGCCCCCTGCATGCCGGGCCATGCAGGTGCGACGAACCCCCTGGGCAGGGCTTTCTGCTGACCCTGCCCCGTCCTGAGTGGTCATCACTACCAGATAGTACCCAGGATGGTGCCTTCAGGTGGTGTCACAGGGCCACCGGGCAGACACATCTTCAAGCGCCCTCAACAGCTGACCTTGAAAGGTGCAAGTCTGAGAAACCAGGCTCACCATTCATGACATTGGCCTCTCTTTGGGACAAGAGGGAGCCCCACCACCCTGCCCGCCTCAGGCAGACCCTGGCCGCTGCCAGCTCCTAGGTCTGCATCCCGGAGAACTCCCAGCCCCGCCACCCTGCCAGCCCTGACCCGCTCCTTACCCAACATGCCAGAGCTGCTGGGGTCTCTTGCCATCCTCGCCGGCGCCGCCCAACCTGTTGAGCGATGGGGACCGGCTGCGGGCTCCCGAGGTGTAGCCCCCGAGGGTCTTCACTGCGCCCTCAGGGGTGCTGGGCACCTGCTGCAGCAGCTGGGGTGAGAGGCTGCGGTGGGAGGGGGCCGCAGAGCAGACGGCCCACTCGGGGGCACCCACGTTGAGGTTGTTATCGCTGTTGGAGCGGAGCAGCACCCGGGGAGCGGCCAGCGTGTTGGGGGGCCGCCGCCTGTGGTTGGAGTATGCCGGGACCTCTCGGAAGGGCACTGAGGGAGAGACAGGGAGAATCAGGGTGAGGCCAGGATGGCCTGGGGGTGCTGCCAATGCCAGGCTGGGTGAGGCTGGTGCAGCAGGCAGGCACTGCTCTGAGCCGGGACACGGGCAGGCAGGGTCTGCCTCCACCCCTCACCCCGTGCAGATGCTGCGAAGGAGAAGCTGGCTGTGAGTTCTGTGGGGGGCCCCGGCTGGACCCCACAAATGCAGAACTCATCTCGCACAGAAGCAGAGACCCAGGGCAGGGGCTGAGCATGCCCCCAAGTCATGGAGGGCAAGCTGATGCCGGGATGGAAGGCTCTCAGGCCGAACTTCCATCAGGCCGGCCATGCCCCCTCCGCAGCCCGGGAGGCTGCCAGCCGCCCCAACCCGGTGGTGAGGGGCTGCCCAACTCACAAAGCAGGGGGCAAAGGGGGCGGGGGTGCTAAAGCTGCCACAAATTGCCTCCCTGGGAGACAGACAGGCTCGAGGGAGGCGACACAGCGTCCCCAGACAACTGGGAGTGCAGAGACCATGTGACCCGGCCTTCTTCCTACTGGGGATACACCCCACAGAAACCAGGAACGCAGCACGAGCAGATGTCGGCACCCCCTGTCCACACTAGCAAAGAGAGGGAAACAAGGCTCATGCCCGTCTGTGGCGGCCGGGGGATCAAGACACTTTGACTCCAGAACCCCAAACTCAGTGTCATGGGGTCGGTCCTGACTCCCAGCGATCCGAGAGGACAGGGTGGGCCTGCTCCTGGGGGTGTCTGAGAGGCCACTCTTTACGGGAGTAGAAAGTCTCATCTTGTTTCCACAGAGCAGCTGGTGGTTTTGAACTGCTGACCTTGCAGATCATAGCCTAGTGCATAATCACTACTCCACCAGGGCTTCTCTTTACGGGAGTTCACAGTCTCATTTTTCTCCCACGGAACAGCTGGTGGTTTCGAACTGCTGACCTTGCCATCAGTAGCCCAGCTCGTAACCAGGATGCCAGCTCGTAACCATGAGGTGTTTCTCGTGGAGTACTATGCACCCCTGAAGAGTGATGATGAGTGTGTCAATGCCCCATGACATGGGCGGGCATGGAAATTAGGATGCAGGGCTAGGCTATCCAGTGCCCCAAGGAGAAATACTGTTGAGCCCACTAGTATAAATGAAGAAAAAATCAAGAAAGAAAGGTTTTCATGTTAAAAGAAATTGATGCTTCTGGGGAAGGTGGGGGAGGGGGCGGACAAGAGGGGGGAAGGAAAGGGAGGGATATAGGAGCAAAAACCAAATAAACAAAAACATATAAACATAAAAGTTTCTCCTGGACGTGGTCCGAGGAGTCCTGGTGACATAGTGTTTATGTCTTGGGCTGCTGGTAGCAGTTGACCACACAAGGTTACCAGTTCAAGCCCCCAGCTGCTCAGAGGGATAAAGATGAGGCTTCCTACTCCTGTAGAGAGTGGCAGTCTCAGGAACCCACAGGGAAGGGCAGCTCTACCCTCCTGTAGGGTTGCTGTGAGTCCATGTGGACTCGAGGGCAGTGGGTCTGTAAGTGGCTTGAAGGTGACCTTCCAGCTACTGGGCTCCAGTGGTCTGTCTACCTGGTTCTGATTCAGGGGTCCACGTGTTATAGGGCAGGACCGACCCTCGGGGGTTCCTGGTCTTTCTGATGGAGCCATGGCAAACTGCCCGCCACACCCAGGCTCCTGCTGAATCAGTTTACCGGCCCCCTCCCCACCTACCCCCAGCCTGCGCCCTGCACCAAACAGAGAGCCCACCGCTGGGGACAGGATGGACGCTGGCTCTCTGGTTGCCCATCAGACAGCAGTGCGGGCGCTGCCTCTGTCCCCAGAAATGGCTCACGACATGGAGCGCTCAAAGCCATGGCACCACACAGCCGCAGTCATGGGCTGCCCCCTCGGGTCTCCACCACGGGCACTCCTGTCCCCTTGGATCTGCACCAGAACCATCCTTGTCCCCGTGACCACTAGGGCCACCTTGGACAGATGTCATGGGTCCTGAGGAAAGACTTTCTATAACTCCAAGTGGAAGGCAAAGGGGTTCTGATACGCAGCAGGGACACCTCACTGCCCGGCTGCTGAGGGGAGAAGATCTTAGTGGGGGACATCATGACCACAGGGGCTGTACCCCTTCAGCATGCCTGGGAACCTGGCCTGACACCAGCCCCCACTCCATGGCTATTCATGGACTGGGCAACAGTGCTCAGCAGGGACAGGGTGTCCCTGGTGAATATCAGAGGGGACAGGGGCAGCAGAGGCAGGCCTCTGCCCCAGGGCATTCCCATGCCCCTGCCACCTCCCATGCAAGACCAGCCTGGGTCCCAGAGCAGCGACCCCCCCACAGGCAGTGACTGAGCCAGCATGTGGCTCCTGAGAGTCAGGGCTGGGGTCCAGCTGCAGTGAGGACAGTGCCATTACTAAAGGACACCTGGGAGTGGGGTCCCCCAGCCGGGCAGCAGCTGCCCTCTCTGTGCCGGTGGTCCAGGAAAGCTCCTCCTGTGCCCCTCACCCCCCATCCCTGCTTCCAGCTGGCCAGAACAGGGCAGGAGCACGATGGGCGGGCTGCCCGGACCTAGTGGACGCCTCTCTGTGGAGCCCAGGGCCTATCCTCCCTGCCGGCCCCAAAGCCTGGAACCCAGGGCCCTTAAGGAGGCCTCTGGAAAAGAGGAGACACAGGCTAGTCACAGACGCCTAGAAGGGGCTGCCTGACAAAGATGAGAGGAGGTGGGCGGACGCCCTGGGTCCACGGCCCTTCTCTCCCTGTCACAGAGCCACCCCGTTGGAGGACGGTCACACAGCTGTAAGCCGAAACCTGATGGGACGCCTGCGGTTCAGGAGCCCCTCTCTCCACATGGGGCCTCCAAACCTTCGGAGTTGGCCCCAGCCAAGCCATGCTGGGATCCCTGCTGTGGCCACCTGGCTGGGCCTCCCAGCAGCGGGCACATTCCACCCTCCCCTCGACTACCCAGCTGGGTACGAGCACCCCGGTGGGTGGGCAGTGGTGGAATTTGGGGGACTTCTCCAAAAGGCTGGGGAAGCAATGCCCAATGGTAGAACAGAAGAGGGCAGCAGCAGCTTCCCCCCACAACCCCGTGTGCCAGGCTCGGGCCACCCAGGGGCAGGAGGAGCACAGCTGTGAGGGCGTGTCCCCGACATCCAGGCGGACTTCCTCAGGGACGGTCAGGGGCGGGAAAGCAACTCCACTAGGGCCTGTGAGGATGAGGTGCCTCGGAGGAGGAAGCCGGGACGGAGCCAGGGCGCCTCAAACCCTTTCCCTGGGTGCCCTGAGCTTTCTGCCCCAGAGTCACACGGGTGATATTGAGGGTGAGCATTTTAATGAAAATCACCCACTTAACTACCGAGACTCCTATTACGGCACCCTCCAGGGCCACTTAATTGGACATTTCTTTGCTGAGGCCGGGTGCCAACGGTGGGAGGAGGGCCAGGCCCAGGAAGCTGCTGGCCCCTGAGTCGCAGCACCTGCACCAGCCTTCAGGGTCCCCAGCCCCGGGCCTCTCTAGCAACCCAGCACCAATCAGGACCCGGCGGGCTGTGCAGCTGGTTTTGTGCAAAGGGTTAAAAATAACTCTTCCCACTGCCCCCCCTTCCCTGTCTAAAAATGATTAATATTCTACCCAACTGTTTCCTCCTTGCAGGCAATCTGCAAACCCCGAGTGGGTGGGTATTTTCTTAGCCGTCTTCCCGGCATTATTTATACAGCGTCTTGGGCACAGGGAGAGCCTCCCAAGGTGAGACAAAAAACATATGCACTTTTAAAGCCTGCCGCCCGCCTGGGCTCAGACACACCCTGCCCCGTGCTGCCGCTGCCGCCTCACCATGTGCACACAGGGAGGAGCCCCCCAAGTGGGTCTGGATGCCGCCGTGGCGGGCAGTGTCTCTGTGCAGAGGGCCTGGCGTCCCCAGCCACCCCGCAGGTTATGCACGGACCCGCCTGGAAACTTGCTTTATTGTACCCGAGACTTTGCCCCCCACCCCCACCCCGTATGTGTGCCTCTGGCTCCCACAGTTCCCATGGAGGTGTGGCTGGAATGTCAGCCTGCCACAGCCCAAGGAGGCCGTCCAACAACCCTGAAACCGCCCGCCCGGACTGTCCACACCAAGACACAACCATGCCCGGCACGTGAGGATTCTTTCAAAGTGCCTTGTGATGGTGATGGCAGCCCGTGATTGAGGAGATCCTGGACTCCCAGACCCCACTCCCTGGTACACCCCCTCCCCCAAGAAGCAGC
>NW_022111317.1:998428-1003649 GCF_000313985.2 Echinops telfairi | reverse complement strand
GCCTTCCCCCCTACCTTCCTTCTTGGTGAAGGCATTTAACAAAGACTTCATCTTCCTCCGACTTGGGCAGCTGTCCCCACATTATATAACCCTCTCCGCCGCGGGAAGGAAGGCCACATGGGAGACCCCGTTGCTGGGCGCCGGGGTGGCAGGGAGCCTCTGGGTGGGCGGCAACAGGGCACGGTGCAGTCTCGGGGCTGGCCGGGCACGCCAGGCCCGGGGCACGGGTGACAGAGCCCACCCCATCTTCTGTCTGTCAGCCGGGAGCCCACTGAGCAGAGACAGGCGCTGGAGGCAGACCCTGCTCACGCTCGCCGCCGCGGCGCGTGTCATGTGAGGCTTTGTGAAGCGCCTCGGAGCGGAGCGGGCGCGGGGCACGTGTCCTGCAGGAGGACGGCTAGCCCGCAAACTCTGGAAGTCACCTGTGCGCTCCGCCGGGCCAGGGGCTGGTTCTGCTCCGGCTGGGCAGCAGGATTACCGGGAAGTGAGCTCTGGGCCGGTTGGCACGCTGGAGGGGGAGTGGGGCTGAGTGGGGTTCTATGTTCCCAAGAAGCCCGTTGCACTGGGTCCTGTCTGTCATTCAGCAGAGAGAGTGAGGCAGGCGGGTGGGGTGGGTGCCATGCCACCTGCCCAGATGCTGGAGGAAGCTCCTGGCAGAGCCAAGGCTCAGGGGCACACAGCCCCGGCTGAGCGGAGCTTCTGAGCATGACCCACATTCCAGTTCCCGAGGACCAGACGCAAGTAGCAATTCCATCGTTGGCACACCCCCATCGTGGTAATTACACGGCAGAAAACAAGATCTGTCTCTCTCTCTCTGTCTCGCTCACTCACTTGCTCGCTCGCTCATAAAGAGAGAACAACAAGGAAATCATCCGGTACAGCCTGCCGTGTCCTGACTCCACACCGCCAGCCACAGTGAGCCTTGTCCCCACCGCCGTGTGCACCTCTCAAACACGCCCCGCCCCAGGGGTCTCTGGGAGACCAGGTGGGAGGGCGTGATGGCAGGGAGACTCCCCACGTGGCGGCCCAGGCTGTGGATGGTACGCTTGCTCGCTCGCCCGCTCGCCCGCTCTCTTGGCAGCCAGAGGGAAAAGGCGCGCAGCACCGGCACAAGGTCTCCGGAGACGGCCGGCCGGGGAGCAGCCGGGAAGCGAGGCTCACAGACGCTGTCTGGAGCGTCTGTTCCTGAGGTTGTAATTAAGTGTGCCTATTTTTTTTTTTTTTTTGGTTGCTAAGAGAACTGCTTCCAAAATTAGAGAGAGAGAGAGAAAGAGAGAGAGAGAGAGAGAGAGGAAGCACAAAGCCCAGAGGAGAGGAGAGGAGAGGAGGAAGGTGCCGGAATGCAGGCGGGGACTCCACATGGCCGGCACACACTATGTCCACCAAGATGTCGACCACCAGGGCCCGGTGCTTCTGTGCTGGGATGTCCAGGCTTAGTGGACGGACCCCTGGGGAGAATCGCAAGAGAGTCCTGCTCGCTGGCGGTCACAGCAGTCTCTCTCGACCGGCCCACCTGGCGCCACAGGCCCTGAGTCAGGGCAGAGGGTGCCAAGTGGCCCCAAAGCCGCAGCTGGGTTTAAACTGCGCCATGGGGGGGGGGGTGCTCCTTCTCCCTGGATAGCAAACCAACCAACCAGCCAACCAACCAACCAACCAACCAACCAACCAACCAACCAACCAACCAACCAACCAACCAACCAACCAACCAACCAACCAACCATCACCACTCAAACCCACCACCAGGGAGCTGATGCCGCCCCACAGCGGCGCCCCGGAACTCCTGGGCTGTACCCAGGTGGGCTCAACCTTCAGCACCAGGGAGAAAGTCCCCCGGGGTGCAATCTACTGGGTGGGGGTGAGGGTGGGGTGAGGCAGCTAACCACCACCTCTGTAGAAGCAGAGAGCCAGGCCTTTCTTCCCCGGCACCGCTGTCGTGATAGTTGTGCGGTGCTGTTGAGCCGGCTCCAACCCAGAGCAGCCTCATGCACCGCGGAAGGAAACCCGCCCGGCCCTGCGCCGAGCTCACCGTCGTCCCTGCCCAAGCCTGCGGCTGCAGCCACGGTGTCCGTCCATCTCCTTCCTCTTTCTCACTAGCCCTCCGCCTCACCAAGCACAGTGTCCTTCTCTGTGCCTGGTCTCCCGACCACACATCTGAGGGCTGGGGGGCGAGTCTCGCCCTCCTGGCCTCTGAGGGATGCTCTGGCTGCGCTTCTTCCAAGACAGGCCTGTGGGTTCTTCTGTCTGCATCCGTGGTTCCCTTGCCAGTCTCTGCCGGCACCGCCATGCAAAGGGAACCATTCTCCTCCCAGCTTCTTGATCCCATGCCCAATGGCATGACTGAAAACACCGCTGGCCAGCTGAGCTCCCCATAGACGCGACCTGACCGTGGGCTGGGTGCAGGGTCTCTTACGGTTCCGTGACAAAGACGTCTTCCCTGGCTCTTTGAAGGTTGACCTCGGGGTCTTTCCCTTCTTACGCGGCGTTTGTGTTCGCCTGTGTCCTGTGATGACTTTATCCTGAGCGCCGTCGTGGGGTTTAGTCTGTCATTGTGTCCTGGTGGGTCTCAGGAGAGGAGGCGTCATGAGGATCACTGATGAAAAGGTTTGTAGGGAGCGGAGCGGGGGCAGATAGGACAGGAAAGAGGGCTTGGGGAGTAAATGGTGACCGCAGGAGCGGGGAGGGAGCACTAGAACAGACTGACGGCACAGCTCGATTTAAAGACAATTGAACCCTGGGGGGCAGGGGGGGTTCCTCTAAAATTGATGTGGCAATGATCGTACAATTCTCCTTGGTGTGACCCGACGATTGAGTTGCATGATGGGTAAATCTCGCGCCAGTAAAACCGTTCACAAAGAAGAGACTGTGGTGGGCTCCACACGGCCGGCCTGAAGGTTCGTATCCAGATGACAAGCCGAATCCGCTGCCATCGGTCAGCGCTGGCTCACAGCACCCTGCATGGTGTGCCCGGGGCTCCAGACCTTGATGGCACAGATGGCCTCGCCATCCCCCTCAGCGCGGCTGGCCGGTGTGAACTGATGGTGGCCAGGCTCACACTGCTTGCCCAGCCCTGGACCATGCGCCGCGGTGAAGTCCCGGAGGGAGCTGAAGCCATGTTGGAGACATGCTGTGAGGAGCACTTCTGCTGTGGACACATCCCCATGGGCCGGGGTCACGCATCTCTGGACAGACGCTCTGGGCTAAATGAGCACCTTCCCGCAGACTGTCTCCTGGGCACAGCATCCCACATGAGAGCACGCCTGCTCCTGTCCCCGCTGCTGGAGGAGAAGCTGGGCCCGTCACCCCGGGTTGCTTGCTGGGACCGTTTAAGATGCACGTGTTCAGTCCGTCATGTTTGTGTCCTGGATGGCGAGCATCAGGCGCCTGGAGGAGACCACATGGTGACAGGGTGTGGACCACAGAGCGACGGGGTGCAGAGCCAGCTCCTGCCCTCCCGAGACGGGGGCCCTGGGCAGCTCCAGGCCCTGCCACTTGTGCTAGAGAGCTGGTCGAGGGGAGGGGCACCCTGTAGATGGGGAGGGGGCCTCTGTGCTCAGCCTCCACCCTTTGTCCTCTGGAGGCCCCTACCCTCCCAGGAGCAGAGGTCCTGCGCCGGCCTTCTGTGCCAAGCACCCCTCCAGTGCTGCCGCCTTTGCATCACGGCTGGCAAGGAGGGTGCTGGCCGAGGGAAGGTGCCTCGTTGCGTCTGAGGCTCTGGGTCTTGGGTGGCGACACTGGTAGTGTTTCTGGGGGAGTCACCACTTCCCTGGGATTC
The DNA here is from genome assembly GCF_000313985.2 of Echinops telfairi. Taxonomy (NCBI): domain Eukaryota; kingdom Metazoa; phylum Chordata; class Mammalia; order Afrosoricida; family Tenrecidae; genus Echinops; species Echinops telfairi. Next base: position 999,877 of record NW_022111317.1, on the reverse strand, counting down.
TGCCTGAGCTGCCGTCTCTGGACAAGAAGCTTTTTTGCCCCCTCAGCAGCAAAACAAAACAAAAGCATCACAGGGCCTTCCTCCTCCCCGTCTTTGCCTGCAAGCTCCCCTGAAACTGGCTCACCATCCTGGGGCGTTTTCCGGCTGAGACCAGAGAGAGGTGCGTATCACAAGCAGCCTTGAGGGAATGGGCTTTGGGTCTGAGATGGGCTGGCCTAGGGGTTACGCACTAGCCGCAAAGTCAACAGTTCGAAACCATCAGCTGCTTCATTCCATGAGAGAAAGATGGGGCTTTCTACTCCTGTGAGGAATTACAGACTCGGGACCTCACAGGGGCAGTCCTGCCCGTCCTGTAGGGGCACTGGGAGCCGGCCTCGGCGCCATGGCAGTGAGTTTGGATTTGTGATCTGGGCTGCAGCAGGCAAGGCTGTGGTCGGGGCCAGGAACCTGTCCACCCCTTGTCCACCCTCCTAAGTTAAGGTGACCAGACGTCCCGCTTTGGGCGGGACAGTCCTGCCTTTTAACAATTTTTCCTGTGTCCCGCGTCATTTTAAAAATGTCCCAATTTTTGGAAAGAATGCATGACAAGCTAGGGTAAACGGTTTTTGGCTGCCATATGGCTATTTTGCCAGGATATGAGTTTTATCAATGGTGTCCCGCTTTTGTCCCGCTTTACCAATGTTCAAATCTGGTCACCTTATCCTAAGTGGGAGACTGCAGGCAGATAATGCCCAGGAGGCACAGGGATGCCCTCACAGGACCCCCAAACCGCCAGACTCCAAGCCCGGTCCTGTCGCTATCCCCCCACCATGGCAATGCCAGCCCCACACCCTGGAATTCCCAAGGCTGGCACTCACTCCGAGCCCTGCACACGCTCGCAGCGCCCCAGCACAGCAACAGGCTGCCCGCCAGCATGATGGGCACGGAGCCTTCTCCCTGACACATCTTCTGACAAGAGGCTGAAAATAACCCCTCCCTTGTCTAAAAGAAGCTCCTCGCACCCCAGAACACTGCGAGACGCAGACGTGCTGGCAGGGAGGATAGACCAGGTGCTACCGCACGGCAGAGCCCTGCGGCCGTGGGGGACATTGCCTGCTAATTATTCCCCACCCTCGGCTTCCCCTCTGTAAAACGGGCATCCTGGGGTCCGTGCCCTCCCGTCGGCCCCAGCCCGGCAGTGACCATGCGCACTCCGCCGCCACAAAACGCTGTCCTGTGGGGGCGTTTTCCAGTCTGAGCTCAGAGATCCAGAGTCAGCTCCTTCGTGGGAACTGAGCTGCCAGCCTTTTCTTCCGAGTCTCTAGACACCGACTCTAGTTGGTTCTGACACCACCGCTTGATGGCACCGCTCCATCGCTCGCAGCGGAAAAGGCCCCAGAGGGGTGCTGGAGTCTGTCAGCCTCTATGGGAGCAGGCGGCCTTGTCTTTCTCCCGAGAGTGGCTGGGGGG
>NW_022111317.1:995023-998326 GCF_000313985.2 Echinops telfairi | reverse complement strand
CCCCCCATGTGCGGCACACCATAGCAACCCGAGCCTTCTCTGAGTGAGGCGAGACACTCCTGCGCAGGAGGGGCGCTGGGTGTGTCTGCGCTGGGGATGGAGGGGAGGACACACTTGGGTGGCAGCCCCCACTCCTGCGTTCTGGGCAGGGCCCTTGCTCTCTGGCTTTCTCCTCAGCACTTGGGGTAGGGGGGTGTCAGTAGTGCCACCTGCTGAGACTGTGATGGGGACACAAATGGCTGACTGTAACAGACTGGAAGCAACTGCTAAGTAGATGAATCTCAGACAACACTCCACAGTCTCCTTCGCTTCTGCCCCCACGCCTGCCAACGTCCAGCCTCCCAGACCCTCCGAGCACACCAACTGCCTGCTTTAGGCTCTGTCTCCTTGGGGAAGGTTCTGGCTGACTCAGTCAGTGGTCCCCCACTCCCACCCCCACCCCACTCCCAGTGCACCAGAACTCAGACAGACTAAGCCCCTGATGTTGGTTCTCCAGCCAGTGCCCAGCCCAGGGCCAGCAGCAAGCATCAGACACCATCCAGGAGCCCAAGAGCACCAAGCGCCATCAGCTGCTAGACTTCCAGGGTCCACACCCTGGCAAGGGAACAGTCCCCAGGGCACTCATGTCCCTGGACCTCAGGTCACAAAGCAAGCGGGGCTGTCACTCGGATGCCACATGGATCCCACGTGTGCAGCGTGAAAAGGAGCCCCAGGGATGCTCAAGGGAGCCGGCGGTGGGGATGAGCACCCCCGGGGTGATGCCCAGGATGTGGGGGCCACCGCTGCCACGCAGCAGAGCCCTGCGATGTTGGTGGCAGTGGGCTTATCACCGGGATGGTTCTTCCCCAGTTTGTCTCTTCCTGGAAGCGCTCTCAGGACTGCATGTACCTGTGACTGTTTCTGCTGCAAGGACTGCTAGTTGTCATCAAGTTGGTCCTGACTGATACCCCACCCTCACCCCCCTGCTCCGTGTATGACAGCGTGAAACACCTCCCCTCCTCCTCCAGCCTCACAACTGCCTGCCGCTACATTTGAGCCCACGGTCTCAGCCACCCATGTCCATTCCTGACCTCAAGCGAGCGTCGTCCTATTTCCACTGCCCCTCTACAGTACCAAGCACGACGCCCTGCTCCAGGGTCTGGTCTCTCCTGAGAACCCGTCCGGAGTCCTTGGGATGAGGTCTCTCCATCCTGACTTCTCAGGGCCTTCTGGCCACATGCCTTCCGTGACAGGCTCGCCGGTTCTCACGGCAGCCCGTGGTGTCTTCAGTGTTTCCCACCAGCACTGTGGCTCTGTGCACTGATGCTCCTTCGGCCTTGCTCACTCAGGGCCCGACTTTCCCACCCAGGTGAGGCGGTCGAAAGGGCCATGCCTTGGACCCGGAGCACCTCAGTCTTCAAAGTGACACCTTTGCTCGCTAACACGCTAGAGCCTGTGTGCAGCAGCCTGGCCCGATACAATGTGTCCTTTGACTTACTGAGCCCTGGATGCTGCTGCAGCGCGGGGATACTGAGGCTGTTGGCTTCCACAGCTTGCTGACTATTGTGATTATGGCTGGGGGGGGGAGGGGGAGGGCTTACTCTGCGATGGTCACCACAGCCTGTTTATCACTGGGATGGCTCCTGCTGGTCTGAGGGGCCTGGACAACTCCCTAGGATCTGTGTGCAGCCCCAAGGTTGTGGACAATGGGTGTCCATCAGGTGGATGGATCAAGTGGGGGGGGGCGTTTCTGACCTGGCTGCGGGGCCCCTATCCACCTGCGGGGCCCCTATCCACCTGCTCTTAGATCCGGCTCGTCCTGAGCCTCTTCATGAAGAAGCTTTGAACACCCAAAGGTCCTGAGGAGCCTGAGTCAGGGCTGAGCTTCCAGGATGAAGTGCATGTTCTGTCACCTCCCGAGGAGCCCCGTGGGCACCTGATGCTGGCACCACCTGGCCAGGGGGTGGGAAGGGAATGGTGTGAGGTGCTGGGATGCCAGGAGCCACAATGGCCAATTCACCAGGGGCTGGGGGCTACCGATCTCCTTTCCCTTTACAAATCTGCCCAGGGGGTTGGCTGGCACTTCTACCCCTCATCTCTGGGGGAGCAGACAGAGATGGGGGGAGAGGAGGCTGGATAAGGAGGGTGAGACCTGAGTTCCGCTTCCCTCTGAACCCAAACTCCCAGCGGGAGGCGCTGACTCTTCCAGGCAGGATGCCGACAGAGAGACAGGAAGGAAGGAGGAGACAGAGGGTCTCAGTGGGCCCCAGCTCCAGCCTCCGGTTTATCTCGCAGGTGGGAAAGCAGAATGCTGAGACAGGAAGTGCCGGTGCTCAAGCTCGGACCAGCCTAGGGCAGCCAGAGGGCAGGGGGCAGGCCACAGGGGGCAGGCCCTTCCTGGGAGCCCCCATCCCTCACCTGACCCCCCGTCATCCAGAGGCACCCTTGGCTCGCAGTGTTGAGCACAGCAGTTGAAATATTAGAGGCGCTGCTTCTCCACCAACAACACTGATCCATGAATCACACGCTTATAAATATCATGAGATATAAAAAGGCGTCTCGGTGAGCAGAGGGGTGGGCGGCCACAGCAGGCAGTGTCTGGCCGGTGCTGTCCGCCGGGCAGTGCGCACTGAGTGAAGCTTTGCTGGCCAGTGTGTTAGGGCGAGGTGCCTGGGGAGCTCTGGGCCCCGGGACCCCAGGGGCCAGGTCAGGGGCTGCCATCGGGGGTAGGAGTTGGGGACAAGGGCACAAGGCATGTCTGAAGGTAGATGGCAACAGGACTGCTCTGTGTGTCCTTTGACCACTGAGGAGGCCCCACGGACTGAGGACACGGGTAGTGTCGTTCCCTCTGGGGAAGCCGAGGTTCAGAGCACCATGGTAGCCCACTCAGCAGGCCAGGTGGGACTTTTCTGGGTGGGGGGAGGGTGTGCTGGGCACACACTGGGATCCTGCCAGTCTGTGTCTATGGGTGGAGCAAGTCCCGGGGAGCAACGGGCAGGGGCTGCCTTTGCTGTGGAGCTGGGGCAGAGGTCAGCTGGGTGGTCAGCATGCCCAGGCCCCGGGGTCACATTCATCTACATGCAGGGTCATCGTCTCAGGGACAGGTGAGCAGCAGTCTCTGGTCCAGTCTTGCGTGGCCGGCACGGAGGGCAGGTCTCAGGTAAACCCACTCCCGGGAAGGGGGTGGGCAGGCCTCCACAGGTCAGATTCGAACCAGGGTCTCTTGCACAGAAGGGGAGAATTCCACCACGGAGCCACACTGCCCTTGATGATGATGCACACCTCCCACAGACCAAGAAGCCACAGAGCCATGGAGCCCTCGAC
>NW_022111317.1:983063-994580 GCF_000313985.2 Echinops telfairi | reverse complement strand
TCTCCCTTAGGGGACCCCTGGGCACAGGTCTTTGTCACCCAGTGCCTGGTCCTAATCTTCAAAATACCCACTTCTACAACTCTTCCCACTGTAGTCACATCCCTACCTCACCTAGAAGTTTCTGGGAAGCACAGGGGTTTTTTATGAACCTTTCCATTCTTAGGACCATGCACAAGTAGGGGTAATAAACACGTGCTGGAACCCCACTGCCAGCAAGTCCATTCCGACTCACTGTGGCGCCAGAGGGACTCTAATCCACAGAGTAAAACTGCTCCCTGGGGACTCTGAGGCTGCACATCTTTACAGGAGTGACAGCTTCATCTTTCTCCCTCTGAGTAGCTGGTGGGTTCGAACCACTGACTTCTGTGGCTAGCAGCCCAATGCCTATGGCATCGAGTCAACTCCGACTCATAGGATAGACTGGAATGGCCCTCTGGTTTTCCAAGACTGTAGTTCTTTATGGGAGTAGAAAGCTTCATCTTTCTGCCATGGGGAAGCTGGTGGTTTTGAACTACTGGCCCTGTGGTTAACAGCCCATTGTGTAACCCACTGAGCCATCTGTAGATAGGATGACTTTCACCTGGTTCCTCTTCGGGTCTGCTTCTATTGACTGTTTCTCCCGCTCCTTTGGGCGTGTCTGATGGCGGTGACTCTGCGTCAGGTACCGTGAGCGGTACACCATAGACTCGCTGTGGATCCTGTTATCTTTCTCTGCAGCACGCTGACTTTCCTAACCAGCGGCTGCTGGCGAGTCGGGTCTAAGTCATGGCACCTCCACATGCAGCAGAGACAGACGGTGCTCTGCGGGGATTCAACGGCTGCTTTGCCTCTGTGGTCCTTACAGAATCTGTTGTCAGTTTGAGAGACTTAAGAGTGAAGGGGTGGGGTTTAACCTGTCAATAAGGTTGCAGTTTGATTGGAGGGCAAAGAGATAAATAGCTCACTGGAGGTGGGACACAGGCTCACTCCCTGGGAGAGATGTCTGAGGAGAAGCCACATGAATCTACCCTGAGGCAGGCAGAGTTTCGGAGCTGAAGGGACCACGTGGAGACCCACACCAGCACTGAGATGCTTACAATGCCACCGGATCCACAAGACTTCCCACCTACCGGCTGGGATCATCCTGCATTCAGCATCATTGCATGTATTTTGTGAGCCTGAAGGAAGACTTTATAGATTGGGCTAAGATCGGACTTATGGAATTGATCTGGACTGGGCTTGTATATAAAGCTTTCTTATACACATATGAGTGTCTACACATTTCTTTCTCTGGTCAACCCAGACTAACACAGCCTCTAAATAGCCAGGCCTTTCTGTGGAGGCTCCTCTGGGCAAGGCACCAAGCCTGCTAGCAGTTCATACCTCCCTGGGCTCTGGAGGGAGCTCTGAGTCTCCCCAGCAGGGAATCCAATGATGGGCAGCCCACAGACCTGGGGGGGAGACGTGTTCTAGGCAGCAGGGGTCTCTTTGGGATTGGTTCTTCGTCCTGGCCTGGGGTCCTGAAGGCGAGACCTTCCTGGGTTCCGGTAGGAAGGTCCGATGTGCGTGCTGAGCTCCTTTGACCTGTGATTCTGGCTCAAAGGGCGCTCTCGGGCAGAGCAGCGCTGCTCCACCGCAAGCACGCAGAGCCTCTGGTGGATGTGAACTGCCGACTTCAGGGTTAGTCGCTGACACCTTCCCTCAGTGACTCTATGACTCAGTGGGTTTAAACTCCACAGCGGCATGTTCCAAAGTGGGTGACACTGCCCCCTGGGGGCACTGCCGGGAGCCCTAGTGGATTAGTGTTGAGTTTTCAGGCTGCTCACCACAAGGTCACCAGCTGGTCCATAGCAGAAAGGCCAGGCTGTCCGCTCCCGTAGAGAGTGACCATCTCAGATACCCTCAGGCTGGGTCTGTCCTGTCTGATAGGGTTGTTCTCTGCTCCCGTAGAGAGTGACCGTCTCAGACACCCTCAGGGGAAGTTCTGCCCTGTCCAAGAGGGTCGCTGTGAGTTAGAACTGATTCAGTGGCAGTGTTTGGGTTGAGGGAGTGAAGGACCAACCCAGGGGCTGCAGAAGCAGATGCTGATACTTTATCCTGGATGCTGGGCTATGGTACAAACATTTTTAATTACCACGGGGGTGCTGAGTAACTTTCTTTTCCTGAAAGGGAGACTCTCAGCCAGGTAAGCTGGGGGAGCTGTTTTCTATTCTGCCTCCCCGGAGCCCTGGGAAACCTTGGGATCCCCTGCTGCTCAGCCCTGGGCCCTGCAAGCCAGCCTAGGGTCTGCGTCATCAGTCGACACACAGGTTTCCCCAAGCATCTGCCCCTCAGGCAGCCCCAAAAGTCCTCCTGGGTCACAGCCTCAAGACCCCACCCTGTGCTGGTTCTGAGCTCCCCGAGGGGCCCCGGCGGCCCTGGGCTTCTGTCCCGGTCACAGTGCAGTGGCTGCCGGGTCCCCGTTGGGTGTGCAGTGGCGGTCACACGCGGTCCGGCGTTGCGGTGCAGTCTGTCCAGAGTTTGTCAAGGCCACCAGCAGGGGCTGAGCTGTGTGGAGCCATTGTCCAGAAGGGGATGTCCTGGGCTCATGGAGGAGGAGCAGCCAGCCAGCTGTACAAAAACCAGTGCCCTCAACTGCCGGGAGCCCATTCAGTCAGGGCTGCGGACGCAGAAGCGGAGCAGACGTGGTGGTGGTGGTGGTGGCGGGGAACGAGGGAGGAGGCATGGGCAGCCCTGTCACAGGCCTGGTGCTGAGAGACTGGAGCCACACTGGGGCTGCAGCGGACTCGGTGCTGAGCTGCTCCCCACAAGGCCTGCAGTTCCAACCACCAGCCGCTCCGCAGGCGAAGACACGGCTGTCTGCTCTTATAAAGAGTTAAACTCCCAGACACCCATAGGACCCTGTCCTGTGGGTCGCTGAGGGTCCGAGGGACGGGGCAGTGAGCTTGGTTCTGCTGCGGCTGTCCCCGTGCAGTGTAATCACTTCCGAGTCCCAATGAGGCAGCGCACAGACAAAACCACACAAACAGACGCTGACTCACAGCGACCCTGCAGGGCAGGGTGGGGCTGCCCCTGTGGGTTTCCAAACCTGGAACACTAGACGGGAGCAGACAGCCTCCCCTTTCTCCTGAGAGCTGCCGGTGGCTTCGAACTCCTCACCTCATGGGTAGCAGCCCGGCGAGTAGCCACTGCGCCACCAGGGTGCCCATGGACCAAGACACGCAGACACAAAAGGGGGAAGGCAGGTGCCAAGGCACAGAGGGACACTGGGGTTACCGATGGGACAGGGTCAAGGCCCTTGCCCCAGAGCCAGCAGCACCCTGAATTCCAGCCCCTCAACTTCGAGGAGGCAGATTTCTGTCCTTACAATCCACCCTCATGTGGGGTAACAGCACCAGGGCACGAAGACGGTAGTGGGTTTGGGTTGTTTCCCTGCTTGGAGACCAAGCATTCAGGTCTGCGACACCTGGTGCAGGGTGACCTGGGGCCAGCACTGTCTCTGCCCTCCGCTCAGAGCTTCTGCCTCAGGGGCACCCTTCCATCCCATATCCGGCTGCGTCCGGGCACTGGCACCCTCTGGCAACGTACACGCCAAGCAGCCTGATTTCACCCCATCGGTTCTCAGATGCCCCACTTCCCACACTGGGTCAGCGGAGCGCGCTAGGAATAAAGCCGGGCTGCTCGGAGGTCATTTGAGATGGCCACACAGGGGCCATCTGGGGAGGGGCTGGAGGAAGACTCTCCCTTGCCCTCTCAGCCTGGCTCCTGGGCAACATGAGCACAGAGAGCATGGCGCACTGCTAACCACAGCACCACTGCTCAAGTCCATAGGGAGAGGTGTCGGCCGGCAGCAAGGGCTGGAGGATGGCCCCCAGAAAGTCAGCTGATGCAAAGCCTGGGGGTTGGGGAGAGCAACCCTGACAGCATAGTGTCACCGGGTGTCATGAAGGACTCAGGGTTGCTGCCCCCTAAACTCTTCATCTCCTCACCCGTGACTGACGACCAACCATCCCGGCCGGGAGGTCTCTTAAAACCCTCCACACACTTCCAGAGGAGCCCAGGTGGCATCGTGGGTGATGGGATGGGCTGCTCACAGCAGGGCCGGAAGTTTGAAACCAGCAGCTGCTGGGAGAAAGAGGAGGCTTTCTACTCCCGTAGAGAGTTACAGTCTCACAGGGGCAGCTCTACCCTGTCCTGCAGGCGTGCAATCAATCAGAGTCACCCTAACAACAGTGGGTTGGGTTTGGCACACTTCAAGGCGGACACACGGTCACCCCCCTCAAACCCGCCAGGCACCGTTAGCAACAGCGGTCAGCAGAGAGGCCATGAGCACTGTCCCCTCTCTCTTACCGCACCCAGGTCTGCAGCATGGCCCACCCCATCCCACCCGCATCCCTCAAAGCTCGGTCAGTATGTGGCGAGCTCTTTGGTCCTGGACATGTGTAGACATTGCTGCTGCGGGATGCTTCCAGTGTGCACGGGGCATCCTGGGATCCCCCGGAACCTCTGCCAGGGGAGCAGGCTGCGGTGTGGCTCTGGCTCCGGGATCACGTCAGATGGAGCACTGTGCCCAGCAAGGCAGACCGATGCACAGACCAGGCAGTCCGAGAGACACGGGGCCCGGGGAAGAGAAGTCCCGGAGCTGGGGAGCAGCAGCCAGCCAGGGGCTTCCCACAGCGGAGGGCTTACTCAGAAAGGCCGGCCGATGGCAGGGTTGGTGGATGGATGCCCTGTCACAGGGTGGGTCCATCAGAGAGGGCAGAAGCCCCGGGAAGGGCTCATCAGAGACAGAATGGCTGCTCCTGGAACAAGGAGTGCTGGGGCACAGAGGTGGAGCGCTTGGCTGCTCACCAAAAGGTTGGTGTTTGGAAATTGCCAGCCTTTCTGAGCAAGATAGAAGTGGCAGTCGGCTTCCAGAATTCCACAGCGTGGAGACCCGGGTGTGGGCGGGAGGGGGCAGTGCCCCTCTACTTCTGGGGGAGCTGCAGGTTGGATTTGACTGGATGGTAGTGGGGGCTACCAGATGGCTGAGCAACACACTGAGATCACATAGGCAGAGTGTTGGGCTGCTGGCCAGGGAGTTGGCAGTTTGAGCCCAGCAGCTGCTCCACGGGAGAACAAGGAGGCTTTGTGCTTCTGTCAAGAGTCCTGGCCTTGGAAAGCCACCGGGACAGTTCCATCCTGCCCCTCCAGGGCCACGATGAGGGAGAAGTGGCTGGTGGCAGGATTGGTGGTTCTGTGCTGCCCCATCTCCAGACCCACACCCCACCCCAGCCACTGCTGCAGAGTCCACGTGGACTCAGGGAGACCCCAAGGATGACACCAGAGAACCTCCCCCCAGGGATGTCATCCTCATGGGGCGAGGGAGGGGCGGAGGGTCACTGAGGAAGAGGACTGATATAGCAGCTGCCCCATGGGCCCAGACAGGATGGTGAGGAGGGTGGTGAGGAGGATGGTTAGGAGGGTGGTGAGGAGGGTGGCGCGGGGCGGGATTGGGCGGTGGTTCCTCCCGTTTCACTTTGGAAGTGTTATCAGGAGGAACCAGTTGTTGGGGAAGAGCCTTGTGCCTGGTAAAGGGTCAGCCAAGAAGAGGAAGGCCCCCACCAAGACAGATGGACACAGTGGCTACAACCCAGAGGGGATTGTGGGGGTGGTGGAGAGCCAGGCGGGCTTCATGCTATCTCGTAAGCCAGGGTCACTATGAATCAGAACCACCCCTTGTCTGTCAGTCTGTTAGGGTGATGCTGGAAGCTATGCCACCGGTATTTCAAAGGCCAGCTGGGTGACCCCCAGCAGACAGGTTTCAGCAGAGCTTGCCGACAAAGCACAGACTACCAAGAAGGGGAGAGGGCACCGAAACCTATCATCGACTTAGCACAGAGACATTGCCGGATACCGAGAGAAGCTGGACAGAGAGCGTGCCGGGAGACCAGCCCCTCAGGTTGGAGGGCCCTCACGTTGTCGTGACCGAGGGGGAGCTGCCTCCTCAAGGCGGAGTGGCTGGCCATGCTCAAAGTGAGACGAAGCCGCTGAGGACATCAGTTCCTAGCTGGGACTTGGATATGCGAAGTGTGAATCTAGGAAAACTGGAAGTCGTCCGAACTGAAACGGACCGAAGAGCAGGGTCTGATAGCCGCGGCATCCGTGAGCTGACGTGGACCGGCGATGAGTTAGAAAGCTGGTTACTGTGCCGGGAATGACAACTTCAAGGGGACCCGCATCACATTTGTCTTCAGAGAGGGCCTTTCAAGATCCAGCTCAAAGTATGTCTGAGAAAGAGCTTTACATCAGCAAACAATCTTACATCACAAGGAAGCATCCCAGCCCCGTCCAACTCAAGTCTGCGAGTCAGGCGCAAGCCAGAGCCGCTGCAGACCCAGATAGCTGCAGGCTGGTGATGCAGAAAAGGGAAGCGAGAAGCAGGAAGGTCACAGGTCGCGGGGAGTGGAGGAAGGGGGTAGAATTGTGCGGATCCAAGGTCGTTGGCAACATGGTGGGCCCCCGACGGCCCTCAGGGTCTGGCGACCCACCTGAGGCTGTCCCAGCAGGCAGGAAGGCAGTGGGGCAGAGAGGGAAGCAGTTCCCAGAATCCCTCACTCTCATCCAAAAGGCCACACCCCCCAAGGAGGTGTCATCAAGCTGCCACTTGATTGACACACTTGACTCCTCCCCCTAGCCAGGAGTGTCCAGTTGGCAGAAGATGATCCAGCCACCACAAGTGTTTTTCCAATTTATGCTCCAACGACAAAAGCTAGCGATGAGGAGATTGAAGACTCCCACCAAGGACCCCCGTCGGAAACGGACGGACGGAGCTGCACTCATTGTTCTTGGCGATGGGATGCGGGACGTCGGAAACAAAGGGGAGGAGGAGCAGTTGGAAAATACAGGCTTGGTGACGGCAACGAAGCTGCAGATCACATGATGGTATTCCCCAAGACCGACGTCCTCCTCACAGCAAATGCCCCTTTCGACAACGCCAAGGGTGACCACACACCGGACTTCCCCAGACGGACTGCGCAGAAACCACACGGACGACGTCTGTGGAAAGAGACAGGGCCGTCTGTGGAACGGACCATCCGGGGCACCCCTGTAGGTCCAGGTTGAAGCTGAAGAAACTGGACCAAGCCCACGAGTCCAGCCCACTTGGATATGGAGAGCACCCCAAGAACAGCGCTGATGCCTCGGCGCCCATCACAGATGTGCTGAGCTGTGCGGGGACATCAAGAACAGTGTCATGAAGACAGTGGGAGGCCACCCAGAAACAGGACAGGGAGAAGACGACGGCCAGCCTGGATGCAGCAGAGGCCCCGAGACACGCTGTCCAGCGTGGCGGGGCGTGGCGCCCGAAGAAGGATGATGTCAGAGAGCCGAATAGAAACTTTCAAAGGGCAGCTCGAGAAGATAGAGTCAAATATCATCGCGAAATGTGCAAAGACCTAGCGTCAGACGTCCTCACGCAAGACCCGCTCACTGACTCGAGAGACCCTACAGGACAGAGTCAAACTGCCCCTCCCTGTGGGCTGCGGAGAGTGTAAATCTTCACAGGAGGAGGTGCCTCATCTATCTCCCTTGGAGCAGCTGGTGGTTTCAAACTTTGGACCTTGCGGTGAGCAGCCCAGTGCACAGCCATTACCTCATCATGGCCCCTCCTGCCCAGGAGCTGAATTGGATGAATAGAGGGGTAGCTGGGTGCTTGGGTGAACAAATGGATCATGGTGTGGGTACACGGGCCTTTGGAGGACGGATGGGTTTATGTGGATAGACGGTTGGGTAGGTGGGTGGTGAGTGGACCCAAGGATAAAGAGGACAAGAGGGGGCAGCAAAGGTCCTTGGCATGTGAGTGGCATTGGCAGCATCTCTTGTCTCCCTTGGGAGGGGGCATCCTTGTCCAAGACCATGGCTCCTGCCCTGCCACGGTTCATTCCCACCAGTGCCCGAAGAACTGCAGGCCTCACCTGTGTGAGGACAGGGGCAGGGGCTGTCGCCTGAGCTCTGTCGTTGAAGGTGACCAGAATCGCATCCCACCCATGGCCCTTGGAAGACAGCCCTCGGTGTTCCAATTAGCCTGCCTGGAGTGAGGGCCGTCTGGGCCCGGTCTTGTCATGCTGGAAATTGGGACATCCTTGGCGACCGACCCGGAAAGTCAGAAAGGACAGTCAGGTGGCTGGGTGCCAACAGGTGCCCAGAATCCTGGCAGCCAGCCTGTAAGCTCCCAGACTCACGCTTGCCCCCTCCTGGCTGCATTGGGAAGCACACATGTCCAGCAAACACCAGCACCCCAGGGCCACAGGAAGAGCCAGGTCACTGTGTGTTTCCAGGGTCCAAAGAGGGCAGAGCCCTGCTGGGTCTGCGCATGCTGCCTCCTCCCCAGGGCCATGCCCCTCAGCCGGGTCCGGCCTCAGAACTGCTCCTGCAAATTCTAGGCTGGGATCTCTTCAGCCAGCCTGCCCCGTGGGATCGCAGCGCCCCTCGGAGTCGGCGGGCAGGCCTCACGCTGTAACTCGGGGTAGGCCCGCATGCCCGTGTCAGCCACAGCTGTCCAGCCTCTGCAAGGGCTCACTGTGCCCATCATCCACATCTTCACCTGGGTCCTGTCCTTCAGGGACTGGAGACAAGCTGGGACCAAGCTCCCCCACCCCACATTGCTACATCTGTGAGCCCATTATCCCCACCCCACCCCCTCCTTCAAGGTGCCAGCCACCCACCCTCACTCACTGCATAGATGGGGGAAGGTGGAGGGCAGTAAGAACAGGGGGCACCTGGCCCCTTTCTCAGGACTTTGCATATTCCGGTCTATGTCGTTCCCCTCAGCTCCTGTGGTTCCCCGAGCCCTGGACCCTACTCCCCAGGAGGCCATCCTGGGGTCGGGGTACCTGTCTGAGGCACAGTCCTCTACCACCTGTCTCCCTCTCGTCCCTCTTCCACAAGTAGCATGTTAACCGCGGGGCCAGGAGTTTGAAACCACCAAGCGCTCTGTGGGAGAGAGATGAGGCTTCTGGCTCCTTTAAAGGTTGAGTCTCAGACTCTGCGAGCAGTTCTCTGTCCTCAGGCTCGCTGAGGGTCAGCATCAACTCGATGGCAGGGGGCTTGGTTTCCTTGAGTCTGACCACCCATTTGCCAGTTGGACATCTTTCCAAAGTCCCCACCACTGGACCAGTAGTTTAACATCCCGATGAACGGAGAGAAGGTTGACCGTGGGACGGATATCGTCTTGCCTGGATCGGCACTCAATGCTCAGGGAAGCAGCAGTCGCGTGATTGGGTGACGTGCAGCGCTGGGTGAATCTGCTGTACAGACCTCTTTAAAGTGTTGAAACGCGAGGATGTGAGTGTGAGGGCCAGGACGCACCTGACCCGATTTTTTATGGCCTCAGATGTACGTGGAGGTTGGTCATCGGATAAGGAAGACCGAAGACGAATCAAGGCATTTGAAATGTGGGTGCTGGAGAAGACGAGTGGAAGTACCGTGGACTGCTAAAAGGACAAGCCAATCTGTGGTGGAAGAAGTCCAGCCAGAGTGCTCCTTCGAGGCAAGGATGGCGAGATCTCCTCTTACGTACTTTGGACGTGTGGTCAGAGAGACCGGTCCCTGGAGAAGGACGCCAGGCGCAGGAGCCGCAAAAGAGAGGAAGGGCCTGCAGGAGATGGACGGACACTGCCACGGTGGCTCAGGCACAGGAAGGACTGTGGGACGGTGGGGGCCGGGCGGCGCTTCCTTCTGCGTTGTGCACAGGGTCGCTATGGGTCAGAACCGACGATAGCAACTAACAACCGCCGCCACCTACGTCCTACAAGTGGGGCCGACTTCCCGCCAGGAGCCACGTGGCAGAGTGGGCCGCCGGTGGGGCTGGTAACCGCTGGGTGGGCAGTTCGAAGCCACTAGCGCTCTGCAAGAGGAAGAGGAGGCTGTGCGTTCCCAGAAACCACAGGGCAGCGCTCCTCGGTCCGTGGAGTCGCTGTCAGGCAGGATGGACCCAGTCAGTGGCAGTGACGTGGTTTGAGTGTGGGGTCCCACGACAGCTGTCCTTGGGGGCTTATTTTACCCGACACCCCGTGGTCACGGTTCGTCTGTGTAATCACACGCATCGGGAATCCCTTTTCTCTTTATAGGAAACAAATGTTACAACCAACAAACAGCCTCACTGTCATCCAGCCGATTCTCACTCCCAGGGACCCATCCAGACCCCGGAGAGGTGCCCCTTTGGGTTTCCGGGGCTGTCCAAGTGACAGGGGCAGAGAGCCTCTTCTTCCTCCTGTGGCGTGGCTAGTGGTTTCGAACGGCCGACTCTTTAGGGCCGAGAACCATTCTGCTGATCGGATCTGCTGCGGCGGGCCCCTTTCAAGGGTTAGAAAAGCCAAGCCACCACAGGCACCCAAAGCTGAGCCATGAGTAAGGAGGCGTTCATAAGGGGGTGATGTCTTTGGACGATGGTGCTGGAGGAGAGGGTGTGACCTTATGTTGGGCGGCAAGACTTCCATCACCTGGTCCCTGGAGAAGGACATCATGCTGGATAGAGAGCCAGCCGACAAAGAGGAAGACCTTCAGCGAGACGGATGGACGATGATGGACACAGTTGACCTTGTAGTTAGCAGCCTGACCGGCCATCACGATGCCACCAGGGCTCCGGAAGTGAAATTCAGCTCATCTGTCACTCAAACACAGAAATGACCATGAGGCTGGTGCCACGCCGGGCAGCGGTCTGTTCTGCTGTGCACAGGTCACTCCGGGTCAGAACTGTGCGCACTGTACCAACAAGGAGAGCTGGGGCGTGGAGAGAGACTTTGTGCCACCTGAGGGTCTGCCGGTGGCCCTGGGGACGCCGGAGTAGAAGGTGACGGTGCCCCTTGACCTCATGTCGCAACATCCAGAAGGTTCTTAAGGAGGCAGGACAAGAGCCGCGGCAGCAGCCGGTGACAGTGCAACACATCTTGGGCCAGGTCTTCCCCAGCTGCTGCTGCTGCGTCCTTCCACATCACCCCGAGCTCATGTCAGATTCCCACCATCAAGTCCTCCGGACTCTCAGCGACCCTACAGGACAGGGTAGAACTGCCCCCCATGGGCGTCCGAGGCTATAACCCTTGAGGGGAGTAGACAGCCTCGTCTTTCTCCCTAGGAGGGGCTGGCGGTTTTGAACTGCTGACCTTTGCCCTGGCAGTCCGATGTGGACCCCACTGCACCACCAGGCTGCGACCCCGGAGGCAGACGCAGACCTGCTCGTTCGCAGGAACAGAGTGCCAGCACTTTTCTCATGTGGAGCCTTGGGTGGATTTGAACCACTGACCTTTCAGCACTGCACAGAGCACCACGGATTCTCCAGCCCATTCCAGCTCATGGCAGCCCTGCAGGACAGAGCCGACGGGCCCCAGCTAGATGCCATGGCTGTCTTGTTCAAGGGAGCAGAGAGCGTCATTGCTTTATCTTGCCGAGCAGCTGGTGGGTTTGAACCCTCACCCTAGAAGCCAAGTGCTCTCTGGACCCCTGTGCCACCCGGCCCCCAGGCACCTGGAGAAGTGCCTCCTGCCAAGCCAAACCCCAAAC
>NW_022111317.1:981729-982963 GCF_000313985.2 Echinops telfairi | reverse complement strand
CACCAGTCCCATTTGAACTTCAGGACGACCACAAATAGTATTTTAGTATAAGCATGTCCTCAGGTATTGGGGGCATTGTACATGAAACAATTGCCGCTTGTTTATCTCAAATTCAAATGCAGCTGTGCCTCCTTGATTTTATCTTTGTAGAGCCCTAGATTAGCCACCACCTCCTCCAGGAGCCCTCCGGGTCATTTCAAGTGCTGCTAAGCACCGTGACCCACCTCCCTGCCCCCTGCTGCCCTACACACAGACACGCACACGCACATACATAGACACACACACACATGCACACATATAGAGACAGGCTCTCATGGCTCCCTGCAACCCTTGACACTGTGTGCTGCCATTGCCTCAGAAGGACAGAAGCAGTATCTTCCTACCACAGTAAAGAACCCCCCTCAGAGCAGCCAAGACGATGCCAGATGCCACGGCCGGGACAGGACGGTGCAGAGGCAGGTTAAGGCCTGGGCCCAGCGCTCTTCCTCCAGGAGCCTGGAGCGAGGCAGAGCCTGGGCTCGCCCTCCAGGACCCGGGTCATGGCAGCTTCAAGGCGGGTTGTGGCCGCGGCACAGGGCTGCGTCTCCTGGCTTTGCGGTCTGTGGGGGGTGCTTGGACACGCTGAGTTCACAGGGCCTGCTGTCTAAGGTGGCTAACAGGGTCGGACGCTTGAATCAGGTCCCAGGTTCATCAACCTATCCTCCGCCTGCAGGCTTTGACCCTGATGCTACTAAGTCCTGCCTCCCAGTCAGTCCGCTATCTCACAGCTGCTTCCACTTGAATGTAAACGTAGTCCCAAACCCATTAATGGTTTGGCTGCAATCTGTTCTTTTAAAACGGGTCCCGAAGGACTATGCTTTTAAAACACCAGAAAGCAAGGTCTGGAATGGCCCCGGGGTTTCAAAAGTGTATTAAGATGGAAATTTATATGCGTCTCTGCATCCAACAACGTCCAAACACAGGCTTGGAAACAAGGAGGGCCTTGCTTGGCGGTGGCCTGCCCGGAAGCAGCTCCCCAGGCTTTTCCTCTGAGGGTCCCCAGGGTATGCGAGGGCCACGAGATCAGTTGTCTAGCACAAACTGTCAGTGCTGCCACCCGGGGACCTTAGCCCACAGGCTGCATCCCGATACCGGTGGCCTCAGGGGCCAGGTTGTAAGAAGGCTGCCCGGTCCTACAGCATCCCATGATCCTGATGTATCCTGCAGCCGCTGTGTGCCTCCGACTCTCGGATAC
>NW_022111317.1:980246-981629 GCF_000313985.2 Echinops telfairi | reverse complement strand
TGTGTGTGTGTGCATCTGCGTGTGTGCGGTTTCAAGCGGTACCTGCCCCATCCTGGGATTCCTGGCTGGCTTCTTAGGACTCTTGACAAGCATCAAGACACCCCTGGGAGTGTGAACTCTTCAAAGCACAGCACACCCCGCGGAGGGGGGCGGGGGCGTGCTTCTCAGCTTACATGCCAACTCCAATGTGTGGGAGCGGGAACGAGGGTGTGGGTCGCTCCCAGGCTGGGCTCTGCCAGGGCGCCCCATGCCCCACCCCCACCAAATGGAGCCTCCCCAACTTGCTAACACCTTCCCGGAGTCCCAGCCGAGACCGTGTCCACCACATGAGCACAGAGCCTGCAGCTGGACGGTGCAGACCCTCAGCACACACTGTCTGGTGGGCTGGGGGCTGATACTGGGTATGTCTATCCACCCTGCACACGTGCCTGCCTCTGGCAGGCATCCCTGCCCTCTGTTGTCACCCTGTACCTCCCACAGGAGTCTCCGGGCAGACCCCAAGTTGTCCACAGCACACTGATTCTATGGCCACATGTTGCATCACCCCTGAACCCCACTGGCCTCCCAGCATGGCCCCTGCTTCCTGCTCCTCCCAAAAGTCAGATGCCTGGGCAGCCCCCACCCAGGGCTCTTCATATGACTAATTACAGCCACCCCACATCTGTGTTTGTGGTGGTGGGTTCTGCCGTCAGGCAGTTCCACGTCACAGGGGACCCACATGTCCCACGAGACCCGCAGAGCTTCCCAGTGGTCATCTTTCCAGGGGAAGGGGAGGAAGTGTTTTCTCCCCAAGAGGGGATGGAGGGTTTGAACCTCTGACCTCTGGGTTGGAAGTGAGCACTGTGGCACTGCACCTCCAGGGCCCACGCACAGCAACCCTGCAAGTTCCTCCCTCCCCCTGAGAATACAACTTTGAGCCCTGCTTTTGGGCCCTGAGTGCCGTGGGCTTGACTCCTGGCTCCAGCTCTTTCCCCCTAAAAGGCCATGGGGCAGCTGCTGTGGGTGCCAGGGCCATGCCTCCCACACACATCCTCACAAGGTGCTTCTTCCAGCCTGGAGGCACCTCGCCTGGACCTTCTGTTCTACGGGGGGCGGGGTCATCCAACTCCTCATAAGCCCTCAGATGGCCTTTCCACCCTGGAGCACTTGAGCGTGGTTTGGGGTCTAAAAATGACTCATTTATGACTGTTGTAGACAGGCAGATGGGCAGAGGGAGGGAGGGTACATGTTTGCATGAATGGATATATAAATGGATGACTGGGAGTGCATGCATGCCTAGCTGGGTGGATGGATGTGTGCATGTGCATATATAGATGACTAAGTAGGTGGATGGATGGATGGATGGATGGATGGATGGATGGATGGATGGATGGGTGAGTGTAT
>NW_022111317.1:979010-979917 GCF_000313985.2 Echinops telfairi | reverse complement strand
TGCCCTACACACAGACACGCACACGCACATACATAGACACACACACACATGCACACATATAGAGACAGGCTCTCATGGCTCCCTGCAACCCTTGACACTGTGTGCTGCCATTGCCTCCAATAAGCCTTCCAAGAAATCAGTGACCCCGACTTTCTGGTGCTGTGTCCACCCCGGGCCCCACAGCCCCATGCCGGCGAGCTCAGCTGGGGGAGAAGTAAGCATAGATGCGGCAAAGAATGGACGCCACCACACGCACTGCCACTGAGTCCACTCCGATCACAGGGACCCTCCAGGACAGGGCAGAGCTTCTCCACAGGGTCTCCAAGGCCACAGATCGCTAGAGAAGCAGACAGCTGAGCTCCTTGGTTGTTCGGTGGGCTGAACCCACTGATGCGGCCGCTGTGTCAACCATGTTGCTGAAGGGCTTCCTGGGAAACGCAGGGAGCGAGCCCTGGTGCAAAGGACGGGCCTGCGCTAGCAACTATGTATCCATATCGTGACATGCCTTGAGGTCAGTGCGTCCTCCACTGGGACCAGTGCCTCACGCAAACAGGCAAGAAGTTACTCAGTTACCACCAGGGGACCTCTGTGTGTGTGTGTGCACACGCACGCACGTACTGGGGGAGTGGGATAGATGGAAACAGTCACTTCTGCACAGTTTTTAAACTACAGACTGAAAACTGCCCTAAAATATCAGGTCTACTTTAAAAGGCAACTGAAGGCGGCAAACTGCAAAAGAGGCCCCGACAGCCCGGCTGCTCGTCGCCCATCACGGCGACTCACCAACCAGGGACAGGGGCACCTGTGAGAGCCACTGGGCTAGGTGTCTTAGTGCCTAGGTATGTCATCCCCTGGGCTCCCTGGACGATCAAGAGCTGGCTCCTCCCTCATCTAGAACTCTGTGTCC
>NW_022111317.1:976884-977917 GCF_000313985.2 Echinops telfairi | reverse complement strand
AAAGAGGAAGGCTCTCGAGGAGATGGACAGACACGGTGGCTGCAGCCGGGGGTGTGGGCGTAGAAACGATGTGCGGCTGGTGCAGGGCTGGGTGGTGCTGCATTCTGCTGCGTGCAGGGTCTCTGAGAGTCCGAACGGACCGAGGGCACCAAACCACCCGCCCGCCCGACGCCCCGGCTCATTCCACACAGCCTGCTCCACGCCAGGGGCTGAGACCACGGGGCCCGGTGTCTTGGTGTCGGGACGCTGCCTGGTTGGCAATGGTGGCCGGTGCCTGTGCCACCGTGCCCGCACTTGCCAGCAACCCACTACCCATCATAGGCAGATTCCTGCGCAGACGTAGGACATGATCACACTCCGTGGGATAAGTAAAGGCTATAAATAGCCCCAAACCGGTTCCGGTCAAGTCTCCCTGGCAATGAGAGGTGGGGGAGCTTCCACTAAGACTGTGGCTTCTTTGCCGGGGACCCCCATCCCATCGGCAACACGTGATGGGTGGGGGTGGGTCAAGGGGTTGGGGACAGAGCAGCAGCCCCCAGGTCTGAAGGAGAGATGGCGTGCCCTGGACAAAGGGAAGAGGAAAAGGAGTCCCGAGTGTGGAGGTAGCAGGAGAGGCAGTGAGGGAGGGGCTGGACCGAGGAGGACAGGCAAGAGAGCACGCCTGTTGGCCATGGTAGTCTCATGGCTACCGTGTGTGCCGGGGGCTGGGTAGCATCCCCTCCAGGAGCTACCCTGACATCCTCACTCCTGCCCTTGTTTTGGTTGTGTGTTCCTGGTGCTCACGCTAACAAAAGGGGCGACCCAGAGACGTGCACGGGAAGACAGAAGCCATGTGAAGATGTAGCCACAAGCCAAGGGACGCCAAGAGTCGCCCGGCATGGCAGATGCCACAAGAGATGAAGAAGGTCCGGCCTCTTGAGGTTGGCCCTGATGCCCCAAGTTTAGACTCCCAGCCTTCGAGACAGACAGAAAAGAGTTCTGTTCCTTGAGGCCACAGCCCCCACCTGAGCCCCAGTAGCGATGTTCTGAGCCT
>NW_022111317.1:963880-975977 GCF_000313985.2 Echinops telfairi | reverse complement strand
GAGCATCAGGAGATCCTCGCTTGATCCCTGCCTCACACCAACAGAGGGAGCACAAGGTCTCAGAAGAAGGGCCTGCGGGTGCACTTTCCACTCTGACCCCCTGGCTCACCTGTGCTCAGGATGGGAGCCCATGCTGACCGGGCCAGGTCGCACCTGCCTGCACTCTCACCTGCGGCTCCCACCCCACCCCCAGGTCACACTTGCTTTTCTAGCTCTATGTTAGGACAATCTGCCGGCCTTCCCAATCATCAGCTGTCAAAGGGCCCATGCTTCCCGGGATTCCTTCTCCCTCTCTGCCTGAAGTCTTCCTTGTCGGTGTCTCAGGGACGGTGGCCCCGGTGGGCGAGAAGATACGGGTGCACTGCTTCAAGCCTGGGCCAACTGAGAGTGTGGAGCCGTGACTTCACAAGCCGGAAGGGTGACACTGCCCCCCAATTCTTTCAGGCAGTGGAGGCACCGAGCCCAAATCCAAACGCTGCCATCGCGTGGATGCAGCCTCCTGGCGACCCTCTACGATGGGTCGGATGGCCCCTGTGGGCTTCCAGCCTGTAACTCTGTACGGGAGTAGCAGGCATCATTTCTCCAGAGGGGCTGCGGGTGCGGTGGGGTTCAGGTGAGCAAGCCCACTTTGCAACCACTACGCCGCCAGGGCACCTTCCCTCAGGCGTACGCGTGTTATAAATGTTTCCCTCTCTAGCGGAAGCCTCCGGAAGCCTTCCCGCTTAGGTGGATTTGGAATCGGAAGCAAAAGAAGCTCAAGGGTCCACGTAAAGCTTCCCTGCAGGATCGCTCAGCCCGCGGGCCCTTTGGATGAGGCTCAGATAGGGAACCACCTAGCAGAGCTTTCAAACCAGTCCCAGGTAAAGCAAAGCCCACGTAGATGGAGGAAGGTGAATGTGTGCTTCGGTTCAGAGCTGTTGGCCTGCCTAGGCACGACGGAGCCCCAGGGCCCAACTCACTTGGTTCCTGGGGGTGGAACTTAGCTCCCCCCTGGCAGGTCCTCTGCAAGGATGCCTGAACCCCTGGCATGCAGAACCTTTCCCCAAAGCGACCCCCCTGCCCCACTCTCTGGCATTATGCCCTCTGCTTGCTGGGGGCTGGCGGAGCCAAAGAGTCTCATCTTTTTCTAAAAGGTGATCTTGAGCGCCCGGGGCTGACTCCTCCCAGTGGACCCCGGAGGAAAGAGAGGGTGAAGACTGGCCCCCTGGGCCCCTGCTGACACTGGCCAGAAGCCCCCTTTGCTGTTAGGAGCTGGATTGACATTCCCCCCAGAGAGACAGGCTCTAGTCTTAATCCCCTGTTCCTGCCACTGTGACCTCGTTTAGAAGCAGGGTCTTTGCAGACGTGATTAAGGCTGGCCGACCTGCACTCTTGGGATTTGCAGTGGAGGTGGGGGTGGGGTGGGGCAGAGAGCAGCTGCAGCAGAGGGAGCACCTGCCCGGAGCACCCTGTTGCCAGGCAGGGTGAGGGTGGGCCTGGAAGTCCAGCAGTATCCTCAGTGGTCAGCTGAGTCTCCCCAAGGACCAGCTAGGTGTCCTTTATCTGCCCAGAGCCCCAGAAGCCTCGAACTGCCCATCTGTGCGATGGGGGCAGCGGCAGCCCCTCCGGGACGTGCTGCCCTCAGCATGCAGCAGAGAGGTGTAGGGTGCAGAACTGGCTCACTACAGGTAGGCGCTCTTGTGAAGATCGAGGCAGTGTGCTGCTCCCGTCTCCAGGAAGTCCTCCTGAGCCTACGCTTCTAGGGATTTCACACTCCCCTGACCCTGACCTCAGCCCCTACCACAAGGCATCCATGCTACATACCCCAAATTCCACTCTTCAGCTTGGCCACAAAGTCCTGGACGCTGCTGGACAACAGTGCCCGGCCTGGGGCCTCGGCCAGGAGGGTATGCTAGAGTGTGAGGGAGGAGGTGGCACAGGGGCTAAAGAGCCAGGGTCAGGGCCAGGAAGGGGGAGGGGAGCCCAAGGGTAGTGGGCCTGCCCAGAGGCCCCCAGGGCTGTGTGTGACCTCCGCAGCACCAGCCCTTGTGTGGGGATGAGGCTGGTTGTCAGGAGGCCATGAATAGGTCCCGCACTGAGCTGAGGTCTGCACTGGGGAGGCATGGAGGGGGCTGCGGGTGGGGCTGGGCGGCGTGAGGAGACGGCAGAAGGAGATCGGTGTGGGCCAGGACAAGGCTCAGGACACTAAGCGAGTGACCCTGCCTGTCTGGCATCTCAGGGGACTCTCCTTCACCTGCAGAGGGTCCACTTGGGGCCAGCTGTGGACGGATCTGCCAAGCCAGGGCCGAAGAGCCCCCAGGCAGAGCAGGTGGCCCCGGGCATGTCCTAGAGACCTGTACATCATGTGCTGGGAGAACTGCCCAAAGCTGCCACTGACCTGGACACCTAGCCCTGAAAGACCAGCCTAGGTTCCCACTGGGAGGCCTGAGCTCAGCTCCAGGTACCTTGGGGCCTTCACAGGGATGGGGGTGGGGGTGGGCAAGTGCCAGACAAGGTATGTCCAGCATGCATGGGACTGTTCTCAGGGCGCTCCGAGCGGCTCTTGGCCCACACTCACCTGTCGTCCATAGAAGTAGCCTGGTCAATGAACCCACTGCCCTCAAGCTGACAGACACACAGGGACCCCGGGCACGGCAGGGCAGAAGGGTACCTTCAAACATAGGTTGCCAGCCCTTTTTTCTGAGGCACTGGTGTGTGAACTTGAACTGATAACCCTCTGGGCAGTGGCCGAGCGCCTGAAGGGCACTCACCAACCAACCCACTGCTGTGGAGCTGCTTCTGATGGACAGGGACCCTGTCGGGCAGAGGAGGCCTGATCCCGGGGGGTCGCGAGGAGGCTGTAGACCACCAGCCTTGAGCTGAGCAGCCCAACTGTGTGCTCATGGCACTGCCAGGGTCCCTCCCACCCAAGGTCTTACATTTCAAAGAACTTTTCCAAGAACACAAAGACCACCTGTGAGGGTTATAGCGGATGCCAATTAGACACCCCTGGAGGAGCCCCGGTGGTGTAGTGGTTATGCGTTGGGCTGTGATCCGCACGGTTGCCAGTTCGAAACCAGCGGCAGCATCTCGGGAGCAAGACTGGGCTTTATCCCATCAGCAGTTCCCACAGGGGGCGCTGTGAGTCCGCACTGACTTGACGGCAGTGGATAGACACTTCTGAGCCCCCGGTGGTGGCGTGGTTACTAGTTGAGCTGTGAGCTGCAAGGTCGGCAGTTCAAAACCACCAGCCCTTTACCTGGGAGAAGATGGGGTTTTCTATGCTCGTAAATAGTTTAGAGACTCACAGGGAGAGTTTTACCCTGTCCTATAGGGTCACTGTGAGTTGGCATTGACTCAACGGAAGGCAGTGGCTTTGTTTGTTTGTTTGTTTGTTTGTTTGTGTTTGAGACAGTCCCAGATGAGGACAGGGATGGAGCCCAGCCCTGATGACACCTCCCTGGGGGTGTGGCCTCTTGTAAGAATCAGAGCAGAGACCCACACATTCTCCACCCTTCATCTTCTCCTACACCAGCATCCTGTGTCCGGTCACTCGATCTCCTTCCTGTCCCACCCCAGGAGCCAGTCTCGGATCCACTGACCTCTGCACCCACCAGCCTGGGACCCTCCTGCTTCCTGTTCCTCAGCTTCCACAGAGACACAAGTCACATCTGACCTGCAGGACTCACCCACTTCTACAGCCGCCGGCGCCTTCTCTCTCTGGAGTTGCGCACACCAGTGTGGCTGGCTTTGCTTCTCTGGAGGACCCACCCCTGCAGGGAGGGACGTGCGTTGCTCTGGGGCCCAGCTTTCCTGAGAGATGTCTGAGGGCTCTGAACTCCTCCCAGCCCCGGCGACGATGACGTGAGCTTTCTGGCCATTCCAGAAGCACATGGAAGGGAAGATGGCTGGACCTGGAAGGATGTCCATGCTACAGGGGCAGGGGGAGGGGTGAGCGGGGGGCAGGGCTCCATTATGGGTGCTCTAAGGACCCAGTGGGCTCCTTGCCGATTCCTGCCCTTGACCATCCTTTGATATGACTGCAACGAGAAGCCCTGTTGACCTAAAGGTTAGATGTTGGGCTGCGACCTGCAAGGTCTGCAGTTTGAAACCACCAGCCGCTCCTCATGAGAAAGATGAGGCTCTCTACTCTCGTCAAGAGGGACCCTCTCGGGAGTCCACAGGGCCAGCTCTGCCTGTAACTGTAGGGTGCGCTGTGGGCTTGGTGTGGAAATGACAGGGACAAATTGGTGGTGCTGATGCTTGACCTTCGCAAGTGAATTTCGCTTGGAGACCATGGTGGGGGTGGGGGTGGTGTCCCTGGTCCCTGTCCCGTCATCAAGGGCCACGGGTCCCCTGTGGCTGCAAACCTCAGAACCAGCATGACCCCCGGCTCTGTGGAGTCGAGTCTGATTCCTGGCGGAATGGGCCCTGGGGGTCCAGGGCGGCCGGGTTTTTCCAAGTAGATCGATCCCCTGGCTTTTCTTCCTCGGCACCCGGTGTCTGCCAAGCTCTCTGCCCTCTGCACTGGCAGGCGGGTTGCGCTCGCTCATGCCTCTGCCCCGGCTTTTCTTTGATGAGAGGAGGATCCTTGCAATCGGAGGAGGATGTCTGTCTCGGGGTCCAAGCAGACCTCGCAGGGGTGAGACGGGTTCTTGCTGAGAGCAGCCCAGAAAGGGCCGAGTCTGGGGGGCTCTCCCTGGAAGCAAGTGGGAGATCTGACCTGGGGGGCACGATGCCCAAGATTATAAGTGTCCACTTTGTGTGAAGCGTCGCCAGCCAGGCCTTTCGAGAGCACCCGCAGAAGGGGGTGGTGGGTTATGGGGCAAACGGCGCTAGTGAAAGGGGCTGCTAGGGGGTGGGGGGAGGGCTGGGGACAGACCCACTGGCAGACAGAGCACTCCCACGGGATGGGGCCACCTGTGTCATTGTCCCTGCAGGTCCCTCTCCACTCTAGCATGTGCCTGAGCAGGTGCCATCCCAGCCCAGTGCCCTGGCAGCTTGGGGGCCTCTTCAGATGCCCTCTCCTCTCAGGCAGAGCCGACCCTGCTTCTGAGCTTCAGAAAACAGCCAAACATCTCGACCGAGCCAGAGAGAAAGGACAGAAGAAGTGAGAGGGCGGGACCATGCTGGCCTTGGCACCCCTCTGGAGACAGACATGAGAAGGAATGATCAGACCCCAACATCAGATGGCACAACACAGCCAGTCCAGTGCACAGCCTGTATATGGGTACACACACACACACACACCCAGCCCCGTGAACACAGCTCTGCACAGCCTGACCTGGTCTCACCTAACTCTGAAAACAGAAACAAGACGGCTTCAGACTCAGGGTCCCGGATGTGCCCCGTGCTCCCCCCCACCTGTACCCCACAGCCTCCCTGGCCTTACCCTGGGCACCCACCGCAGCTGGGGCTCCTGGTGAAGCTCACTGTTCAAACCCTTAAGAGGTAGTAGTCAGAAGGGGAGCCCCCAGCCTGGCGGCACTCTACATGGAGTAGAGAGGGATCAGGGAGCCAGCTGGCTCCCCTGGAAGCACAAAGGGCCCTGGTGGACTTAGTCCTGGGCCCTGAATTCCGTGGAGTCCCCCACTTCCGTGTCGGTGCCAAGCACCCAGCTCCCACCACATCAAAGGTCTCCCTGACACCCCTGCAGTGGGCAGCCCCTCTCCAAACAGGTAGATCTCTAAGGAGTCATCCAGCAGCAGCAGTACGGATTTTATGTGCACGCGTGCGCGCACACACAATTACCTGAAGAAAGGGTCTGGATGCCTCCCTCCCTACACCCGTGAGCTATCCGTATCCGGAGCATAATTATACAGGAGGGCATTCCCGCCGCCTAGCAACCAGCCCCAAGTCCGCCTTAGCTGGCTCCTCAGACACCCTGAACGCGCGCGCTCAGCAACGTAATGTGCTCCATTTCCCCAAAACAGAAGGTGCCCGCCTGCCCCTCTGGCCCTGGCTGTGGAGGCGGCGAGGGGGGCGGGGGCTGGAGGAGGCGCCGCAGATGACAAACCTTGTTCGGCTGAAGAAGAACACCCCATAGCATTGAGTCCTCCGGACCGGGCCGCTCCCCACGGAGCCGGGCAGAGACACAAATCACGGGGAATGCCAGCAAGTGGTGAGCCCTGGCCCGCGCCTTGCCGCCGGCCTGCGACATGCTGAACGGCTGCCTGCTCTCAGCGCTCCGCTCTCCAGCTCCCCGACAGCCCAGCTTGGGGGGACCTGGGTCCTAGAGCAGCCATGTGGGCGTTCGGTGACAGACAAGCCTCTGGATCCCGCTGTGTCCATCCCCCACCCCCACCCCCACCCGCCCCAAGCCACGGGGCAGCGGTAGCTGGCCAGGTGCAGCTGGGATTAACTTGGGTGTGTATGGGCGCTTCTCAGTGGCCACTTTCTCCGTGTTGGCAAATAAATCACCCAATGACCCTGGGTGTTTGGTTGTTGTGTTGTTTTTAAAGAGGAAGGGGTTACCAAGAAAGCCAACCGCAGTACTGATTAGGTGCAAACCTAGAGCCTCCCAGACAGGGCAATTTTCCAGGCGAGGATGCTCCTGGCTTTTAAAGAGACGCAGCCGTGGTGCCGGGGGAGGGGCCCCCTTCCTGGGGGCTACAGAGCTGGCGTGTGCACTGACCACATGAGGGCCCTCCCCATGCCGACCCCGAAAACCACCTTCCAGGGGGCTGGCTCCTCGCTGCTACATCTGTGTGTGAGGAACAAAAGACACCCCCCCCCCCCAGGAGCTGGGGGTCCAGGCTGCTTTCAAGGGGCTTGCTCGGTAACTCAGTGCTTCACGTCCTCCAAGACTGACTCTGAAAGGTCCAAATGCCCTTCTGCCCCTTGATGGTAGTGGACTTAACGCATAGGCTGGCCACTCAGAAAGTCGAGACTGTCTGCTTCCGTAAAGATGGGGAGTCTGGCAAACCCTCAGGGGCAGTTCATCTCCCACAGACTCACAAGGAGTCAGAATTGACTTCGATGGCACAGTGGGCCGGGGTTGGGGTTGGAGGCATGGGGGGGGGTATTCTACTGTGTCAGAACCCCAAATCCAAAGCCACGAGTTAGAGGCAGAGCTTCACCCCCCATCACCTCCCAGAGGCCCGGGATCCTGAGAGGTGAGGCAGGCTTCTCCCACATGTGCCCAGCCTAGTATCCGATACGTAGAACCCTGCTAAGCCCACCAAGGGTCTGTCCCCACCTAGAAGCAAGGTCCTCGGTCTCAGATGTAGGGGACGGTTCTCCGCCCTTCCATTGTTCCCTAACCCACGGCACGGCTCAGGTGTCCCTGGCGGCACACGAAGCTAAGCGCTCGAGAGACCGCAGAACTTTTGGCAATTCAAACCCAACCAGAGGAAGCTCAGAAGACAGGCCTGTCGTCATTCCTAACTGAGACCACCCTGAGGATCCCTTGGCAGCTGGACAGTAGGCAGGTCTACCCTGATGTCAGCACCACCAGAGAGACCTGCCCGCCCCGGGACAGGCAGAAAGGCAGCTCTGGCCTGAGGATGGCGTTTAGAACCCGAATCCAATCTGGCGCCCACACCCCGTGGTGGGCAGGAAGCCCAGGTTTCGTGCGTGAATGTCCACGTGGAGGGTCTACGGAACGTACACTGGTGACCTGCTCCATCACGCTTCGCCCGTTCACAATCGAAAGTCACAACCACACCGGCCACAAGGCCACAGACTGTGCCGCGAGTCCCCCGGGGCACAGACCCCTCTCCACACGCAGGGCCGCTGGCAGTGCTGGGGTTGGTGGTGGTTGCCCAGAGCACCCTTGCTGAGAATCATCAACTGGAGATTGCATCTCGCCCAGCCCACCCTGACCACCCCCACCGTTTTGTTTTTTTTTAGTTTGAGGGTAAAAGACCAACAGTAAACAGGGTCAAACTGGCGTTGGGGTTCTACCTCTGACCACCACCCATGAGGCCGGGGGCAGGCCAAAGACAAGACTTCCCTGACGCTGTCAAGTACAGCAGAAGGGACAGCGGAGACACCAGTGCCCACCTCCAGCCACCGTGCTGCTCTTAGAACAGGAAATGAGGGTTCTCTTTGCAGAGGGATTGCAGCCTGGCCGGTAGGGAAACAGATCAGATGCCACGGTGCCCAGCCTGGGTGCTTCCAGGGACCAGCCAGGTCCGAAGAGCACCTGAGGGCTGGGGTCTCGGGTCAGCTGTGGGGGCAAGGATGGGGTGACCCTCTCCTGCACAGGCCTTCTTGCCGAGGCTGCACACCCACTTTGAGGGTCAGGAGCTCCTGCCAGTCCAGGTCACTCAGATATTTTCGTCCCCAGTGCCCTGCGCTAGGGATGCCATTACAGACCCCATGGCTCATGGGAAGCCCAGGGTCTCCCAGCGACGCAGCGATTGGCCCTGGCTCCCCCGGAGGGAGGGACATGAGGCAGCAGGTGCGTGGCATCAGCTGGACATCCCAGGACCGGATGTCAGCATAGGACATGGCGCTCCCAATGCCAGCGAAGCGGGGCTCTGCATTGGGGGGGCGGTACCCCTCGGGGTGGCGTGGGGACCAGACACCACGATGCAAGGGCAGCATTCAGTCCCGGGCACCACACTCGGAGCGGGGCGCGCACGGCCACAGGCGGCGGATGCATCCGAGACGTATCAGGCCCCACCCGGTTGCCCCTGGACATGAGGCCAGCCCAGCGCCTTAGAAAGCTCACCACTGCAGGTCCCAAGGAGCTGCTCCCCGCTGCAGGTCCTGTGCAGGCCAGGGGGTGGAGGGCACAGGCCAAGGGGCTCCTCGGAGACTCGGGACGGTGCCCAGCCCCTGGTGGGCAGGCAGGAGAGAAGGGGGGCCCCGGACACCGGCCTCCTGGTTGGCACGAGGGGAACTGGAAGGGGGGAGGGCAGTGAGCGCCTGGTGGGGGTGGGGCCCTGGGGCCGAAACCCTGAGGGTGTGTGTGTGAGGGGTGCTCTTGGGTACAGAAGTGCATCCAGTACAGCACTTTCCAGCGAGGCTGTGAGTGAGTGAGGCAGGGAGGGGTGCAGGGTCATCAGATCCAGCAAGAAGACACCCCCTACACACACACACACACACACACACACACACATACACACACTCCTGGCCCCCCCCTTCCGTGTGACTTGTAGCCCGCAGCCCACCCAGGCCTCGGTGAGAAAACTTAAACAGGAGGCACAGAAGTTCCCGGAACTATTTTGTCCATTTAGATTTTGCTAAAAGCGGCCTCGGAGCCCAGGCTTCAACCCCGCCTCCCCCCAGTGTCCGGCCCCGTGCGCCCTCGGCTTACCGACGTCAGTCTCTCTGTGGTTCTTGATGTATTCCGCCAGCTCGAAGTTGCCCGCTATGATCGCCACCTGGAAGGAGACGGGGACAGCCAGTGAGGCCTCCCGCACGGCTGAGCCAGGAAGGCCGGGGGCTCTGTGCCCATGGAGATGGTGCCGAGGAAAGCCATGGGCTCAGTTTGGCACCGCCGTGCGCTGGTGTTGATGTCTGCATCATTGGAGGGGGATGCACATCGGCCGCCAAGTACAAGGTCAGTAGTTTGAAACCACCCACTGCTCCGAGGGAGGTAGATGAGGCTTCGGCTCCTGCAAAGAGAAAACTGCCGTAGACACCCATGGGGCAGGTCTGCTCTGTCCACACGGTCACTCTGAGATGCAGCTGACTTGCCTGGTACCAGTGGGGCTGACTGATGCCCTTGAAGGGGTGCACACATCCAGAAGATGACAGTCGCAACCCTGAACCCCCCCTGGGGCCGCAGCTTCCCACTTTATCCAAGACCCTGCTCCCCTCTCCGAAACACCCACAGACACTGAGCCGGTCCTGAAGCCCAGTGACCCCACAGGACAGAGCAGCGCTGCCCTCCAGGGAGGCCCCCAGGGCTGTTGTCCTCATAGAGGCCGCCTGCCTCCTCTTTCTCCCTCCAAGCAGCTGGTGGGCTTGAACCACCGACCTGTCTGTTAGTAGCCCGACACATAACTGCTTGTGCCACTGGGGCACTATTCCTCTCTTTGAGGCCCTGGCATTTTGTGGGGTGAGAGGGTCCTCCCACGAGGACAGATGTGAGCGAGGGCTCAGAAACTTCCTGTCATTGAGTCAAAGCCGACTCACGGCGCCCCCACAGGATGGCGTAGAATGGTCTCCTTGGTCTTGGCGGGAGCAGACCGCCTCCGATTTCTCCCCTGGAGCAGCTGGTGGGTCTGAACTGGACGGGATGGTGGCCGGTGAGCGTGGGCCTGCGTCCAGATGATGGTGACCATCGACACCTCTAGGCCAGGCCTCGGCCAGCCTGTTCCCATGTGCTGCATCTCCACCCGGTGCTCCAGGCCCACCTTTCCGGATGAGCCTCCCTCCCCCAACCTGGAGGGGCTTCCAACAGAACTGCTCTTCCTTGTTTTTCATCTCAGCGGCGGACACCACCCTCACGGCCCAGAGCCCCATCAGGAGGGCCGGCTCCAAGCCCACACCAGCCGCTGTCCTGGCTGCGCCTCCCGGCCGTTCACTCCTCCCGGCCCCACGGGGCAGCGTCACCATTATCCGCACCAGGTAGTTAATGTCATTGGCCTCTTCAAAGAGCAGGGTCTCCAACCATCCCCTTAAAACCCAAACCAAACCCCTGCCGTCGAGCGGATGCCGACCCACAGCGACCCCACTGGGCAGGGTGGAACTTGCCCCGGTGGGTTTCTGAGACAGTCACTCGTTACGGGAGTAGAGAGCCGTGTCTGTTTCCCAAGGAGCAGCGGATGGTCCCTGCTACCAAGCGGGGAACCACCATGCCACCTGGGCCCCTTAGAGCTGGGTTTGTGATATGTGACATATATCCAATGGTCCTTGGCAGAAGAAAGGCTCCCCCATCCATGCTTTACAGGGAGAAGTCCTGGTGGGAGGATGGGGGTGCAAGTGCTAACAGAAATGTCACTGGTTTGAGCCCAGCGACCATTCAGAGGGAGAAAGATGAGGCTGTGGGCTCCCTACAGATCTGCAGGTGGTAGGACCTTAGGAAGCCCACGGCAGCACCAGAGCAGGTCACCAGGTCTTTCTCCTGCTGAGCGGCAAGGGCGAGGCTGGGACCCCTGACCTTTCTGTCAGCCACTGAGCACTTAATCATGGAGCCACCAGGGCTCTTGACTTGAACTTGGGCCCTTTACATTGCTGAATACAAGTGGAAAAGTCGCATGAATCCCAGCAGCAAAGTCAGTGAAGCCCAGGGTTCTGGGACGACCCCATGGGGAGACAGGAACCCACTCGGGCAGGGCTTATGGTGCCTGTATCAATTGGGGACCTGGGCTGAGAGCCAACACGCGTGGCCCACAAACACAGCCAGGTGTTCACTTGGCTGCTAACACCTGTGCACCCAGCATAGAGCCGGCCCCCAGATCCAGCCAGGAATCAGCCACAGGAGGACAGCGTGTGGTGCAGACGCAGAGGGGCCAGGAGCTGCCGCTGGGAATGGCCTGGGCAGGCGGCTATTGGCCTAGATGCCACTTGCCGGTTCCTAGGATTCCCAGTGAAGCCCAGAACCCTCAGGCAGCAGACTGTGGTGGAGGGAAACTGCTTAAGACCACTTCTGCCCAAGTCTCTGTAACTCCCACCAAATGGCTGGGCAGGACCGTGCAATATGCAGAGTGCATTTGAATGGTGGCCGGTGCTGGCCGAGAACACTGAAAGTACCGTGGCCTGCTGAAAGGACAGACCCATGGCCTTGGGAGAAGTACGGCCAGGGTGCTCCTTAGAGGCACGGATGGTAGGATTTCATTTCACATACTTTGCAGTACTGTCAGGAGAGACCCGTCCCTGGAGGAGGACAGCGTGCTGGGTAGAGTGAAGGGGCGGTGAGAAAGAGCAAGGCCCCTGAGGAGCTGGACGGACAGCATGGCTGCAGCCCTGGGCAGGGCAGAGGGACGGTGGTGAGGGGCGCAGGGCCGAGCGGGGTTTCCTTCTGTTGCACATACGATCACTATGGGCCAGAACGGACTCGATGGCAACGCACAACCACAGGACCATGCAAACAGGGCATGTGTGGCACTAAGAGAGGGGCTTGAGCCATCCCCCACCCCTACCCCCACTCCTGACTGTAAGGATGTGCAGACAGCCACCCAGCGGCTGCAGCTGGCCCACAAGTACAGACTGGAGACGAAGC
>NW_022111317.1:961614-962885 GCF_000313985.2 Echinops telfairi | reverse complement strand
TAAGCGCCATGCTGCTAACTGAGGTTGGCAGTCCTGCCTGCCCCATCACCAGGAGGCAGGGCTGACACAAAGCCCCCTGGGGCTTCCCAGGGTCATTCCCCTTCTCACCCACCCAGCCATGCTTCCATCCACTCAACTATCTACTCACCTCCACTCCCACCCATCCGACCACGAACCAACCACCAACCTATCTATCTGCTCACATACCCACTCAGTCACTCTCTCATTCATCCACCTGCCTACCTGGTGGTCACTCTCCACCCTCCCACCCACCCCCACTCATTGATTCTTTCACCTGCGCACCCACTCAGCCAAGCTACCACTCATCCACCCACCCATGCATCTCCCTACTTACTTACCCACCCACTCATCCATCCGCCCATACGTCCACCCACCCATGCATCTCCCTACCCACCCACCCACTCAGCCATCCACCCACCCAATCACCCACCCAGCCATGCATCTTCCTACCGATCCACTCACGCACTCACTCACTCACTCACCCACCCACCCACCCAATCATCCATCTACCCATACACCTCTCTGCCCACCCATTCATCTATTCATCCATCCACCCATCCATCCAATTCTCCATCTACCCATTCATCCATCCATCCACCACTTACCCACCCACTCATCCATCCATCCATCCATTCAATTCTCCATCTACCCATTCATCCATCCATCTACCACTTACCCACCCACTCATCCATCCATCCATCCATCCATCCATCCATCTATCCATCCATCCACCTGCCCAATGATCCCTCACCCATTTATCTCTGTCCACTCATCCAGCCTTCTACCCCCTCATGCACCCACCCACCCTTCCACCCACAGACCACAACCAAGTGCGCAGCCTTGCATTTGCTGGGCACTGACCCAACACTGCACGGCGCTCCACCACAGGCCACTGGGCAGCACTCGCCGGGGTTCCTTTGGAAGCCATGCCCGAGTGTGCATGGAAGCGCACGTGCTGGAAGACTCATCCACACCCTTCCCCACCGGTCACCCGCCTCAGCCCTGAGTTCAAACCCTGCCTTCCTACTCAGCCCTGGTGAGTGAGGGTGCCAGAGCCTGGACTGCGCTTTCTGGGCTGCCCTCCGGGCTGCCTGGCCCCATGGATATGGCATGGCTCCATGCCCGGCCGGCGCTGTCAGTGAACTCTGTGGGCAGGAGAAGGGCATCTCCTCCCTGGACGCACCTCCTCCCACCATCCCCTCCAGGATCTGCAGCCAGGATGCCCACGACACCCACTCCCCCCACCCAGC
>NW_022111317.1:938957-960183 GCF_000313985.2 Echinops telfairi | reverse complement strand
GCCGAACTTGAAGACTGCAGCCCAACGCATAACCACGACACCATCGAGGCACCCTGGAAACCCACAGGGGCAGTGACAAAGAGGAAGGCGCTTTGCAAGAGGGATGGACGCCGGGGTGACATCGAGGCGCTCAAACGGAAGAACTAAGATTGGGAGGAGGATCTGGGACCTGTAGTGGTTCGCTGTGCTGCCCATGGGGTTGCTGTGGGTCAGGTCTGACTGGTCGGCTCCTCCCGACAGCGGCATTCTGTGAAAGCCGCCAGACTGACAGGACGCAGGGGAGCCAGCGAGCCCCCTTGAGGCCCGCCATGTCTGACGTCAATGTAGCTGCTGCTGTGTGGAGGAGGGGGACTGCTGCATTATGTCACCCCCAAGTGTGGTGGTCCCTGATTCCAATAACTGCTGACCTGGGAGATGCACGATGACCACCTTCTCTGTATTGGGATCAGGCTGTTGGCTGGGGTGTATCTGGCTCTCCCTGGAGGCCCTGGTCTGCGCTGGACTAGACCAGGGTGGTCTTGGGGCAGCAATCCAAGAAGGCAGAGGAAAAGGCCAGCACACGCCCCTGTGGACTGGGGCTCAGGGGTGGGCGGGCTGCACATGGCAGCAGCGAAACCGTCTGCCCACCATACTTCCCGACAGCCCTCTATCGTCAACCTGGAACAGACACACTCAGGGGTGTCATGGTGTGTCGGGGACCTTCCCTGTCTGACCTGGCAGCCAGTAGGAGTCCCAAAGGGCACAGCGATTCGGGGCTGGAACCCGACTTCAGAGCCTGTAGCTAAGAGCCAGGAGGTGCTGTGACACGTGAAGGCGGCTTCAAAATCATACCAACCCCAAACCCGCTGTCGTGACCCAAAAGGGCAGAGCGGAACAGTTTTCTGGGGTTCCCGGGCTATCCAACAGAACAGCGGCCTCGTCTTCCTGCTCAGGAACAGCTGTTGGGTTTGAACCACCGACCCCGCAGCAGGCAACCAGGCGCTGAACCCACGGAGCCACCTGCCCTCCTTAAATAAATCGCCTGACTGGACATTGAATCTGGGCTGTCCAGCTCCCAACTAGACCAGCTGGCCTGTGCTCTTGTAAGGAGCCATTGACCCAGATGCACCACAGAAGGCAACACCGGCTGGGCCTGCGCCGCCCTCACCGCGGTGCCTGTGCCTGAGCCCATGGACGCAGCCACGGTGTCCGCCCATCTCATGGAGGGCCCGCCTGTCTCTCAGCCCCTCACTTTACTGAGCACGAAGTCCTTCTCCAGGGCCTAGACTCTCCTGACAGCACATCGAAAGGATGTAAGATGAGAAGTCTTTCCCTCCCGGCCTCTAAGAAGCGTGCTGGCAGTACTTCTTCCAGATGGATCAGGTGTCCTGTGGGGCATCCCTGGTACCGTCACTGCCTCGTCAGCCCCACAGTTCAAGGGCAGGGAGGCCTTCTGTGTCCCAGGACGCATGAGCATGCGGTGCTCAGCGGCTCCTTCCTCTGATGTGGGAAGTCCTCCTTCCCTGCTGTTCTCCGTCAGGAAGCTCCTCTGAGGCCTGTTCACTGAGGGTGACCCTGCTGGCGTCCGAAATACCGGGAGATTGCTCCCGACGGCACAGCATGGCACAAGCCACCGCAGGTGGACACACTGAGAGGTGGGCAGTGCACTACACCAACAGGGAAGTTCAAACACAGGACACCAATCCTGGCGGTGGCTTCCCTGGGAGATGAGCTCCCGCACCTCAAGTATGCCCTGGCTGCCAGGGAAATGGGGAGCCCTGCCACTCAGGGTTGAGAGGAGAAGCCACATCTTTCGGCCTGATGTACCAGCAAAGGCAACTTGTCACCCAGTGACCGGCCAGCCCTCGACATGGAAACATAAAGTCCCTCAACTCCCCCCCCTCCACCCAATGCTCCCCAGCGGTCTATTTGAAGAGATATCCATGGGGGCCTGGTGGGGGTAGGGTGGGGGCGTAAAAAGAAGGAGGGTGCAGTTTACTGGGACCCTGTCGCTGCTCTGGCGTGAGGGGCAGCACAACTATGTGTAGCATGTGCTTATTTGTGGGGGTGACACTTCACAAATGTAAGACCAAAGAAAGGGTCGCGGCATTAGGAAGGTTGAGAACCACTGTTCTAAAGTGCACCAAAGACATCTATAAGCCATAGATACATGAATGGATTTTGGGCTTTCACTTAATTCTAGACCAATCAAAGAACATGTCTCATGACGTGGCTTGTTTGATGTTCTTTCTCATGAAGAGATCACTGAAGATACGGGTGCTATAGCAATGCGTGGTGAAGAAACCAGATGGTGCTCGGCTATCAGGAAGAATAGCATCTGGGACCTTGAAGGCTTGACTTCTAATAAGCAGCCATCTAAGTGATGCGTCAACTCAGCCCACAGGGAAGAAGCACACCAGTCTGTATGATCCAAGGATTGTAATAATAAAATTCCGATCTGAAGTAGGGGATGGTGTCCGAGCTTAAATTGTGAACATCTGGTTTACAGAAGGCTATGAATGACAGTGGAACCCCAAAATCCATTTGCAGGGTCCACACCCGGGTTAAGCTTCTGGGAATGTCCTGCAATCATAGCTGAGGGGTGTGAACAGCCCTGTTATCAGAAAGCACTGTAGAGTCAATCATGGCAAACAGACATAGTGAGGTCAAAATGCAATAGCTTATCATTTGATCTCCCTTTTAACCACTAAACAAAAGCAACAACAAGCTGAAAAAGAGAAGAGTGAGTGAAGCCCCTGGTGCACCCCTTGACCTTGGATCAGGGGCGTGAACAGTATTACTCTCATGCAGAATATGCATTGCAAGGTGGGTTGCCGCAGATGCAGTCGAGTTAAAATTTAGCACCCTATCATTGGATCTCCTGTACGGTGCATTTAAATTTCTTCTAACTTTAAATATTTCCTGCTTCCTTTCCAATTGAGGTTTTTATGTCTGATTTTGCTATTGCTGTTAGTTTGTTGGGACTTTAAAAAATGGTTTCCGTATATGAAATCCCAGAAAGGTAAATCTATAGAGACAGAACTGGATTCCTGGTTTCTCGGGGGTCCGGCAGGGGAGGTTGGGGGGAAGTGGGGAGCTAACAGCGATGAGGACAAAATGAAGACAGTGGTCTACAGCTGCTTGTGGCGGTGATTGAACAGCTCCACTCGATGTGATTGAGCTGCTGAACTGTATGAACTGTGAACAACATGGCGATAAAATGATCAAACAAAGAAGGAAGCCTTTCGGGGTTTGTGGATGAGGCACAGGTGGGCGCCGGGCCCCCCCCCCCAAACATTCCCCCACGCGGCTTAGCGAGGATGTTACATCTCCGCCGGCTGTTGGGTTTGGTTCCTCCAGCACCGGAGGGTGACTGGCTATACCTTGGCTGTAACCGCCTGTGGTCATACCTTGGCTGTTGGCTGTACAGTCAGTCGAAGACCACTGGGCGAGAGAGAGTCATGTCCCCTAAGAAGAGAGAAACAGCCCAGAGAGCCTGTTCATATGGTAACTCGAGGCTTGCAGGTCTGCGCCCGTTCTTCCGGCTAGAGATGTGCGTGGCATGGCCTCCCCTGTTGGCTTTGTGGGCTCAGCCGGCACAGGCCACGCTCACCCTTTCCTCGGGCTTCCCAAGCTGCCCTCTGAAACGCTCTCTTCGGCTCCATCGCTTCGCCCTGTGCTGGAGTCAGTCTGTGTTCCGGAGCAGCCGCAGTCTCCCCCGACATCGCGGTGACCTTTCCTTCTCCGACTCCTGGCTGTCTTCAGGAAGAGGTCCTTGCCGTCCTCCCACCGCTCAGCAGGCCTTCTGTCTAGTGTCCCCGGGTCAAATGTGGGCAAACTGGGACGAAGTTGGAAGCACCCAAAGACTTAGAAAGGCCCTGCACCCCACAGAACCGGTCCACAAGCGAGCAGCTCAGGAGTCAGCAGATGACCAATGTCATTGCTTGTTCAGGTTGAAGTCAAGGACATGAAAACTCGTCCACAAGAGCACAAATGGGACCTTGGGTCTGTCCCACCTGAGTTTCAAGGTCATCTCAAGGGCGGGTTTCAGGCATGGAACGCTAAGGATGTGGGCGAGCATCACACCTGACGACAGCAAGAGGTCACTGGAAACCCAGGACAGAAAGGAAAGATGGAGGTAGATGTCAGAAGAGACCCCGAAACTTGCTTGCAATCACAGAGTGGCTAAAGCAAGTGGAGAAAACGCTGACAAGAGCTGAACAGAAAGTTCGAGAAGTCCCAGTCAACATCAAACAGAAACCGGCAAAGACCTGGCGTTAGAAAACCAGAGAGCAAGAGCTCTCCCAGCGCACCTTAGACGGAAAGCACCCGGAAGTTCGTCCAGCCTCGCGTTGTAATGCTGAGCGATTCTCTGGGCAAAACATTGAACAACGCAGAAAGCATCCCAAGAAGATGGAAAAACGCACCGTCGCCGTCCCGTTAAGAACCTGTCAGCATGCGACCGTGTCCAGAGGTTGCCTATGAGCAAGGACCAATGGTGCTGGGGAGGAAGTCCAAGCCGAGCTGGAAGTGGCACCCCCAAACGCAGCTCCAGGAATTGTGGAATCCCAGCTGAGATGTTTCCACAAGCCGACGCAGCACCGGACACCGTGCTGTTGTCTGCAACTCAATGTCCAAAAAACCCCAATTCCCACAACCGAACCCCTGAGTAGCATCCTGGGAAAGGGAGAAGAGATGGAGGCTGTGAGGATTGCCTCTTGCTCGGACCCACGGCCTGTGCCCGTGGAAACAGCAGTGACTCTTTCAAAGACGCGTCGCACGGGGCACCTCCGCTGCCTAAGAGCTCTGTGGAGTGTTGCAAAGCAAGGATGTGACTTTGAGGACGAAGACGAAGCCACGGCATCTTCAGCCCCCTCACATGCAAGTGAGGGTGGGACGCCGGGTAAGGAAGACCGAAGAGGAACTGGCGCATATGAATTATAGTCAGACATTGGCCATGAATATTGGAAGTCTGCCCCAAAGAACAAGCAAGTCGATCCTGGAAGAGCCATGGCCAGGGCGCCTTAGAGGCAGCGATGGGCAGGCTCGGTCGCACGTACTTGGGGTGTGTTGTCAGGAGAGACCGGGCCCTGGAGAAGGACAGTGTGCTCGGTCAAGTGGAGGGGAAGTGAGAAAGAGGAAGGCCCTCCGGGAGATGGATGGACACAGGGACTGCAGCTGTGGGCTCCAGCTCGGCAATGATGGTGAGGGCGGCGCAGGGCCGGCGGGGTGTCCGCTGTACACGGTCCCTGTGAGCCCAGCTGACAAGAGCAACTGCATCAAGCAGGGAGGCGGAAACCTGACGTGGGGTCAGCTCACTGCAACCTCCCGTAGTGGGGAGAGACCTGGGGCGTGTGGACCCCCTGCTCAGCACTGCTTTGCAGTAGGTTTACCTCTTTGCGTTCTCCTGTTCTCCTGTTTCTTTCTTTGTTATAGAGAGAACCCCGCAGTGAAAACAGGTTCCCAAGAGACACACGGAGACAAAAGACTCTTTGTATCTATTTTATCAACAGTGTCCCTCCCGCCCCCCCAGTGAGAAGCTAAATAAGACTCCTCCATGAGACTCAGAATCCTATTTACATATTCATGAAGATTCTGAACTCGGGGTCTGGAAAAGAATTCACAATTAAATGGTCCAAATTCACCAACCCTCTGGCGCCGAGCCGGGGGTCATTTCACTGCCCTGGATGGCTCACCCCAGAGCTGTCTGAGACCGAGGGTGGGCAACAAGGACTCCTGTGTGGATGATGAATTCGGGCTGAGGGGGAATTGATGGGGGCTGGGGCGGGGAGAGGGCCAAGTGGGGGCAAAAGAGGGCATCTGAGAGAGGCAATGAACTCCCCGTTCCCAAGGGGCTTCACGCAAAAGGAAGGCAACTTCTTGAGGGGGTGCTAGGCTTTCAGACTCACCTGGGACCCGTGGGCTCTTTGAGGGATGCTGTTGGTATGGTAGACCAGAACTCGAGGCTCAATGTCAAGTGCTACACTGGCCTCTGGGAAAACCCACAAGAGCCACAGAGAACCTAGCCACAGTGCCCCTCCCACCTGCTCCTGTGGATACCTCGGGTCCGTTTCCAAAGAGCCTTTGTTACCACGGAGAGCAAGCGCTTGCTAAAACCCAACCAGCTCCAACCAACGCAGGGAGATGGAGAAGAACTGCCCCCTCAGGGTTTCTGTGCATCTGTACAGGGGCAGACAGCCTCTACCTTCTCTCCACGGAGCAGCTGGTGGGCTTGAACCTCCAACCGTGTGGTGAGCCGGCTTACACGATGCCACCAGGGTTCCAGGAGCAGGCACGGGGCCTGTTTATCCCTGAGCCCCAGGCCATGGTGTCTTGTGGTGTAACCATTACACACTGGGCTGGTAACCACAAGGTCAGTGGTTCAAAACCACCACTGCTCCAAGGGAGGAAAGATGAGGCTGTCTACTCCTGTAAAGGGTCACAGCCCCGGGAACCCCCAGGGGCCGGTCTAACCTGCTCCGTAGGGTCTCTGGATTGGAATCCACTTGACAGCAGTGAATTTCACTTTGCTTTTTGGCTGGGATTCTGTCCCAGGCTGTGGGGGGATTAAGTAAGCCCACCACATGCTCCAGAGGCAACTACGGACTCCCCCTCCCAGCCCCTTGCCTCTCACGGACCCCGCCGTTCACTCTGCTCCTGGGCCGTGAGCGTGTGGTCAGTACACAGCCATTTCTCTCCCCTCCTGGCTGCCCTTCAACAGAGCTGGAGGGGTAGGGCCCCAGAGATACATCTGGCCGGTACCATGGGCTTAAGGGAACTGAGGGTCTCAGAGTTGCAGGCGGGACTGCTTGTCCTTCTGTGGTACCTGGGGTCGCTCGTGGGAAGGTGGCCGACGTAGATGCGCCCAGCGGCCCGTGAGTGACCGTGGCTGGCGTGCAGTGTCGGTGCAGCATCGCTGTTACTGTAAGGTCCAGTTCCCACTCACAGCCACTGGGGACGCCAGGAGGAAGCACCGCCCGGGCCTGCACCAGCCAGCCTCCCATGGCCACAGCCGCTGGGTCCATCCATCTCGCCAGGGGAACCCGAGGGGGCACTGAGGCCGACATCACCCCCAGAGAAGCAGCTACATGCCTGGTCCTGAGCAGCCTCTGGGGTGCAGACGCACCCTCTCAGCGCCCCTGGTCATTTTCCCAAAATGAGAGGCATTTTTCTTTCTCTTTTTCTAAAGGAGTGAAAAACGCCCTCCGTGTTCAAGCCTGAGGAAATCCAGGTGAGCGCAGGTGAGCCGAGCAAACGGTCTCTCAAAGCTGGCCCCACTCCCATCCCACCTCCCCGCTTCCCAAAGCCACAGGAGAGACCCCACAGGGGGTGGGGGGTGGCACCTCTCTCTAGCCGGAGTCCCTTCGGGTGGCTTTGAAGAGGAGGAAGCACATGGCCAAAAGCTGGCTCTTGGGAAGAGGAGCGAGAGACGCCCGCTCACTAGCCGGCTGGGGCCATCAGGACGATCGATCGTGATGCAGTTTCTCGGATGAAGCTCGTGGGTAATTTCCACCAAGAGCTGCAGGGACTGTTCACTTCCCGAGGCAGCTGCGTTTGCCTTGGGAGCCTGGTGGCGTGGAGGCGAAATGCCTGGCTGCTCACCAAACAGTAGTGTCAGGTGTCCCTGAAGTGACCCGACCCCAGGGACCGCACGCACACTCACACATGCACACACACAACAGAAGGAAACACTGCCCCGCTGCCTCAGTGCTGCAGCCAGTCCACCTCTTTGAGGGTCTCCCCTTTCCACCACCTCTCCCCAGGGTTGGCAGTTCGAACCCACCCAACAGCTTGGCAGGACAGAGCCATGCATCTGCTCTGGTGAAGACAGCCGTCGATAGAGAAAAGCCACTGTCCGGGGCTCTGAGGCTCTACGTCTTCATGGGAGCAGCCGGCCTCGTCTTTCTTCTGTGGAGAGCCCGGCGAGTTTGAACTGCCAACCTTGTGGCTAGGGACTGAGTCCTCAGACACTGTGGCACCAGGGTTTAAAGTGGGCTCTTGGAGTCAAGGTTTATAGATTATTTCAGAAAATTGTACGAGACCCCTGATGCGACTGCCCTGAGAGAAAACGTGAACTGGAACTGGTGGTGGGTGGCTATCCAGTGGGCTGTGATCCACAGGGTCAAAACCACCAGATGAGGCGTTCTACTCCCACAAAGAGCAACACTCTCAGAAACTCACAGGGGCAGTTCCATCCTGTCCGATCAGGCTACTAAGAGTCAGCATCAACTGGACGGAGGGACAGTGTGAGAACTCAACAATATCGCGTTGGAGTCTTCTTTGAACCCACCATACACCCAACCTCCTGCCATTAAGTCGATCGCACTCAGTGAGCCTATGGGGCAGCGGGTTTCCAGTCTCCCCAGCTGCCCCTCTGAAGCAAGCTCTGGCAACTTGATCTTGAAAGGCCACTCACAACCTCAGAGCCCTCCCCGCCCGGTGTCCTCAGATAAGCTGGAGGCCACGGTCAGCATGGACTCAGGGCTGTGGGCCGCGGACAGTCGTGAAGATGCTGAGCCGGCTCTAAAGCATCTGTGTTTTCTAAAAGCTTGGGGTCCTGTCCTGGGTCAGACAGCCCTATCCCACTCTCCACGCTGTGGTCATTGTTGGGGGGCGGGGTACACAGAAGAGCAAGGCCCCGGGGCAGTCAAGAGGTCACCAGGCCTCAAAGATCACCCTGTGGGGGCTCCCTGAGGTGGGCTGAACCCCTTTAGGCTGGTTGTCTTTGAAATCGCATGTGAGTAGCCACCACGGAATGGAAACTCTTCTTCTTCTTCTTCTTCTTTTTTTGCAGAAGTGATGTGATTATTTATTTATAATAAATCATTTTATTGGGGCTCTTACAGCCCTTACGACAATCCATCCATCCATTGTATCAAGCCCAT
This sequence comes from Echinops telfairi, assembly GCF_000313985.2. NCBI lineage: Eukaryota > Metazoa > Chordata > Mammalia > Afrosoricida > Tenrecidae > Echinops > Echinops telfairi. The sequence continues at coordinate 951,319 of NW_022111317.1, read as the reverse complement.
TTGTACATGTGTTGCCATCATCCTTTTCAAAACGTTTTCTTTCTACTTGAGCCCTGGGTATCAGCTCCGCCTTTCCCCCTCCCTCCCTCGTGAGCCCCTCGATCAGTTATAAACTATTGTTATCTTCATATTTTACACCATCTCTTGAAGGTCGTGTGTTGCATTGACACTGGGTGGTCACTTCCTGCTGCACCCCCAGGAACCTTGTGGCTGTCATGAGGGGCCGTCTGTCGAGTGGGTTCCGACCCAGAGTGACCCCGAGCACCCCAGAAGGAAACAGGAGACACTGCCTGTCCTGGGGGGTCTTGTGCAGCAGATGCATGCACCCACCCAAGGCAGCCCATGGTTTGACCGTGGCTCTGCTGCTTCCATGAGCACCGATGGTGGATCTGAGCAGGACAAAGTTCTTGACAACATCAACCCTCTCTCCATTATCCATGATGTGACCACGGGTCCAGTGGTGTTAATGTGGGGCTTCTTTACATCAAGCTGAAATCCACACTGAAGGCTGCAATGCTCAATCTTTATCAGCAAGGGCTCCAAGTCCCCTCACTTTCAGCAAGTGTGGCAGTGACATCATCTCCTGTCAACTTGTGAAGGGGTGGAGTCTGGCCTGTCAGTCAGGTTGCAGCTGGATGACCTCATCTGGAGGCAAGATGGAGATAAATAGCTCACTGGAGGCCAGACACACTCTCTGCTTGTTTCCCTGTGAGACATTCCTGTTGACAAGCCAGATGGGGCCATGCTGATGGCAGTCAGGGCCCTAGGGCTGGAGAAGCCATGTGGGAACCCATGCCAACACTGCGATGCTTCTACTGCCACTGGATCCACAAGACTTTGCACCCACTGACCTGTGATCTCCCTGCATTCGGCATCATTGCATATGTTGCATGCTTCTGAAGAGGAGCTTATAGACTGGTATTGGACATATAAGCTACTAATGGATTTATGGACTTGATCTGGACTGGGCGGGGATGCTTTCTTAATACACAATTGCTCTTGTATATAAAGCTCTTTGTATTTGTTTGTCTATGTATTTGTTTGTCTAGTCCATCTGGACTCACACAGCAAATCAGGTTGTGTCATCTGCATATGACAGGTTGTTAATAAGCCAACTTCTGGTCCTGATGCCACATTCTTCTCCATTCCAGGATCCCTTGGCACCCATATCACGTGGTTTGGTGGCCGGCCTCCCACGTCCACTGCTCCGGCAACCACCACAGGCACCTCACAGGGTGGAACGTTCATCCCACGCTCCCAGCCCGGGGCAGCCCTTCCCATCACAGCCCTGCCACTGAACAGAGAAGCCCAGCTTACACATCTCAGATGACGGGGTGCTGCTTCATGGGGCGGCCTGCCAGGGCATGGATGCCACCCCCCAAATGTGGTGCCATCACTATTGTGACAACTGGGTCCCTGGAGCCTCAGTCACCATCCTCTGCATCCTGTTCCATGGTCCCATGTGGCCCAAACCAAGCCAACTCACCGCCAGCCACCGAGTCCATGCCAACTCACAGCAACCCAGGGAAAATGTTGCCCCCCGACCCCACATCTCTCAAACACCGTTGGATATAAGGTAACAACTGCATTGCTCTGGACTCACGGCTCTGTGGACTGACGCTATGTGTGCCAGGCGCCCCTCCCCGTCTCCTGATTATCATGTTAAATGGCAAGAACGGACTCATCGAGAGGATGTCCGCCCCTGCCCACCAGCTTGTCCTGTGGGCCTGGCTTGCATGTGGCTGTGATGCAGGAATGCCCACATTTCAAACACCAGTGGGGTCCCCCACGGTGAGTTCACTTCAGGTTCAAAGACTAAGACCGACTAGGAAGAACGGCTCCAGTGACATCATGATTCTGGGTTGGGCTGCTCACCGCAAGGTCAGCAGTTTGAAACCACCTGCCACGCCATGGGAGAAAGATGAGGCTCTCTACTCCTGCAAAGAGTCGGGTCTCAGAAACTCACAGGGTGGTGTGGCCCTGTCCTGGGGGGCTGAGGAAGGGGTGGGATTGACTTGATGGCAGTGAGGTTGGTTTGGAGGTTTGGTTTGCTTTTTGAGGAAGAAAGGCCTGGTGATGTCTTTCCAGTGCCAATCAGGGTAAATCCTATGGCTCACGCGAAATATAGGGTGCTGGAAGATGCACCCCACACACACACACACAGAAGAAGAGCTCCCTCTGCCCCCCTCCCCAAATAGGTAGGCACTTATGGGACACAGCGGGCATAGCCCTGGGGTTCAGCTGACCCCTGATGGTGATGGTGGTGTGGGGCTGGGCCCCGCTTTGCTCCGCTGTGCAGGGCGATGAGCCTCTGTGGGTGGACTGAATGGACACCGAGGGCAGGGGAGTCCCTGGGAGGAGCAGGCGGGTGGGCACTCAGTCAGCGACGGGGCATTGTCACTTGTCACTGCAGACTGCCCTCTCTAGGAGTCCCGGCCACACAGGCAGTGTCTGGCAAGTTTGTGGGGGTCAACAGATGTGCCTGGAACCCCAGGACACAGTCATTAGGTGGCAGACCTGGTGGTGGGGATTCAGTGGGGTTACCCACCTACATCACAGCAGGTCCTCTGCAGCCAGACTGTCTGAGGGGCTCCTCCCAGGAGCCAAGGTGTGGAGCAGGGTGTAGTCAGGGGTCTGGTTGGTAGTGGCGGGGTGCTCCCAGCTTCCCGGGGCTTCCCAAGAATCGGTGGGGGTCCTGTGGGGGCCACTGAGTCTTGACAAGGGAGGGGCAAGTGTGATGGGCAGGAGTGGGCGGCACGTCACAGGGGAGGAGGTGGGGCGGTGCCTTGCTGGGCTAGCTCACTGCGCAGACGCGGCGCCTCCCCTCAGCTGCTGCCAGTTCTCCGGGGAGGGAGCCAGAGCTCCGAGCAGCTGAGTGTGGGGGTGGGAAAAGCAGGGGTGTCCAGGGCTGGTTGCTCTACCTACATGGGCCCTGGGCTCCGTACAACCCACGGGCCCCAGTTACCACCGCCTGCCGCACAAGCAAGGTCAGGATCTCCAGTGAGGACCTCGCCCCCATCACATAATTAAAAACCCACGGATTCCGGCTCGTGCGGTTGCTCTTCGGGGCCCTTGAGTTGGTGCCGCCTCATAGTGACCCCAAAACAACAAGGACCTCATGACAACACACTACATCAGCATGGGCTCTCTGCCGCCCGGAGGACTAGAGGACCGTCTAACGACCCGCCAAACAAACCCACAAAGCGACCCTGGGGGGCAGAGTAGAACTGCTCCTCCTCGATTCCCAAGGTGGTCTCTATCTTACCTGCGGAGCGGCTGGTTGGCCGTCCAAATGCATACGCTATTGCAACACCAGCGCTCCGCCCACACACAGTCCCAGTCCCAGAAACCCAAGGGGCAGCTCTACCCTGTCCCATAGGGTCGCCACAAGTCAGAGCCGACTCCACGGCAGTGAGTTTAGCTTTGGTGAATCTGTGTGGAAGCAGACGGCCTCATCTTTCTCCCAGGGAGCAGCCGGTGGGCTCAAACCGCAGCCCTTCTGGTTAACGGCAGCCCAATGGTTAACTCACACCCCCCTGCCCCCCTCACAGCTCCTTTCTCCAGCTACCTGCAGATCATAAACTCGGAGCCTGATAAACACACATGCTGGGCCTGGAGAGAGATAGTTGACAGCCCATTAACGGTGAGACGCTGAAGCCACCGCTCTCGGGGCGGGGAGCGTGCAGAGAAAATTCCTCAGCCTCCTGGGGCTCCAGGAAGATGCTTGGGTCACTGCTCCTTCGCTTCTAATGATGGGACACGTGGAGCATTTAAATTCAGGGACCCATCGTCCCCACAGGCTAGTAGCAGCTGATTTGCAAATTTCCTAATCATCAGCTAGCTGCACATTGGCCTCTTAAACTCTGGCATTTCATAAATTTCCCTTCCTCACACACACACACACACACACACACACACACACACACAGCCACTGAGCTGCCCCAAATTAACACTGCCACCTCATGGTGACCACGAGAAAGGATACGGACCTGTGTGGCCATGGGGTATGCGTTAGGCTGCAATCCACAACGTCAGCAGTTCCAAACCACCAGCGGCCCCATGGGGGAAAGAGAGGGTTTTCTGCTCCCATAACGAGGCAAAGCCTCTAAGCCAGGAGTCAGCCAAGGCCACCAGCTTGTGTGATCCAAAGATGACCTTGACCAACATCCAAACACGACGAAGGGAGAAGTAGGAGCTAAAATTGTGACCACCCACTTTGTGGAAGGCTGGGGAGGACATTGGAATGCTAAAACCCATCTGTAGAATATCCAGCCAGATTAAGCCACTGGCAGATCCCCTCTGGCCACAGGCAGAGGTCTAGAACAGCCTTACCATCAAACATAGATCATTGTAGCCCTGATGATGCTGGATCAAAGTTGATCCATGGTTAGTCGACCTCCCTCTAGACTAAGGTGACCAGATTTTAACATTGGTAAAGCGGGACACCATTGATAAAATAGCCACATGGCAGCTGAAAACTATATACCCTAGCTTGTCGTGTATTCTTTCCAAAAATCGGGACTTTTTAAAAACGCTGTGGGATGCAGGACAAATTGTTAAAAATCGGGACTGTCCAGCCAAAAGCGGGATGTTTGGTCACCTTACTCTAAACCCAACCTGAATTTGTGCAAGGATCTCTTGCCTCTTCCTTGATAAACATTCCTTCCCTGGCTTTTAGAATATTGATGGAGGTCTTTTCTTTCTTGCTTATTGTTGGTATTTTTATCTTTATATTACTGTTGGTTGCTCTTACCACCGCATTTTGTTTCTGTTCTTTATGCTGGGCTGACCAGTTAGTGAGGCATAGAAGGAGCAGATGCTTAGAGACAAGAACTGAGGTGAGGATTTTTGGGGGTGAGGGAGGCTAGAGGTAGATGGGCAGGGTGAAGGGGTTTTGTAAGTAGACAGTGAAGGTGGGAGGGGGGAGCACTAGAACTGAAAGTGATAACACAGCTCATTTCAAAGGTGATTTACTCATGCGGTATGTGGGGGACGGGCTGTCCTGAAATTGATAAATTGATTGTGGTAATGATTATACAACTCCTCTTGACATGATTAAACGATTGAGTTGTATGATGTGGACTATGTGCCAGAGAGAGAGAGACTGAAAGCGGCAGGGGCAGTTCTACTCTGTCCCGTTGGGTGGCTGTGGGTCGGCGTGGACTCACGGCCATCAGTTTGGTTTGGTTTACAGAGTCCTCCTGGGCGGAGCGATAGGAACATACAGGTGGAAGAGGCTGGGCACCCTGTTCCCTCCGAGAACTTCGCAGTTGAGTTTGCGGGGAGGCGATGCATGAAGGACGCACTAGAACGCAGTCCACACACAGTGTGGCATTGGCGGCCACCAGAGAGGAAGGGACGCAGTGCAGCCGGAATGCTCCCCGGGACCGAGGAGGATGAGACTTGGTCTCACGTTCTCTGGGCGCCATGATGACCATGCCCCTGGTCTCAATGTTGTCTTGACTCCGGGGAACCTGAGGGGCATCGGGATGCAACACTGCACCACACTCACGATCGCTGTAGAACCGAGTGTGGACAGCCGACTCCTTGTGCAGATGGCCTCACAGGTCACAACAGGGAAGGGTCTGGTTTCCAAACGACTGCTTCCCATTCTCTTTCTGATGGACGCTTCCTGCTGACCTAGGAGTTCAGTATCCATGAGTGTTTCTCTTGCTCACCACACAGCCTGAGACAGGTGTGCTCCACTATCGAGATGATCTCAATCCTATGACGTATGAAGTGAACATGATTCTATTTCCCTGGAGCGATGTCACATTTTTATTGATTTTTACTTCTTTCATGTGATCTCCAACTTAAAAAAAATGTATTATTATTTGGGAGTTAATCCACATAGAAGATTGTGGTAGTTACATAATCTGTGGCCAATTTGAGGATTAAGAGGGAAGGGGTGGAGTTAAGCCTGTCAATCAGGTTGCAGCTTGATGACCTCATGTGGAGCCACCTGGAGCCCCACGCCAGCACAGAGATGTTTCCACCACCACTGGACCCACAGGACTTCCCACCCACTGGCCTGTGATCTTCCTGCATTCAGCATCATTGAATGTGTTTCATGAGTCTGAAGAGGACTTTATAAGTTGGTATCAGACATATGGACTTGATCTGGACTGGACTAGGATGTTTTCTTAATGTACAATTACTCTTTATATAAACCATTCTTATATGCATGTGAATGTCCATCAATTTGTTTCTCTAGTCTACCTGGACTAACAGGTCAGAATGATGGGCTCAGCCACCTGGGGGGACTACATCCATGCTCCTCTCTGTTGTTCCTTGAGTTTGGGAAGCAAAAGGAAACCGGAAGGGGCAAGGCCAGCGCTGCAAAGTGGACGGGGTGAGGTCTCGCAGAGATGGGGCCGGACGGCCCTCGCTGCTCTGGAAGGATGGAGAAGATGCTGCCTCGCTGTGACAGGACACCAAGTCCTCTGTGCAGCTTTCCTGACTCTTTCTCACGATGCAGTTTCAGATTTCTTAAATCTCTGTCCTCAGGAGTCCCCACAATTGTCCCCTGTCTCCTGAAAATCTCCCAGGATGGCCCGTTGGGGATCTCCAAACCACAACCCTCCAGACTGACCTCTGGGCCTGGAGGTCAGCTCCCCGGGGCACGTGTCAATGAGAGGGGCCACCGCTGGCCTGGACCCTGTTTTTGAATCACCTTGAGGAGAGAGCGGCCTGTGACAGATGGGGGGAACTTGACTGACAGCAGAGACATGTCTTGTGTGGAAGTAGCCCATCCATTTCTGCACTGCCATCTTGGTAGCAATACTTGTTGACTGACTGTGAAGGTTAGGTTTATTGTGCCAACCTGGCCAATAGAAACATGTGGGATTAATGAGGTCACAGTTTGATTGGAGGGCAAAGAGATAAATGGCTCCACAAGGCCCACCCTTCGCTCTCTTGCCATCTGGTGATTGGACCAGCATGCTGCTGCTTTAACTAGTTCTCTGCCTCAACCTGTGAACTACACTACCCATGGGTCAAGCCAACCTGTCGATTGTGTCATTACTTCACCACACTGCTGGTGCATACATCTCTTGAGCTTGAGGCTGGTGGATCCTGTCACCTTGCATTGCTTGTGTTAGACATCCCATCTGCACCTGCTTCAATAAGCTCCTGAGCTGCTGACTGTTGGTGACCCACCCTGCTCTCTGCTGCCTGTGGGCAGACTTGGCTTGCCTTGCCTGAGTCTGTTGTCTGCCTCCTTGACCTTGGACCCAGGAGCCCATGTGAGTTGAAAGACTTCCAGTATGTTAATTTTCGTTCCATGGAAGTGAGTTGAACTGAGCCCTCTGTACTGCTGTGTGGACTAATTAGCTGTTATCGTCCTTCTCGCTTGAGGTAGTCAGTTTATTGTGTCAACTTGACCAATAAACACATGTGGGATTAATTGAAGGGTGGAGGGATAAATGGCTCAGTGAGCCTCGCCTTTCCAGTTCTCAGGTCTCTTGCTTTGTGATGGTCAGACCAGGCAGGGTGCAGCTGTATAAACCTATCTTCTTATATATTTATAAAATCTTAAGTGGCTTGGCTTTGCTTCTTTTAGAGAACCCTGCCTAACACGCTGGCCATCACATTTCTGAAAATGAGCCCATGGATCTCAGTCGTGTTTCTGTGCAGCCAGTCCTGGGCATGGGCAGGTGGGTGGCCATGAGCCAGGGAAGAGCCCCTGCAGCCTACACAACAACAATGCTGTCTAGAGAAGCCAGTCCAGTGACCCTCACCTATGTATAAGACCGAGCTTCTTGATCAAGAAGCAATTACATAGCAAGAAGGCATATCACACTTCTACTCCACACACATGAGTCAGAACAGACTCACTGGAAACTCACACCCACAAGAGGGTGTGAGGGTCAGGAAGAGGCACAGGTCTGGTGCTGGGAGGCCGTGTGTCAATCTTGCTGCCCCTGTCAAGCTGTGATTCACCCAGCCATTACAGCAGGGATGACCAGGTAGCTGGGCATCACACATGGGACATACACAGCAGCACCCAGAAGGAATTTCCACTCAAGGAGCACACCCCGTGTGGGTCCCACTCCCCACGGAGCACAACCTCTTGTTCCACTTCACGGTCCTCTTGGCATTCCCATCTGGCCGCATCCTCTCACTCCCCTACCTTTCCAGCAAAACAGGAGACCATGCTGAACATCGCTCTCTTGCCTTGCCTTTCTCCAGCCAGCCTCTGCTACTGGACATTGGCTAGGATCTGCTCTGGAGAGGGATACAGAGAGGCAGGTGGGCAGACAGGCTTCCATTTCCAAACAGAAGGTCCCCTGCTGTGGTCAAATCATTCCCCCCAAAAAGGGAGGCAGAAAGGATTCCCTCGGCGAAGTCTGGTCCCGTCACTTGTGAGCACACTTCTCCCTATCACCGTTGCTGTAAACACCGCCTTCTCGCAGCCCTTTGACTTCTTAAGATGGCTCTCCATTCATTGCCTTTCATTGTCTTCAAAGTCGGGATAACAAGGATCAGAAAGTCACCTGGTTTTGTCCACCCAGGTGACGAGGCTAGGTGAGCTGTGAGCCAGGAGGGAGCAGTCTCTGCTGCCTGTCACCCAGGGTCATGGGGCTGGAAGTCAGGAGACTGGGGGCACTGATGTGGCCCCAAGCTGATTTTAGAATCCTGAGAATCTATCTCTGTTTCTCTATTCTCCAAATAATTAATAATAATAATAATGGGAATAAGGAAGCCTACTTTGCTAGAGTTATTGAACATGAAAGGGGAACATATGGAAGAGTATTTTAGGAGCTTTAAGACTATGCAAGAAGAAAACTTCATCACTCTCATCATCACCACCATCATCACCATCATTACCACCATGACCATCATCATCACCATTACCAATGTCACCATTACCACCATCATTAACAGCAACATCCCCACCATCATGGACATAACACCATCATCATCACCCCAGATCAGTATCAATGTCCTAATTTCATCATCCCTCCATCATCACCTTAATCAACCCTCCCAGCACCACCGCTGCCATCGTCTTCGACATCAGCACTGTGCTACTTAGATTTTATGTCAACTTGGACTTGGGGAGGGTGGAGTCTAACCTGTCATTCAGGTCACAGCCCGAAGATGCCTCCTTGGGGTGCGTGTCCTTTTGACAAAAGAGACACTGGGAACCTCTCTCTTTCTGCCCCTTCACCTTCCCTGCCTGTTGAGATTCTGTGGCTGCCTCCATGGCAGCCTCATGTGCCCCTTCTGACCGCGAGAGCTGTCCGTTCAGGATAAGTATCAATGTCCTGATGTCCATCATCTCCACCACTATCATCATAGTAGTCACTCCCATTATCATCATCATCATCATGGTGGTAGTTAGATTTTAAGTCAACTTGCACTTGTAGAGGGGTAGAGTCCAAAACAGCCCTGCCACGTTTCCACTGACCCTGGATCCACACAAATCTGCACCCACCGACCTGTGATCTCCCTGCTTCCTGGTCCACCTTTCGGCATCATTGACCTGCAGCTGCACGAGTCTAAAGAGGGTTCTGGCCAGCATTGGATCCGTAGACTTAAGTTGGACTGGGCTGGCATGACTTCTTGATATCAGATGACTTCTGATAGGAAGCTTTCTTATACATCTATGGGAGTTACTGATATTGTTTCTCTAGACATTCAAGCCTCATACAATTGCCACCATCATTGACATAATCAGCATAATGACTATCATCATCATCATCCCCACCAACATCACCACTACACTATCATCATCACCATTACCACCAACACCATCATCACTAAGACCACTGCCACCACCGTTATCACCACCATCATTGACACCAACATCATCACCATCATTGACACCAATACCACTAGCATTAAAATCGACATCACTACCATCACCACCACTATCAACACCATTATTATTAACACCAATATGCCCATCATCACCAAGAAAACTGTCACCAAGATCATCACTACCATAATCACTACTATTCTTAATAACACCACCATCATTACCACCAACATCACCTTTATTAATACCAACATCACCACCATCATCAACATCATCATCACTACCATCATCACCATGATTACCACCAACATCACCATGATAACCACCAACATCCCCACCATCACCACCATGATCATCATCACCATCATTAACACCAACATCCACACCATCATTGACATAGTCATCACCATCATCCCCACCATCATCCCAACATCACCACCATGATGATGATCATCATCACCATCATCCCCAGCAACATCCCACCATCACCACCATGATGATCATCATCATCACCATCATACCACCAACATCCACACCATCATTGATTGACATAGTCATCACCATCATCCCCAGCAACATCCCACCATCACCACCAGGATGATCATCATCATCACCATCATACCACCAACACCCCCCCCCATTACCACCACTGTCATCATTATCACCATCGTCATCCTCAAACATCTGCCACCACCATTCCTGTTCAGGACACACCCAAATAATCTTCTAAATGCATCTCCTCCTACTCTGCCTCCTCTTTCAAAACAGCGATTTCTGCTTGTCCGCTGGCTCTCAGATTTGAGTGGATATCAGAGCCCTGCAGGGCTAGTTACAATACAGTTGGTCAGACTTGGTTTGGGGTTTCTGACTCAGTAAGTCTGGAATGGAGACAGAACCTTGCATTTCTCCCAAATTCCTGGGTCCTGCTGATGCTGCTGGCCCGAAGACTATGCTTTGAGAACCACTGGATTACATTATGAACCAAAGGCTTTGAACACTGCCAAATATCCCAGGATACTGTAGAAAACGAATCCATGTTTACCACAGAGATGATGAACAGGTAAACATGCTCCATCTCTTTCACAACACGCGGGAAGCCCTTGCCTCCACGCAAACTCAGCGTGCAATGATTCACCCTTCAAAAATGAAAGTGGGGAGAGGACCTCTGAATGAAAAGGGAAAGCCGGGGACAGTTTACAGGCAAGCATCACCCACGGGGTGAATCAGTTCCTTTCGAGTCACTGCAGCAGCAGGCAGCAGAGACGTGAGGGTGGAACCTGGCTCCCAACATGTGTGATCAGATGTCATGTCAAGACACCGAGGCTGCTGTTTCAATCAGCAGGTGACAGGAGCGACATTGGCAGGGAATGACGCCCCTCAGTTCAAATGCATTTTGCACAGCTCTGTGCCAGAGCCAGAGCCATGGCAGGAGCCCTGGTGGCTTACATGTTGAGCTGCCAACCGCAAGGGCCACCATTCAAAAACAGTATCTTCTTGGGAGAAGAGGGGCCTTTCTACTCCCGTAGAGAGCGACCGTCTCAGGAACCCATGGGGGCAGTGCTCTACCCTGTCCTGTAGGGTCGCTGTGAGTCGGCATCAACTCTGTGGCAGGGAGTCCAGGGCCGCAGGTGGCACCTGAGTGTGTCAACCTGAGCCAGTGGTGTTTAGGCCACCAGGCCTTTCTTCTGAGGCACCCGGGAGTGGACTTGAACCTCCAGCCTTTCAGATAGAAGCCAAAGGCGCTAGCAATTGGCCCCACCCAGGGACTCTGAGGGGTCCGAGTCAAGATGCATGTAGTGGATGTACACTCAAAGACCAGAGACACACAAGACTCTAGTGCAGTGGTTCTCAACCTGTGGGTCCCGACCCCTTTGGAGCTCAAGTGACCCATCCACAAGGGTGGCCCGATTCATAACAGTAGCAAAATGACAGTGATGAAGTAGCAACGAAAATAATTTTATGGTTGGGGGTCACCACCACACGAGGAACTGTCTGAAAGGGTCTTGGCATTAGGAAGGTTGAGAACCACTGCTATGGTGCTACCAGCCACCCAGACAAACAAAAGTCCTGCCACCCCAAGCCACTGACCCACACCAAACCCAGAGTGGGAGAAGCGGGCACCCACAGAGCAGGAGGAGACGGCAGTTCCCTCCCAAGCACCACTCCGGGTGGGTCCTCTTCCCAGGGAATCATTAGAACCTTAATAACGCAAGCTAGAAGCCTTTTCTGCAGTCCGTCTGGTAGGAAGCATTTGCAAACCCTAAGACCTGGGATTGAAGTCCAGGCCTGGCATGCCCGCTGAGCTAAGCAAGGAGGCACCTTGGCTGGCATCTTCAGCATTGAGGGAACTGATCTTTGGGTCAAACGTGTGCTTTTTCCCTGAGAAGTCGAGTCCTTGCATATCAACGGTGCCCAAGAGACATCTTCCTGAGACCTGTAGCAGAAGCCAATTCTAAACTAAAGACCACCACCCCAAATACACACTTGGTTGCTGGCTGAAAAGTCAGTGATTCAAGGTCACCCAGAGGTGCCGCTCTATAAAGGCCTGGCGACCATTTCTGGAAAGCCAGTCACGGTGCTCAGCCCCACTCTGACACCT
>NW_022111317.1:936988-938197 GCF_000313985.2 Echinops telfairi | reverse complement strand
CAAGAGACAGGTCTCTGGGGGTAACGGTGACACAGAGGGGACGGGCATGCAGCTGACCATGGAAAAAGTGGGGAGGGTTAGGGCTGCAGGAGGAAGGGAAGCAGGAGAGCTAGGTGGGAAGTGGGTGAGGGAGGGCACCCCATGGGGCGACAATCAAAGGCCTGAAGCAACATGTGCAGGAGCGACTGAACAGACAACCAGTCTGCTCTGCACCCCTCACTCAGCTGCGAAGTTTAAAATGCTCAGAAATAAATGGATAAAGTCTATGGAGAGCAAGAAGGAGCCCTGGTAGCATAGTGGTTGCGTGTGGGGTTGCTAACTGCAAGGTCATCGGTTCAGATCCACTAGCTGCTCTGAGGGAGAAAGAGGAGGCTGCTCCCATAGAGGGTGACAAACCCACAGGGGCCGCACCACCCTGTCCTATAGGATTGACTCGATGTCAGTGAGTCTTACGGTCAGCCACGTGGTAGAGCCCATGACTTCACAAGGACCAAGCAAGTGCCCCATGAGGCTGCCGCTTCCCCTAGGAAGCCAGAGCAAAAGGTGGCATGTGACAAGTGACAGGCCATCCGTAAACCAGGAAGAAGATGGCAGGGAGTTCTGAAACAGCCCCCTTGTCTGTGGTCTGTGCTGTGTCTCTTCTTCTGCGCGTGGAACAGCAGGACACGTAGATCCGCACACACGGACCGGACTGACAAATGCCCAGGGGTCCAGCAGGTAAGTCGGGGGAATGGGGAGCTCACCCCCGTGAGTCTGAGAAAAACATGCTCGCAAACGCACGGTGGTGGGGGTTTCACTGACCTCCTTCACATGACTGAACAATGAGAGTGCGTGCTATGTGTAGCATATGCCCATAAAAAGGATTTTTTGGGGGAAATGCACACACACACACACACACACACACACACACACACACAAGTTCTGAAATGAGAGAGGAGGCATGGCTTCCAGAACAAAGCTGCTTCGACAGTGAGTGCAGACCCCGTGTGGGATGGTGCACTGACAATGTTTTGTCTCGAAAACAATTGGCGATAATAAAAGCTTTCTGACATGCAAAGACTCAACCATCCATTCGACATCAAACCCGCCCCGAGGCCAAGGCGCGTCTGTGGGCGCGTGCCTGCATGGCAACTTCCTCCAGCAAAGGGGGTCTTGAGGAGAGCAGAGTTAAGAAGCCCCGCCAGACTACTCTCCATCCAGGTGGGTGCA
>NW_022111317.1:927610-935517 GCF_000313985.2 Echinops telfairi | reverse complement strand
CACACATTGTCTCTCTGCTTCATCTTCCTGCTGACAAACCACATGGAGCCACGCTGATCCCAGCCAGAGCCCTGGAGCTGGGGGAGCCACATGGAGACCCACACCAGTGCTGAGATGCTTCCACCACCACTGGATCCACAAGACTTTCTACCCACAGGACCGTGATCTTCCTGCATTCAGTGTCATTGCATGTGTTGTGTGAGTCTGAAGAGGAGCTTATAGACTGGTATTGGACATATGGGCTAATATCAGCCTCATGGACCTGATCTGGACTGGGCTGGGCTGTTTTCTTAATGTACAATGACTCTTGTATAGAAAGCTCTTTCTGATACACATAGGAGTGTCTCTGGATTTGTTTCTCGAGTCCACCAGACTGGCACAGCCTGTGTGGTTAAGAAGCAGGCATTGTTCACTCCTTGCGTCCCTGCCGTCTCTATGTAACAGATCCTGATGGGCACTTACGGCAGCCTGGCGGTGCCATGGGGTAGGCCTTGGGCTGCCAACCACAAGGGCAGCATTCGAATCCATCAGCCACGAGGCTTTCAACCCCATAAAGGGTTAACAGTCTCAGAAATGCACCAGGGCAGCGCTTAGCCCGCCTCTTAGGGTCTCTGCCAGTCAGGACTGGGTGGCAGTGAGGGGCTTGAGGGGCTCTTTGGGCTTACTTATTTCTGATTGGGCACTCCCTATAGCAGCTGCCACTCCCGTGCTGAGGACAGGCAGTAGGGAACGGAGCAGAAAGGGCTCCCCTCACAGGGCTTGCCTTCCCATGGGAGGGCTCCCGGGACCGTGTGGGCTTCCTGTGTGACACACGCTCGCCTGTGTCCTCATCTTTGGAGTGGCGGTGGCAATCAGCCACGGTGACCCCACACACAGTGGGACAAAACCCTGCCCAGTCCTGTGCCCTCTTCCCAGAGGGTCTCAGACCAGATCGTTGCGGCCCACTGGGTCTTGGTTGGCTGTAAGCCAATTGGCAGGCCTGTCTCCCTAGTCTGCCTTAGTCTGCAACCTCACCCCACCCTGAAATCCGATCAGCATCACAGCCGCTGACGTGTCTGCCCACAGACAGGCAGGTGGTGGCCGTGTGCGAGGTGCGCTCACGGAGGCAGATGGATGGCCACTGGGTCAAGTGTCAAAGAGCCACTCTGTAGAGAACGGGCAGGGAACCTTTTGTTCTGCCAAGAGCCATTCAGACATTTATGACCTTGGCCACGGGCCACCTATGTCCAGTGTGTCCTGCGATGGCCGGAACTGCTTCTCTTTGGTGAGGGTGTGTGGTGATAGCTGGGGTGTGGGGGTGTGGTGGGCCTTATACGACCGACCAAGGAGAGCTGATGGCATAGTGGTCCCTCCCGCGTGGGATTGCTAACCACGGTAGTTCAAAGCCACCAGCCGCTCCATGGGAGAAAGAGAGGGCTTTCTACTCCTTGGAAGAGTTACCATCTCGGAAACCACAGGGGCAGTGCTACCCTGTCCTGTAGAATCAATTCGATGGCAGTAGGCTCAATTTGGGGTTTGGATACGGCCCAGCGGGGGAGAGATGAGCCTTCCCACTCCCGTAGAGTCAGTGCAACCGCAGAACCCCCAGGAGCAGTTCTTCTCCGTCCTACAGGCTCACTGTGAGTTGGAACCGACTGCGAGGCAGTGCGTTTAGTCTGAGGTCTGCACGGCCCACAGACCGGACACTCCCCACCCCTGATCTCGGGCTTCAGGGCTCTGGCAGTTGAGGAGGGAGCAGGAGACTGGTTTGCTGAAAACAAGGCCTCCGTCTGAGAAGATTCAGATTTTGTCTCGACTTGGGGGGTTCACAGAATGCTCTGGGGGGCATTCTCCCCTTTTTGAGCCCATGGAAACCATGCTAGTCACCCCCCCACCCCGCCCTGGGGAGGGAGGGGGTCGGGCTGCACTGCTGTCTGATGTACTTCCACTGCAGAGATGAGTCCACTCTGTTCGTCGACTGCAAATCTATTTGCTGCTGAGCTGCTAGGGGTTGAGCAGTGCCCCCCAAAAAACATGTGCTGGCATCCTTCTTCTCACTGTCCTCGTGAAGAGAAGGCACCTTAGTTTTGAGCGTGGTGAGACTTCTCAGGGACTCTGGGCGGGGGATCAGGAGGGACCCGTCCCTGGAAGAGGACATTGTGCTTGGGAAAACGGGGGGTCATTGAAAAGGAGGAAGACCCACAGGACAGGGTAGAACTGCCCCTGTGAGTTTTCCAGACTAACTCTTTACAGGGGTAGAAAGCCTCATCTTTCTCCCTCGGAGCGGCTGGTGGTTTTGAACTGCTGACCTTGCGGCGAGCAGCCTAACGTGTCATTACTACACTCACAGGGCTCCTTGATTTCAGATGCGGAGCCTCCAGAAGGCCCCTTCAAAGCAAGAGTGGTGAGATTTGTCTCCCGTGCTTTGGACATCTTCTCAGGAAGAGTCAGTCCCTGAGAAGGGCATCATGCTCGGTGAAACAGAGGGTCCACGAAGACAAGGCAGGCCCTCGGGGAGATGGACGGACACAGTGGCTCCAACCACGGGCTCAGGCATCAGCAGGGCTGTGAGGAGGACGTGGGGTGTGTGGGGTGGGGTGGAGCGTTTCTTTCTGTTGTACATCCCGTGGCTACGAGTCGTGACCGCCTTCACAGCACCTGACATCCAGGGAAGAACAAGCAGGCCCGTCTTGGCAGCAGTACAGCCAAGTGGTCCTTGGAAGGGAGGGGGAGGGGAGGGAAGGAGACTCCTCCTACTTTGGACTTGGGCCAAGAGGCACCTGGAGGAGGACATCGGGTTTGGTGGCGCGGAGCAGCAGTGAGCAGGAGGAAGACCCACCCGGAGATGGAGGCACGCAGGGGCTGCAACCGTGGGCTCCCAGGCCACGTGAACCGTGAGGCTGGCGCAGGACTGGGCGGCGTTTTGTCCTGCTGTACCGTGGGGTTGCTCTCAGTGGGTACCTAGGGACACGTCCGTAGAACCTCGAGGGAGTGGATCTCTGGGCGTTTGGATCTCCCGGTTTGTAGAGTTAGCTCCAGTGGCCCCGGGATGTTGACACGAAGCCTTGGACGCCCACCCAGCCACTCAAGAGCTACGGGAAGGTGTCTCCAGCCATCGGGGAGAAGAGGGTGTTGAGTGTGACCTCAGAGGGTGTGAGGTGGAAGCCTGGCTTTGCCATTTGCTGGCTGAGTGGCCTCAGAGAAGCCGCAGTCGCTCAGCTAGTTGGTCCAACAGGCGCGAAACTAGTGGTGTCCACCAAGGGCTCACCAAGGACGCGAGATCAAGGCCCCGTGGACCCCCTTTGGTGACAGATAGAACAGCAGTCTTCGTGAGAGCTAACACCCTGCGATGGCCACTGTCACAGCAATGACCAAGCCAACATGCAGTCCGTGGGGCCCATCAGGGACCCAGGGACACAGCAGAGAACACCCTGACCATGGCTTTCATTAGCACCAGGAAACGGGCATCCAGAGAGGCAGGGGTTTTGTCAGTTTGGTTTTTAGTTAACGTGGTATGTCTTTTTCATTTTCCACAAGATGGGCCCCGGCGTCGTCACCTTTGATAGTTAAAGCTCCCTCCACTTTGCCCTTTCCTCTCCGGGGCTCTTGGGAAACTAGACAAAATCTGCTGCTTGAAATCAAAGCCCTGATTAGTTCATTTCAAGGAGAGGAAGTTCCCGTCAAGGTACAACAGAGGGAGAAGGAGAGTCGGAACAGGAGGAGGCTATGGACCGGGAGGCAAATTGCCTCCAGGAACAACCGCCTGCTTTGCCAAGTGAGTGGTGCCCGGCTGCCATGATCAGAGGCTGTGATGAAAGATTCTCCAGAGGAAGCCAGATCAAAGGGAGGGAGATGCGGGACGGAAGTTCAAATTGTCATGAACACCAGGCTCCTCGGAGCCATGGAGGTCGGATGAAACTCTGAAACGGAGAACATCTTTAAACCTTAACATAAAAATGCCCCCGAGGTTTTCTGGACATCTCACAAGAGTTTAACTTAAACAATTTAGTTTTTGTTTCTTAAATGTCAACTTTGAGCATGATGGGGAGTCAAACCGACCCAGGCCCTTGAGAGACTCGCTGGGGAGCTTTGGGCAATGACTTTTGTTCACGGGGAAGGAACAGCTCAGAGAAGGGGGGTGAGAAGTTTACACACCTCGACAAATGCAATCGGTGTCACTAAACGGCACCTCTAGAAACTGCTGGCCCCGCGTGCGTTTTTCCGTGTCTGTCCTGAAGCACAAAATAAATGAAACGATCTCAGACACTGAGCACAGAGTGCTGCTGAGAGTGCGGATGGAGACCGCGAGACTGCACCTCACGTGCTTTGGACACATGGTCAAGAAAGACCAGTCCCCGGAGGAGGACATCGTGCTTGGTACAGCGGAGGGGCAGCGAGAACGAGGAAGGCCCTTGGTGAGATGGACGGACACCGCGGCTGCGACCATGGGCTCAGGCATGGGAACGACTGTGAGGACGGGGCAGGACTGGGCAGTACGTCGTTCTGTTGTGCACGGGGTCCCTGTGGGTCGGAACCGACTTGACGGAGCCCAACAACAAGAACATTAAAAGTTGATGTAAACAAGCAACTTCTACAGCTCCCCACAAGCTGGATGCTTTCAGATTTCATAAGGAGGCGCTTTCTAAGGCCGCTCAGCAGAAACGGCAGCAGGGTTCGCCATCGGCTTCATCTTCCTGACCATCCCCCTCGTCCCCCACCGTCCTGATCAGCACCCACAGCCCCAGCGTGAGCTGAGCATTAACTAGGTCCCAGACACCCATAGTTACTCTTCTCTTTGCGCCACTTAGCAACCGCGTGGCTTAGAAACAAGCAGTCCCACGTGGCACAAGACGACACCCAAGACCCTTTTTGTAACCTGGGGCTGCTCCGGGGACATCTGCGAGGGATGGGGACAGACAGGGCACAGGAGAAATGAAACTCAGTCCAATCTAGACCCATGTGGAACTCAACACACACACACACAAACAAATCCAATGCTACCGAGTCTGTACCGAGCCCTGGAGACCAGTGTCTGTCTGCGAGAGACGGCTCCATGGGAAAGCCCCACCACTGGGTGGGCAGCAGGCAGACTGCCCGGCCTTTCTTCCAAGGCACCTCTGGGTGGGTTGAACCCCAGTCTTTCAGCCGGGAGCCAGCACGTCAATCAGGGGCACTGCTCAGAAACTCCTGTGTTTGGGGGGGTGGGAGGGGGCCCCCTCAAAATGCGCATGGAAACACTGAATGAGAAGGTAATGTTCCGCACACTTCCAGCAGCCCCTCTCATGACCCAGAATACAGAGGGACCGCGTGTTTTGGTCTCTCCTAAGAAAACGCCACATCTGAATTTGCATTTGAATGGGGTGCTGGAGAAGACTGGGGAAAGCACAGGGACTTCTGAAAGGACAAAGGAATCTGTGTTGGAAGAAGGATGGTCAGAGCTCCACAGAGGCCAGGATGGGGAGACTCCCTCTCCCATCTTTTGGGCGGTGTTGTCAGGTGAGCCCAGTCCCTGGAGAAGGACATCGTGCTTGGTCAAGTGGAGGGGCAGCGAAGACCAGGAAGGCCCTCAAGGAGATGAGCTGACCCTGTGGCTGCAGCCATGGGCTGGGGTCAGGGACCACGGTGAGGGCGGCACAGGGCTGGGCGGTATTTCCTTCTGTTGGGCATGGGATCCCTATGGGCCAGAGCCGGCTCGACAAGAACAAGCCACCCACTTTTCCAAAGACAACCGACTGTCCACAGTCACTTCAAGTAACAGAAAACATGTTTTTCCTCGTTTTTTTTTTCTCTCTCTCTCTCTCTCTTATGTTTTCATGATAGAATAAGCTTGAAATCTACTGGGGAAAATTAGGGCTGTTTCTCCCCCTCTAAGGCAGTAATTAAGAAGCAGCTGCTGCTCCAGATGTTGCGTCTGTCACAGCCAAGCCTCGTGATGCGGGCTTTTGTAAGGCCATCGAGTGGTCCCCTTTACGCTCAGACAGGTCTCCGTCTTCTGACGTGTCAAATGCCGTCCAGCCAGCAGCTCCACAAGGGAGTCCCTGAAGGCCAACTGAGAGGCCACCCCGAGCCCACCAGGGTGTGGCTGCTGTCCCTGTGCCAGGGACAAAGGAAACCAGGAGAGGTGATGGCCGATGTCTCCGAGGGAGGGCCTGGGCCAAGCGTGGAGGATGCCAGGAGGTGAAACAGGAAGGGTGTCATAACGGGATGGCCTAGAAGGCATGATTGACAGAAGAACATCTGGGCCGGGTCTTGAAGGATGACTAGGAGTTCTTCCAGGGCAAAGAATCCAGGGGCATTAAAAAACTCGAAGAGCAGTGGGAACTTGAGAGCCTGGGTATGGACTGGGGGAGCAGGGGAGGGTTCTGGGGAAAGAGAGGGGCTCCAGATCTGCACCCTGGAGGTCACGGTGAGCCAACAGGGCAGAGTCCTGGTTGGAGTGGAAATGATGCTAAGGAGAGATAGACAATGGGCCGGGTGTGCTGAGCCAGGCACCCTCAAGCAGAGACCCTCCTCCTCCACCTCCTGCAGTCAGGAGTGCCACCCCCCCCACCCCCCACCAATTGTCCCATTCTGCTTGGCATTGGGTCCACTACCCAACCCCACACACGCAAGATCCTCAATGTCAGAGGGAGAGAAATGAAGGCGAGGGGGATGAGCAGGAGCCATGGAGACCACACTCACCTCCTGATGGCCAGGGACTTTCCTGACACCCCCCTACACACACACACACACACACACACACACACACACACACACACGCATCCTGGGCCCTTTCCTGAGGGCCAGGTGCATGTTTTTCCACCACAGACCCTCACCCTCGGGGCCAACTCAGGGCACATGGGCACAGGGTGCTGCTCCACCTCCCACGTGGGGTCCACATGTCCCTCAGTGCTACCCAAACATCCCGCCCCAGACCCCTGCCTTCCCACCCTGTCTGACGCCAGCCAAACCCCAACCCCCTGCCTATGAGTGGATTCCGAGTCCTGGCGGCCCCACAAAACAGGGTCCCTGAGACTCACTCTTCACAGGAACAGGCAGCCTCATCTTTCCCTGGAGGGTTTGAACCGCTGGTCTTGCCAACAACAGCCCAATGCCCAAGCCACCACGCTCCCAGGGCCCCGGCTGGTGTGACCATAGCAACCCCATGCAGGGTTCCCCCGAGCCTGTCCATCTCTACCGGGGCAGCCAGCACTGAGCCTGCGGCGCCACTGGGGGATTTCCTCAACGCGTGTACCTGTGCAGGCGCCACTGCCCACCTCGCAGCGCCCCAGTGCCCTGAAGTTGTGTCTGCAGGTGTCGGAACCCCTGGGGATTCACGCTGTGGAGAGAGCCACCCCAGAGGCACCTCGGAAGCAAGGCCTGGCAACCGGCTCTCGAAAGGTCCCAGCCTCAAGCGAGTGCCCCACCCTGTGGGGGTGGGGTGGGGTGGGGGGAGATGGTGACTCTGCACCACACCAGCGGAGAGACTCCACGACCGCAGCTGACCACAGCGAAGGCTTCCGCGGATACCTTGTGGGTGAAGGCGGCCACTCCAACCTCTCCATGCCCAGGCACGGTGGCAGGGAGTGGTCTCAAGTGAGTGGGCAGCGTCTGTGCCCTGAGCCGTGGAGGGTGAGAAGCCTTGTTTTGTCAGGCCCTGCATCTCCTTCAGAAAGTGGACAGAGGGGACAGCAAGAGGGAAGGCCGAGAGACCCCTGGCGCCTACTCAGACCCCTCTCCAGAGACCCAGCTTCCTCTTTCCAAAGCGGGTGGAGCCTCTTGCCTGAGAGTCCAGGTGGACATCACCTGACGGGAGCCCTGCCGGGCCTCAGCGTGTGGGGCATGCAGGGTGGGGCCTCTCACCTGGTTGTAGAGCGCGCAGATGTGCAGGGCGGTGTTCCCCGAGGCGTTCTGGGCCCCCATGTCCGCCCCGTAGAAGAGCAGGTGTT
>NW_022111317.1:914060-926616 GCF_000313985.2 Echinops telfairi | reverse complement strand
GGTCCACCATCAGGGGTCCATTTTCTGAGCCTCTGTGGTTGGTGGCCACTGGGCTTAGGGGCAGGCAGCTCTGGGTCCAAGGCAAGGGTCTTCCGTGATCATAACTGTCACACACACACACACACACACACACACACACACACACACACACACACACCTATGTCCCCACCTGTGAGCAGGTGTGATATCACCTTCTCAGAGTGCTTAGGATGTTCCCATGTTCCCATGGGCTAGAGGCCACCATGGGGTAAGGAGACCTCACTTGCCATTCTGTTGGCATCCTGTCCAGCTCTGGGTGCTGTGTCACCTACACCATGGACATTCCTGCCAGGTGGCCACACTGAGGCCAAAGGCCAAGTCCAGCCAGCCCTGGCTCACCCACTGGGGAGAGTCAGCCAGCACCCAGGACTGATGAGCTCCCCCATTGGTGGGAAGGCCTATTGCCCTCTACAATGAGACCACTCCTGGCAGGGCCCCCAGAGGGAGGGGGGCAGGTCTGTCTTGGCACATGGGCAGCTTCTGGTTAAGAGGGCCAGCTGGAAGAGGCAGCCAGAGCTGGGCATTTCTGACCACCAAGGTTCTCATCACCTACAAGGCAGAGAGCCCCACCTCACCAAGGAGCAACGAGGACACAGGGGCAGGAAGATTCTTGAACTCATGATGGGAGGAGCCTGAGAAACACACAGACCACAAGGACCATGTCTCCTGGAGAAGACGCTACTGTGTGGACAGAGCAGGTCTGAGGGAATGCCGTGGTGCTGTTCCCCCATCCCCTCCACCTCCAGCAAGCCTCACAGTTTCCAGGTTTTCCTGTTTTTCCAGGTCCAGGGAGCCCCCACCCCACCCCACACCTGCAGGGCCCACTAGACCTAGACCTGAGTCATCACCATATTCCACTCTCACCAAGGCCTGGTGTGGGGACACCAAGTGATAAGAATGGGCCCATGAAGACCCAGGATGGGGAGGTTTTCTGGGACTCCCTGGGGCCACCGACACTGAAGGAGAGAGGTGCAGGCAAGGGAAGAGACAGGAGGCCAGAGAGACCCCCAGATAGAGACCTGAAGAGAGGTGGGTGACGGCACAGACAGAGGAAAAAGAGAGACAAATAAGAGAGAGACAGAGACACAGAGGCAGAGAGACAGACAATGGTACACAGAGAGACTGAGAGAAGTAGACAAAAGCCCAGAGAGAGACTCACAGAAGGACAGAGGCAGACAAACAGAGAGAGAGAGAGAGAGAGAATCTTTGATCCGGCTCAAAAAAAATGTCTAAACTCAAATTATCTCTAAGTTACAACTACCCCCAGGTGAGTCAGAAACAAGAAGATGGGACTTTGGGGGGATGGTTTATTTTGCCTGAAATCAGCTCAAGTTGAGATTTTTAATAACCCTTATAAGAGAAGGGACCCAGGCTAATTATCTCTCCTCAGAGGGGTTCCTGCAGGCAAAGCTTGGCTACAGCTTAATTTAATCGCTCTGTCCTCATAAGGAAGAGGGCTGCATTGCCACAAAGCCACTGAAAGATTAATCCAGATGAATGACTCCCTCCCCCCAGTTAGCATGGCTTTAGGGGGTTTTAAATCCCACCTAGGGGATGGCCTCACTCCCAACTCACCGAGGGTCAACACAGGACCCCGAGTTAGCGAATTTCACAGAGCGCTGACTCTGAGCAGAGGGCTTGGGGATGGATGGGGGGGCGCAGGGGCCTGCCCCCTTCCTTTCTTCTCTCTCCCACCTCGTGTGAAACTAACAGAGCCAGAGAAGATGGAGATGCACTTCACACAAAAGAAGAAATACTACCCAGCATTCCACCATCTCCAGTCTACCATCAGCATCTGTATGTAAAGGATTAGCTTCTCTCTGCTCCCCTCCTACAAACAATCCCTGGTGGTCACCTTGCAGAATGTTACTGAGGAAGAGGAGGGCAGAGGGGCAGGTGGGGGGAGGAGGACAAGGCAGGGATGAGAGCCTGCAAGATGGTTGTCAGATGGGGGCAGGAGACCAGATGCACCCAGGGGACCAGAACAAGCCAGCAAGCAGGGAAGGGAGAGCAGGCAGCTTCTCACTGTCAGGAAGCAAGGCAGAAGCTGAACTCACGGCCACCGGGTCGATGCCAACTCACAGCGACCTTACAGAACAGGGCAGAACTGCCCTTGTGAGTTTCTGAGACTGGTACATCCTTATGGGAACAGAAAGCCTCAACTTTCTCCCTCAGAGCTGCTGGTGGTTTTGAACTGCTGGCCTTGTGATCAGCAGACAAATGTACCGGGGAAGTGGTGTTCTAACTATGACACAGGGGGGAAACTGGAATACATTCTGCAGCCTTGGGTGGGAGCTGGAGGTATCAGTATGAACTGGTGAGTTTCAATCTACAGATAGAAAAACCAACGTAGGCATCGATGAATGCATACCAATGTAAATGCAACCCTAGTGCTGGTGACTTAGAGGACCTGGAGCAACAGCCCAATAGCAGTGAGCACTGCTAGCTCCAGTTCATGGCTTCTAAATACCATTCCGAGAGCCAGGCTCCTTGGAGAACTGCCTGGTTCCAGGACTGAGATGAACAAAGAACAGGCTGACCCGGCAAAGGTTATGATGCCAACAGGAGAGGGCATGCTCCCCACAAGATGGCGGCACCCAAAGGTCAGAGGCCCACCAGCCGCCCCGATGGCGAAAGGGGTGCCGGTCTGCTTCCATGAAGAACTGCAGGCTGGGAAGTCGTCCTACCCCATCCCACAGGGCCGCTGTGAGTTGGAGGTGTGTCCGAGGAACGAAATAACAACAAGGGCGCATGACGAGAAAGGGAAGGTTCTAAAACGGACTGTGGTAAAGACGGCTCAACGATATGGCTCAACGATTGAATCGTATGATACGTGGATGACGTTCCAATAAAACTGCTGGAAAAACAGACAGACATAGCGACAGTGGGAAAGAGCAGGGAAAACGCAAACAAAACGATAGTTCTGACCTAACAAGGACGTGCAGACAAGGTAGAAGGGTTCCCACTGGCCAGGACCAGAAGGGAAGTAACAGAGCATCGCCGATTGGATACCCTAGAAATCAGCGGGTCCCCATCGCCCTAAGTAAATGAACACATCAATAAAGGAGAAGAAAAGCTCTTCCTTAGAATGGGAGCCCACCAATGAATAGAAAACCATGCATGGGATTTAGCAGCCTCCTCCTACAAAGGAATGCAGAGGAATGCCAGAGCTAGCAGGGGATGGTGTGAGTTACAAAGGGACGAGGAATAGGTGGGGAAGGTGAGCAGAGTCCAGCAGCCCACGCGGTCAGAGTGGTCACCCCATCACCACCACATGAGGGGCACAGTGAATGGCCAGGAGACGTCACTGTGTGGAGGATTTCCTGCCCCAAATGCATACGCTGGGGGTCCCCAGGAGGCAAGACGGAGTGGCCCTGGATGGAGAGACATCCCACAAAAAAGACGGACTAGCGGCCTCCGGAAGGGGAGAGGGTGTCACAGGGATCCTGGGAAGCCCAAGGAACCCTCACAGAACCCAGAGGGGACCCTTTCAAGAAAAAGATGCCCCCTGACCATTCAGGGGCCTTGGTGGCCCTGTGGGCATAGCCCTATGCTATATTAGCCAAAAGGCCGGTGCTTTGAACCCATCGGACACAACAGAAGAGAAAGACATGGCACGTGAGCCTGATGGGAGAGCTCGCCGCTCCCCTCTACAGCTGCTGTGAGTCTGAAATGCCTTGGTGGCAGCAAATGTGATTTTGACTCCCAGGTGGGTGGGAGCCCTGGGGAGGCAATGGTTAAGCACGAGGCCGCTCTCTGAAAGGCCTCCCTGGTGGCCACAGGGCCGTCCGCTCCCACCAAGACCCTTGCCGGTGGTGGTAGGTGCTGTGCAGTTCGTTCCGGTTCCCAGGATCCCGTGTACCAAAGAGAGAAACACCCCCGGGCCCCGGGCCACCCTCCCCATCGTTGCTCCGTGTGAGCGCCTTCTGGCAGGCACGGCGTCCATCCATCTCGGGAGGCGGGGTGGGTGGGGGGGCCTCCCTCTGCTCCACTGCTTTACCAACACCACATCCTTCTCTGAGGACTGGCCCCCCGACAACTCGCCCACTGTCCGCGAGGCAGGCTCTCGCCACTCTCACTTCTAAGGAGCTTCTTGGCTGAACTTCTTCGAGGCAGACGTGTGTGCTGTGTGGCCGTCCACGGTGCCTTTGATACTCTGCCAACACTGTACCTGGCAGGCGCCAATTCTCCTGTGGGCTCTTTCTCCATGGCCCAATCCTCACACGCACCTGAGGTGAAGGAACAGGCACATCTCAGGCCTCACCGTCACCGCCGCGGTGCAGGGCCCGGGTTCTCCAAGGCTGTAGAGGCCTTGCCAGCACAGGGGCCCAGGGCAGCGTGCATGCCCTGTGATGTTTTAATTGACGCTTCCATAAGTGTAGGCTGCGCATGCAAGGAAAGTAAATCTCGAGGGCTTCAAGCTGCCCCCGCTGTCCCCTGTCGCTGTCCCCTGGTCCCGTTGTGAGGATCTGGGCTCTCTGCGTTGAATTGCAATCCGCCGCCCTGAAGGCCAAACACCGACAGCAAGCGCCTCAACTCCTCCTCACTGTCGGCAGCCAGTCCAGCATCTGCACGACACACGTGGCTAATGGACTCTCCTGCGATCAAGCTGCCGGGACCTTCTCAGGGGAGCTGCTCCGGGCGCTCGCGGAACAGGACCAGTGAGAAGCTACGACCCTGACACACGCCTGGCCTGGTTCTGCACCACTCAGCCACGGCTCGTCCCGTTAGGACGGTGGTCTCTCGACCCATGCCCCGTTTTCACGTGGGAAGAACAAAGGGTGCTGGCACCCTCCGTAGCCTCAAGCCCCGTCCCGCCCCCCCAGGTTGTCCTGGCCACACAACGCACGCTGACACCTTCCCGACACGCTCTGACATCAGCAGCGACAGTCCTGCTTCCGTGACCTCCGCTGACTGGGCTTGACTTCCAGCAGCTCCCGCTGCATAGACTGCTGCAGCCATTTCTTTAAAATCATCTCCTGCAGAATGCTACTTGCGTGTGTTAGGAAAGATTCTGTTCCACAAATGCCGCCTTGCCATGCTCTGGAATGGCTGCGGATAGGCCTCTCTTCCAGTCAGGTGTCCGGGCGACGAGCTCTCTTCCAGTCTCCCGATTTCCTGGCACAGACAAGCGGATGCTCGTCATTCGCGGTGGCAACCCTTCCCTTGATGCCCCACCAGTTCCTGGAGCTTGCTTTTGGCTGCATGCCTGGGGTTTCAAAGCCGTCCGTCCTGAATCACAGGCGACCTTGAGAGGCTGGACACAGGCCGATTCTTTCTGGGCACCTTGAGTGTCTGTTCCTGGCACAGTCTTGGGATGGTCCTGCACATTCAGTGTTTTGTCATAGATTTCTTCAAGGTCACAGCTGGAGGCTTGGCGGTTCCCTTCATCTCTTTCCGCCTGAGATGCGCTGGGGAGTCCTCCGGGCTGGCTCTCTGCTCCCAGGCATTTGCACATTTCCGAGGGCTCGTCCGTGTCTCTGGGGCAGCTCTTGGACGTTCGCTGCTCAGTTCTTGGACTGCATCATTTCGTCCAGGTGCTTCAGCTTCTCTGGGTTCAAGAGCCAGTTTCAGGGTCTCTTTTGGCATTGACCTTGGTCTGTTCTTTCTTATCTTGTACACGACCTTTTGCTTTGCCAGGTCTAATGTCCTTGACGTCAACCTGCAATGAGTTAGGTCTGTCATCACTAGTATCCCGCGTGCCAAATGTGTTTTCTGTGATGTTCTCTGAACTCAGGGGGATATGCTCGAGGTCATATCTCGGCCCTCGTGGACGTGTGTTAGTCATTTTCTAGCTTCGACTTGAACCTGCACCTGAGCAGTGGACGGCCAGTTCATCGGCTGACGAGATTGACCCTCTCCTCCACAGACGCAGTCAGTCTGGCCCCCGTGCAGTCCATCTGGGGAAGTCGAGTCCGGCACGTAGGGAGTGCGTTTGTTGGGTGCCATCGAGTCGGCTCTGACCGATAGCAATCTTACACACAACGGAAGGGAGCCCTGCTGCGTCCTGCACTGTCCTCACCATTGCTCCCACGCTGCAGCCATGGTGTCCAACCATCCCTGCAAGGGCCTTCCGCATTTTTTTTTTGCCCCTCCACTTTACCAAGCATGATGTCCTGCTCCGGAATCCCTCTTGACAACACGCCCCAAATAGGTAAACTGACCTCTCACCCTCCTAGCCTCTAAGGAGTACTCTGGCTGTACTTGGTCGAGGCAGGTCAGTTTGTCCTCCGGGCGGTCGGTCCGTGGCACGTGCAATATCCCTTGCCAGCATCAGGCTCAAAGGCCTTGCTCCCCTCGGGTCTTCCTTACTGGGTGCCCAGCTTCACATGCATACGGGGGACTGGAAGCACCATGGCTTGGGTCTGCCACACCCCAGTACCGTCCCCACGATGCCGCTGAAAACATGTATGTGCAATGAAGATGTCGCCACTCTCCCCAATTCTGTCACGCGATCTCCAGCTTCATCTCTGTCACCATATCCAACTACTCTCATCCTCTTTGCCTCCAACGTTCACAGTCCACCGTCGACAATTATCCACGCACCAGAAACGTTTGTGGGCGTCTGCCACGGCTCCGTGACTTGTTTGTCCAGTTGAATAGCAGTTGTAGCAACTGGACCCCCTCGCGGTGATGGTGCTTGGTGCCTTTGAGTCGGTGCCAACCCGTAGTGACCCGATGTGTCACAGAGCAAAGCTCTGGCAGGTCCTGCGCCATCGGCAGGCTTGTCCGTCTGCTGGAGCGCACCGGCGTGTGTGTCAGTCCATCTTGTCGAAAGTCTAACCTTTGTTCGCCGCCCCTCTACTTTACCAAACAGGATGCCTTCCTCTGGGGACTGGTCTCTCCTGACAACATGCCTAACGCTTCTGAGACAAAGCCTCGGCATCCTCGCCTCTAAGGAACCCCCACCCCACCCCCGGCCACGCTTCTCCCAAGACAGATTTGCTTGCTCTTTTGTCAGTTCACAGTACCGTCAACAGTCTTCTCCAGCACTGTCATTCCAACGCCTCATGCCCTGGTTGTTACATGCTGGACTGCTAGCCGTAAGGTCAGCAGTTCGATGCCACTAGGCACTCTGCAGGAGAAAGACGAGGCTTTCTGCTCCCATAAAGAGTGAACGTCTCGGAAACCCACAGGGGCAGTTCTACCCTGTCCTGTAGGGTGGCTGTGAGTTGGGATTGACTTGATTTCCTTCCTTGTAGGCAGATCGCTATTAACCTATCCCGGACCATGCTGTACAACAAACAAACCTCCTCTGGGATAGTAACTGTTTTCCTGAGATGTTTTCGGGAAAGTACACAGGGATCCACCCCATACGCACTCTTTCTGAGGTCTCCCTGTGAGGCCTGGGCATGTGCATTTGAAAAGCCTCCTCCGGGGTTCAGGGTTCACAGCAGTTACCCCAGCCTGGGCCTTCCCTCTGCCAAGGGCACAGCTTAGCATCCTGAGGCCAAACTCCCTGGCTGCCAGCAAGCAGATTCCAACTCCAAGATTCGGAAGCGTGCTCTCCTTCCTGCAAGCACTTCACTGCCACCTGCTGGACATTCGTAGGAAGTCCCTCTGCTGGAGGGGACAGGGCTGATGTAGAAGTGGCTTCACATGAGCTCCTGAGTTCTGGGCAGCAAACTGTCGAACCTTTGGGGGTGAGGCATCCCCCAAGTGGGCAGCCAGCTGGCCTGACCCCTGGACTGGCAGCTGGCATCTGAGGTGAAGGCAGTCTTGTGGGGACTGTGCCCCTCACCTGTGAAGTCCCCCTTAGCCCTGGGGACACTCACTGCACATGTAAAATGAACAAAAACCTCACTCTTTTCCCCTAAAGTGGACCCAGGTCTTTCTTGGCTCCAGGGTATTTCCTATTCTTCTCTTCACACTCCTCAGTACGGGTCCTGGGGGAGTAGTGAGTGTCCACGCACGTGGGTGACCTCTTGTCAGTGGTTCAAACCCATCTACTGCTCGGCAGGAGAAGGGTGAGGCTGTCTGCTCCCATAAAGAGCGAGTCTCGGAAACCCACAGGGGCAGTTCTAACCCGCGCTGGTTAAGTGCTGCTAACCAAAAGCCTAGTGGCTCCAGTTCACAGATACAGCCCCACATTCGTGCAGACACAAGTCACGCTCGCACACAGCAGACACACAGTCACAGGCACACACCCGTCATGACGGATGCAGTCATAGCACAACAGAAACACACACGCAGAACACACACACTCACAGTCACACAGACACAATTCCACGCACTTGGTCACACAGCACTTCTGAAACAGAGACAGACACGAACCACATATCACAGCAACACACAGACACACCACAGACTCGCTCAGACACACACACGGTCACAACCACACTTGTTCACACACACATACACACACACACACACACACACACACACCACAGCAGACACGCTCACGCCACAGGCACAAACCCACCGGCTCGCTCTCACCAGGCACTGAAGGTGGCAATGCCGGATGGGAGTGGGCAGGTTGCTTCAGATGGGAGGAACGCCATTGCTACTTGGAGGACAAAGGTGTTCCTGACCCCACGCCGTGGCATCTCCCATCGCGCGTGTGAACCGCGTGGCTGCAGAAGAATACTCTGGCCTGCCTCGTCTCCCTCGCTCCCCTTGGCTGAGCCTTGCAGAGCCAGCCAACCAGGGAGCCTGTGGCTCGGCCTATAGACTGGTCGCTGGGCAGGATGGGGACCTCCATGGGGAGTCCATCTGAGGGCGGAGGAGCCTCGGAGCGGCTGTGCACATGGCCTTGGAGCCGTTACTGTTATTGTTGTTGCGGCCAGCCTAGGGGCCTTCGAGTCAGCTCTGACTCATGGTGACCTTCTGCACAACGGAACAGGACTCTGCATGGTCCAAGCACTGTCCTACAGAAAAGGTCAAATGGCCTCGATGGGCTTATGGGTTTCCCAAACTGTCACTGTCCTACAAAGTCTAACCCTTCTCCCACGGAGAAGCAGGCGGATTCGAACTGCTGACCTTGCGATGAGATGGCCACATGTCGCCCTCCCGCCACCAGGGGACCTTCGATGCTTGTGGTTTTGCTGGACGTGTTACTGCTCCTGTGATGGTCTCACCTGCAGCTGCCCTGACCTCCCTGGGTGCAAGGACCCTCGAGGGGGGGCCCACCCGCAGGTGGGCCCGGGCTGGAGTGAGAGCCGTGTACCTGGTGGATTTCGTGCCAGCCGTTCTCATCCCTGCAGCAGACCGTAGCATGTTCGTGGAGCAGAAGCTCACAGCAGTAGGGGTCTCCCCCGACAATGGCCGTGTGGTACAACGGAGTCAGGCCGTAGCTGTCCTTGTAATCTGGCGACGCCCCAAGTTCTAAAAGGGTCTAGAGGAAAAAACAACAACAAATAAAAGTGGGAATCTGGGATGGATAAGACTCCCCCCAAAAACGTGTGTTGAAATCCTAAGCGTTTTGACATCCTTATCACCTGGAACTGAACCTGCCCCCTCCCCCGGCCCCCAGGAATCAGCTTGTAGCCCAGTGGCAGACAGGTGAGCGGTCACACCTGGGAGGAAGGTGTGACCACCTAGCTCAGGAGACAAAGGGCAGTCCCTGCTCCTGATGAAGCCCGAAGCCCAGAGGCAGGAAGGGATAGGAAAGGAGGAGACTGATGGAGACGGGGACCCGGGGAAGGGGGCAAGGGCATCCCACCCAGGTCACGAAACCAAATGGGCATCAGTTGTTGGAATTAATGACCTCTGTGACCTTTCTCCAAAGGGAAAGACAGGAGTGAGGAGGGGAGGGGGGAATAAGAATGGAGGGATGAAGGGAAGGCACTAAGGAGGGAAAGTCACAGCAGGTAGACAGACCCTGACCTGAGCACCTGTCCGCGTGGCCCTGTTTGGAATGGGGGTGCTCCCTGGCCTCGTAGGAAGGTCAGAGCAGAGGAAAAGTAAAACAAACGAACAGAAAGCTCTCGGCCATGGAGTGGACGCCGACTCAGCGATCCTACAGGACAGGGCGGCACGGCCCCTGTGGGTTTCTGAGACTGTCACTCTTTACAGGAGCAGAAAGCGCAGGCTGCCCCAAGTCATGGCTTCCCAGTGCTTAGCCAGCACCTTCCAGAATTAAGGGGTCCTCAGGAGGTCTGGGGAGGAGCCCCAGTGGCGGAGTGGTTACCTGGTGGGCTGTGAGCCACATGGCCGGCAGTTCCAAACCACGCGCAGCCCAGAGAAAGAAGTTAGTTTCATAAACTCACAGGGAGTGCTAGGAGTCAGTCCTGACTCCATGACAATTAGTTTGGCTTTGTCTAAGGAGGTCTGAGGGCACAGCGTGGCTGACACACTGCTTCACCCAAAACCAGCAGTTTGAGACCACCCTCTGCTCCGAGGGAGAAAGACAGAGCTTTCTACTCCCATCAAGAGGCTCCCAGAGGCTGTGCCTCCCGCCCTACAGGGTGGCCGTGAGTTGTAATGGACCGATGGCGGTGAGTTTGGGCTTGGGGGAGCTTCACAGGGGCTGAAGGTTACTCGGCGGACTGTGCACTGCAAGGTTGGTGATTTGAGGCTCCGGCCCTGCCTGGTCCCATCAACATCTCCAGCTGGGGGTGCTGCCAGTCAGAGTCCACTGGGTGGCAGCGAGTTTAGTTTGGGGTTAACTTTAAACAGGGAGCCCTGGTGGCTTGGCAGGTTAAGCACTGAGCTGCTAACCACCGTCAGTGGTTCAAATCCT
Source organism: Echinops telfairi (assembly GCF_000313985.2). NCBI lineage: Eukaryota > Metazoa > Chordata > Mammalia > Afrosoricida > Tenrecidae > Echinops > Echinops telfairi. Next base: position 915,896 of record NW_022111317.1, on the reverse strand, counting down.
CCAGCTGCTTGTCGGAAGAAGCACGAGGCTGTCTGCTCCCATAGAGATTTATAGCCTCACAACTGTATGGGGCAGTTCCTGTGGCGCCCTACGACTTAGAATGGACGTGACAGCAGTGGGTTTGCTCAGCAATGACGGCAAACACACTTAGCTGGTCAACCAAAGGTTGCAGGTTTGTATCCTCCTAGAGGTACCTTGGAAAAGATGCGGGGCGTCTTACGACACAACAACTAGCCATTGAGGACCCTGGGAGGACGCTGAGCCCATCATCAGAGCAGAAGGAAGAACGCAGCATCAGGCTTGGAGGAAGGCTTATTAACAGCCACGATCTGCAGCCATCACAACCTTGCTTGCTGAAAGTGAGGAGGACTTGAAGCCCTTGGCCAATAAAGATCCAGGATGGAAGCCTTCAGGATGGATAATAGCTCCATATCAAGAACCCCCCGAACCCTCACACCTGGACCAACGATGATCAATGGAGAAAAGAATTCAGTTGTCAGGACGTCACCTGGCTTAGGTCCACCGCCGATGCTCATGGGAGCAGCAGTCAAGAGATCAAAAGACGTGTTGCCTTAGGTCCATCGGCTGCACCAGACCCCTTCAGAGTGTGGAAAAACAAGGATGTTGCTTGGAGGTCAAGGTGCGCCTGGGCCAAGTCATGGTATTTAAATCACCTCGGAGACACGTGGAAGCTGCACACTGAATACGGGAGACGGAAGACGCATCGACCGACGCCTCTGAATGACGGCGTTGTCGAGGACAGTACACGTGCACCGTGGGCGTACAGATCTGTCCTGGAAGAAGTGCAGCCAGCGTGCCCTCACATACGCGGACGTGTTGTCGGGAGCGACCAGTGTCTGGAAGCGGAGGGGCCATGAGGGAGAGGAAGACCCTCAACAAGTCGACGGACACTGGCGGCAACCGTGGTCTCGACTGTGAGAGCCATGGTGGGGGTGGCGCGGGAGCAGGCCATGGGTCAGGCACACGTCAGTCCTCAGGCTTGCGGCCTCCTTGCTCGCCCACGCTTTGAAGAGGTCCGGGCAGCAGATGGATGCCCCAGTGCGAGGCATCCTTTGATCTCTCCACTGCTGTCTCCATGAGCGCTGTCGTGGATCCAAGCGCCAAAACCTTCTCTCCACTGACCATGCCATTTTCTGGTCCAGTGGAAACACTTCCCCCAACTCAGCATCTGCTCCCCCCAAAACCGGCCGTCCACCACCTGTACCCTGTAGGGACACAGTTCTACTCTGACACCCCATATGTGGGTTGAAGGCCTGGTCACAAGCCATAATCCAAACGCCCTGCCGTCGGGCTGAATTCGACTCCCAGCCATACTGCAGGACAGGGTGGGCCTGCCCTCGTGGGTCTCTGCGATGGTAGCTCTCTATGGGAGCAGAAAGCCTCATCTCTCTCCAGAGGAGCAGCCAATAGCTTCCAACTGCTGACCTTGCAGTTAGGAGCCCAAGGTGTGGCCGCTATATGGCCAGGGCTCCTCCCCGGCTCACTAGTGCCTGAGAAATGACGTACTGCCCGGAGCTGCCACGACCTGAGATAACTCCTCTTAACTCGCTGCCATTGGGCCCATTCTGACTCAGAGAAACCCTATAGCGCAGGATAGTGCTGCCCCTGGGGGTTTCCCAGACTATAGCTCAGGACAGGAGTAGAAAGCCCTATCTTTCTCCCACAGAGAAGCTTGTGGTTTTGAACTGCTGACCTTGCAGTTCACAGCCCATTGTGTAATCTGCAACACCGAGGATAATGACACAGGTCATGTGACCCATTGGGGCAGGCAGGCAGGGAGGCCCTGGGACAGCAGCGGGTGTCGGCGGGGAGGGA
>NW_022111317.1:911710-913125 GCF_000313985.2 Echinops telfairi | reverse complement strand
ACTTCCTGCAAGACATCCCTGAGGAGAAGCCACATGGACCTACCCCGATGCAGCCCTGGGTGCTGGAGTAGCTGTGTGGAGACCCCACCAGCGCTGAGATGCTTACACACTCACTGATTTGTCTTTCCTCCAGCAGTCAGTGTCATTGCATGTAATTAGTGTGATTGAGGAGGACTTTGTAGATCGGTGTCGGACATATAGGCTAATGTTGGACTTATGGGCTTGGACAGCACTGGGTTGGGATGCTTTCTGAATGTACACTTACCCTTTATATAAAACGCTCTCTAATAGACATATGAGTTTCTGAGGATTTGTTTCTCTAGTCTACCCAGACTCACACAGGGCTCCACCCCTAGCCAGGCTAGATTGCAGCACTAGCCTCATTGGTTGGAAGTTCAAGCCCTTGGACTGAAACAGAGAGGGAGGCGATTCTGCCAGCAGTGGATTCTAAACACAACACAAGGAGAGGGGCCAGCAAGAGAGCTTAGTGCTCACCAGCTGCAGTGGGAACAGGGGTGCAGGTGGGAGATGGGACTGAGCCCAGGAAAGGCAGACTCCGTCTTTACCTTAAGGGCCAGCTGGTTCCTGGTGCGAGCGGCCTTGTGGAGGGCTGTCATGCCGTCTTTGGCACGGAAGTCCAGATGCGCACCGCCGTTTCTGAGGGCTTTGATGGCCTCCTCGGAATCGCCCAGCTGGGCGGCTAGGGTCAGCGGCGTCTCTGGAAGACACAAGCACACACGCTCTAGAACCGACCGCTGGCCGACCGCAGCGCGCCCCTCCAGCCAGGAGTTGGAAGAGCAGGCAGAAACTCCGAACCAGGACAAAGACCGGCTTACTAGCCCCATAGAGACTGGTGGGACCCAGAACCTGGGGCCCTAGCACCCCCATCCAGTTGGTAACTGGACTCACCCTGCAGCCCAAAAGTACACAGGCCTGTGAGGAGAGCAATAACCCCAGGGAGACACAGGCTCCTTAGCACCATCAACCCGAGGAGCTCAAAGGGCCACAGCTGCTCAGAGATGACGCTCGGGAGGCAGCAAGAGTCAGGAGAGGAGGAGGCCTGGGAACAAGAACCCTGGGGAGGTGATGGGAAGAGGAGGGTGCATGGCAGGGGCTTGCAATCAATAGCACGAAACGGTGTGTGTGCGTGGTGGGATGCAGAACCAATGTGTTCTATAGACTCTCTCCCAAATCACAATAAAAAGTTCAAAGAAAAAGAAGAACTGGGAATCCAGAGTCGATGCTCACACCCACTAGCCAACCCGGCCAATGTCCCTTGCAGGGGGTTGGATTGAGTTGGTTTGTTGCAGGGTCACTGGGAATTGGAATAGGCTCGAAGGAGGGGGGTGGGGTTGGGTTGGGTTGGGTTGGGTTAGGGTTACTGCAACACCGAGGATAATGACACAGGTCATGTG
>NW_022111317.1:909597-911189 GCF_000313985.2 Echinops telfairi | reverse complement strand
CTGCCCTCGAGTTGAAGCCAACGTACAATGCCCCTCGAGGACAGAGTAGACAGCCCCATTGGGTTCCCAAGACTGTCCATCTTTATGGGAGCAGATCGCCCCATCTTCCTCCCCCTAGGGATTGGTGGGTTTGAACCACTGACCCTGCAGTGAGCAGCTGGCTGCTGCATCAAGGCTCCACAGAGCTCCTGCTTGGACAGTAACCGGACTGGGACATTTTGCACACAGATGGATTCCAATGGGAATCACCCACTCTGCAGCAGCCTGGGTGAGGCGGCACGTGAAGCCTGATCCCAGGATGGCTGTTGATCCATGAAGGAGCACAGTGTTGGGGTGCCGGGGTCCTAACTCTGTGCTGATGACATCACCCCATCCCTCTGCAGGCTGACATGGCAACAGGGGTGCCAAGCCTGCAGCCCTATGAACCAGCCCCCACTGGGCCTGTGTAGGCTCATGTGCTGGCTCCTGGCCTGTCCATCTGGTGGACACTGTAGGTCTCCCGCATTCCCTGGTTACTAACAGTGTTCTCATGAGCACCCTCTGTTGTCCACCCATGAGAGGGTCCTTCTGACAAGGGGACTTGGAGAATAAATAGGAGCTCTCCGGGACAGCCAAGGGACTGCAGCAGTGGTGAGGGGCAAGGGGCGGGACAAGGAGCGTTGTCTTAGTTCACGGTGGCTTTGAGCTTGTCTACTTCCACAATCAAGTGCTCGAGCTGCAAACTGAGCACATGATCCAAGAAGTTGGACCAGAGGAAGACGCACGGGGCCTCGGGATTGGAGGCAGGCTCGTCAGCGCCTGCAATGGGCAGCTCGCTTGGAGCAAGGAAAACTCGGAGCACTTACACCTCCTGGAAAGAAAACCACAACCCTCACACCTGGACCAGCAGGTGACGTGGAGATGAACGGGAAATGGGCTGAAGTTGTCAGGGTTTCATTCCTCTTGGGTGCATGGTCAGTGCGTGTTCTCTCATGGAGGAAGCCATTGAGAGAACAAATGGCACATCGCCTTGGTCAATCTGCTGCATGAGACCTCTTTAAAGTGTTGAAAAGCAAGGAGGTTACATTTAGGACCAAGGTGCATCTGACCCGAGCCATGGGATCTTCAGTCACCCCCTATGCATGTGAACGTTGGACACGGGATATAAGGGAGACCGAGAAGAATGGATACCATCGAATTATGGTGCTGAGGGAAAATATTGAAAGGACCATGGACGAACAGACAAACAGATAAATCTGTCCTTGAAGTACAGTCAGAATGCCCCTTAGAGGCAAGGATGGCAGGACTTCATCTCACGTGCTCTGGACGTGCTGCTGGGGGAGACCAGTCCCCGGGGAAGAACGTGGTGCTAGTGAAGGTAGAGGAGCATCGAACTGACCCCGGGGCACCCAACAATGACATTTACAGTCCATGGGGGGTGCGCATGACGCCCGTTCTTGATGAGATGTCAAAAGAGCCACCTTGGCCCAGGGACACAGTGTAGATGCCAATAGATGATGGCCAATCAGTCAAGGGACAGAAACTGAAGACAGGGGCCTTACCCAAGGGCTAGCAGAGAGAGAGGGGGGGAGAGAAAGAGATATTTCCCCTAG
>NW_022111317.1:902866-908454 GCF_000313985.2 Echinops telfairi | reverse complement strand
CATGCAGGTTCATTCCCTCAAACGTCAAGGACCTGGGCCCCAACTCAGAGGCGCAGTCCCCGACCCCCTCGTCCAGAACTCACGAACAGAGCAGCCAGGGAGCTGTCCTAAGGCCCAGTGCAACCAAACGCCCACCACCGAGTGGGCGCTGACTCACAGAGACCCTCCAGGAGGGGTAGAAACACCCCGGTGGGTTTCTGAAACTGTAACTCTTTACAGGAGCAGAAAGCCTCCTCACTCTCCCCAGGGGCAGCTGGTGGTTTCAAACTGTTGACCTCGCAGTTAGCAGCCCAATAGGAATGACAGAATTGCAACCCCAAACCAACCCCGGGTCCAGACACCCACCTCCGGTCTCCAGGTCATGGAAATTGGGGTCCAGGCCGCGATCCAGCATCTTGACGACCTTGTCCACTGAGCCATGCTGGATCTGGTCCATGAACTTCCTCAGGTTGGTCTGAAGGGAAGCGTGGGATGACAGTTACACCTGCAATGCCTGGAGGGTGCCAGGCCCTGGATGGTGACAGCCTGGGTGTGCTCTGGCCTGTCTCCCTTGGGCTGCACTAGTGAGGACCCCTCCCCCATCTGCTGGGCCCCCGGTTCCTATGGCTGGAAGCCCCCAGGCCAAGGGTGGAGAGGCGATGATTTGAGCTCAATCAGTTCTCCTTGTGTGTGAACTTCAAACCCTGCACCGCCCACTGCCTTGGCCCGGAACTACAGCTGCCACAGCCCCAGAAGGGCTTAGGAGAATGTCTGACCCACATCTGTGGGGGAGACGTGGCACCAGTGTCCGTGGCTAACCTCAGCTGGTGGCAAAGTGGTTACATGTTGGACTGCTAACCATCGAGGTCAGCAGTTCAAAACCATCCACTACTCCTAGGGAGACCGGCGGAGTTTCCACTTGATGGCGCCAAGTTTGGAGATTTTGGCTTTGAAATGTCGGCTCAGGAGTCCCGGTGAGGCACACGATGAGCCAGGAAGCTATGAGCCATTCCTCTGAGGAAGATGAGGCTCACTGTCCCGATAAAGATTGACCGTCAGCCTTAGACCCCCACAGGAGAAGCTCTACTCTGTCCTGTGTGATGGCTGTGAGTTGGAATCGACTCTCTAGCAGTGAGAGAGTTTGGGTTGAAATGTCAGCTATGTTTAGGGTTGCTAACACCTATTTCGGCAGTTCAAACCCACCAGCCGCTCCACGGTAGCACAACGAGGCTGTGTGTTCCTGTAAAGACTGCAGGCTCAGGAACCCAGCATCAGTGGGTGATTTGGGACTTCACCTCTAAAAGAGGTGCCCTGGTGGTACAGCAGCAAGTGCTTGGCTGCTAAGCGCAAGGCCAGGGGTTAGAACATCCCTCCTCCCCTGCTCTGAGGGAGAAAGGGGCAGCACTCTGCTGATATAAAGTTTAAAAATAAAAAAGTTTAGAACGCACTGCTATGGATCTATTTCAACTCATGGCAACCTTGTCTTCATAGAGTTTCAGAGACTCCATGTTTACAGGGACATGCAGCCTCATCTTTCTCCATGGGAGCAGCTGGCGGGCTTGAACTCTCAACTTATAGTGAGCAGCCAACCCCTATCCAGGGATTACACCCTGGGGTGCCAGCTGGGACAGTTAGCGTCCCACAGGGCCCATAGGAGCTAGTACTGGCTGGTGGACTCAGTTTGTGGGTTTTCAGAGCATTGATAAAGCTGGTGGCACCGTGGTTAAGTGCTTGACTGCTAACTGAAAGGCCAGTGGTTTGAACCCACTCACAACCACCCCTCGGGACAAAGACCTGGTGACGTGCGGAAGAGTCCAGCAGAGGGGACCCTGTGGGACGTTCTGCTCTGTCCCAGGGAAGCATGGCCCATCTCTCCAATGAGGGGGCTGCTCATTCCAATGGCTCCACCCCCACTCAGCCCCACGGCCACACGGGCAGAGGCAGCGCCTGATCACTGTGGAGCTCAACGCAAAATCAACCGTGTTCTCCCCGGCCACTCAGCCTTGAAGGTGGGGTGTTGTGATCCAGCGCTGCTACAACAGAAGTACCACAAGGGGGTGGTCTTCACAAACTAAAATCTATTTTCTCACCGCCTAGGCAGCTGAGCGCACCAGTTCGAGGGGAAGGCTCTTTTTCTGTGTCGGCTCTCGCGGGAAGCGCTAGCCTCCTGAGTGTCTGGTCCTCTTGGTCTTCAGGTGGCATGGCATTATGGCATGCTCATCAAGCCCCTGGGGGCTTGCTCACTTGGTTGTGAATTTCCTCTCACAGCCTGGGCTAATGCTGCCCCGGAAAACAACAGAGACAGCCCAGTCCTGGAGGGAATTGTCAGCGCAGGCATCCCTCCAGGACACAACACAGCCCAGAGCCCAGAGAAACCCTGCCCATGCTCTGACCACCGTCAGCCACGAGAGCACTGCCAGCGTCCTGCCCGTTCAGCCTGGGCTGCCTGCTGCACCCAGGACACCCCCACCAGGCGAGGCCCACTGCCTCCCCTGGCCCGACCTTCCCCACAATGCCCGCCTCTCTGACAGCAGCTCAGTGCAGCTGGGAGTTCTGCCCAAACGTCTCCATGCTGCCCAGGGCCCTTGAGTTCACACAGACCCAAAGGGAGCTGCGGTTGGATCTCAGGGCTATTTGCAAGGGATGGTGCAACAGAGGCCGTGTGCTGGCGGGAGGGAACCCCTCCTGTGTTTGCTAGCAGTGTGGCAGAGTGGCAGAGGCCAGGAGCTGGAGGGGGTTGGGCATGTGCACCTGGGACTAAGACTAGACACAGGGCCATGAGAACCCATGAGAACGCCCTGGGCACCAGGAGAGCCCAGGGACCCATCCGGATGTAAAGGGAGTAACACAAGAACTAGAGGGTGCAGGGTAGAGGAAAGCTCTCCCTGGGCTCTCTCTAGGTGAGTGTTCCTGGGGACATCGAGGATTCCTCTCTGATTCACACTCCCCCTGTGTTATGAAGATGTGCTATTGGTGTCTTCTGAGCTAAAAGCACACGCGCTGGACTGGGGCCCACGATGGGAACGTCCTCTACATGCACAGCGCCTCACTGATGGAGACCTGCAGGCCCCACGCTGCCTGTGACGTTTGCCCAGCTGGACACATGCTAGGAGCACAGGTGTGCACAGGTGTATGCAGGTACAGACAGGTGGGTTCAGGGACACATAGGGTGCACAGATACGCATAGGAGGTGTGCGCAGGTATATGCAAGTGGGCAAAAGGTACACATAGGTGTTCACAGGTACACACAGGTGTGCATAAGTATACTATATGCACAGGTACACATAGTATGTGAGGTAGTTAATTTATTGTGCCAACCTGGCTGATAAACACATATGGGGTTAATTGAAGGGCGTGGGAATAAATGGCTCAGTGAGCCTCGCCTTTCTAGTTCTCAGGTCTCTTGCTTTATGATGATCAGACAAGGGTGCAGCTGCCTTAGCCAGTTCCCTGCTTCTGCTAGTAAGGCTCACTTCCTGCAAGACATACCCAAGGAGAAGCTACGTGGACCTACCCCGACGCAGCCCTGGGTGCTAGAGCAGCCGTGTGGAGACCCCTGGCAGCACTGAGATGCTTACACACTCACTGATTCGGCTTTCCTCCTGCAGTCGGCCTCATAATGTGTATTTTGTGAGATGGAGGAGGACTTTGTGGATTGGTGTTAGACATATGGGTTAATGTTGGACTTGTGGGCTTGGGCAGCACTGGGTTGAAATGTTTCCTTGATATGCACTTACCCTTTATATAAAACTCTCTCTCTCATACATGAGTTTCTGTGGATTTCTTTCTCTAAAGTACCCAGACTAACACAGTATGCATTGTTATGTACAGGTATACACATGTGCATACAGGTGTGCACAGGTATACACAGGTGTGTGCAGGTACACACAGGTGTGCAAAGGCACACCAAGTATGTACACATATGTACAGGTGTGCACAGATACAGACAAGACACAGTATGTGCAGACAAACACCAGCACTCCAGGTACCACAAGCAAGGTCCTTTCTGTTAGCCTCCTGTGGTAGTAACATAATCTGTTGTCAATTTGGGGATCAAGAGTGAGGGGTGGAATTTAACCCTGTCAATAAGGCAGCAGTTTGATTGGAGGGCAAAGAGGTAAATAGCTTGCAGACTCACTCCCTGAAAGGCATTTCTGAGAAGCCACTTGAAGCTCCCCTGAGGCAGTCAGAGTTTTGAACCTGAAGGAACCACATGAAGACCCCTGCCAGCCACTGGATCCACAAGACTTCCCACCCACCGGCCTGTGATCATCCTGCAGTCGGAGTCATTGCATGTGTTGCATGGGTCTGAAGAGGACTTTATAGATTGGTATCGGACATATGGGCTAATATCAGACTTATGGACTTGATCTGGACTGTGCTGGGATGTTTTCTTAATGTACAATTGCTCTTTATATAAAGCTCTTTCTTATACACATGTGAGTGTCTATGAATTTGTTTCTAGCCCACCCAGACTAACACACCTCTCTTCTTTACTCCCTCAGGTGTCACTTGCACGCTCACCTTGGTGTAATTTTAGGTAACCAGCACTTTTGCAGTAGTCATCAACTTTGTACAGATGCAAGAGAAAAAAAAAGTACCAACATGCTGTCCTCCACTGACATACCAAAATCACTGCATTCACACCGGTTCCATCTCACAGCGACCAAGCCTATGGGACAAGGTAGAACTGACCCCCTGGGTTCCCCAGACTGCAACTCTGGAGGAGTCGAAAGCCTCATCTTTCTCCCAAAGAGTGGCTGCTGGTTTTGAACTGCTGACTTTCTGGTTCATAGCCTAATGCATAGCCCGCTACATCACAGGGCTCCTTCACGGGCATAACAACTCAACTAAAAAACAAGCAGCTGTCATCCACTTGATTGTGACTCTTGGTGGCACCCCCCCCCCCAAGTGTGTCCACGCAGAATTGGGTCCCACGGGACTTTGTCATTGCCATCAGGCCAAAGCTGATTCAGAGAGGCCCTATGGGACAGGGTAGAGCTGCCCCTGTGAATTTCTAAGATTGCTGGCTGTTATGGTCGAAGAAAGCCTCCTCTTTCTCCCAAAGAGCCTATGGTGGTTTTGAACTGCTGATCTTGCAGTTAGCAGCCCAATGCACAACCACTATGCCGCCACAGGGGCTTCTATGTCAGTGGCCAATTTTTCACCAGTGGACCACCAGGCCTGCCTTGGGAGGCTTGTCTGGGTGGATTCAAACCACCCACCTTTCAGTGAGCAGCTAAGCATAGGAAGGGTTGTGCCAGGGACTCAGGGCACTACCGGTGCTCAATTTCTGCTTGGTGGAAGAAGAGCTCTTCGCCCCAAGAGCCTTGCAGGACAGAAGACACTCTGCCGAGAGTGGACACCCCAGCTCAGCACTCCCCCCACCTACCTTTGTGTGAAGCTTGGTCAACTGTCTCTCGTCGAGATTGGCTTGTTTATATACCCGCTTCTTGTACCGGAACTGGCACAGAAATAGAAAAGAAAAACAAACAAACAAGTAAATAATTCACATGGCTGTTGGGGGGGAGTTAGCATCTCCCTGAAGATGGACTCTATGGTCAGTGTCTGACACACACACACACACACACTCACACACACTCACACAC
>NW_022111317.1:898831-902678 GCF_000313985.2 Echinops telfairi | reverse complement strand
TGAAAAGACACAGGAGGGACCTCAGGGCAGAAGTCATGCCCGACTGTGCCCTGATGCCACCCTCTTGGCGTAGGACCTGATGGTGTCACCAGCATGGCGTTTGTCACCCAGCCAGCTGGGCACTGCCCCCCATAGAGGCTCCTTATTCTAGGACACCAACCGTGTGCTGCATGGTTTGGACTGTATGGGGAGGAGCCCGGGGCAGGGACATCTCCGTCTGCTTGTCCCCCACAGCAGCGGCAGCTCCTCTGAACTGAAAACAGGCAGCACATCCTGCTGAGGGGAGGGGAGGGAGGGAAGCCGTGATGTGGGAGTTTTAATTTCAAGTCCACTTGAAGATATATAAAGTGGAGGGGTGGGATTCAACCTGTCAATCAGGTCACCCGCCTGATGGTGCCTCCTTGTGGGCGTGGTCCTCTCCTAAGGGAGGTCCTGGGAACCTCCCTTCTCTCTCTGCCTTCACCTTCCTGCTGGCGGACCCTGATTGCTGCCACACCCCTGGGATGTTGCGACCGCCATTGGCGCCACATGACTTGACTTTGCACACAACGGCCTGTGATCTTCCTGCATTCTGTTCTGCATCATTGGCTCGTGGGTGTGAGTCTAAAGAGGGACTCTGGGCTAGTTCAGATTTACTGACGTAAGTCGACTGGGCTGCGGTGTTTTCTTGATCTATAGTTACTCGATAGAAGGTTGTTTCTTACACCTATAGGAGTGTCACTGGATTTGATTTTTTGTATCCGAGCCTTGTGGCTTCTGCCTGACACCTGGATGCTCCCGCCTGGCTGCCCCTCCCCTGAGGCCTCCCACAGTACAGGGGATGCCGCAGAGGGAGGGGCGTGGGAGGCATTCTTCAGACCACAGGGGGCAGCACTGTCCAGGCTGCTTGGGCCCTGGTGCCCAATCTGTGTCACAGTAGAATGGCCTCCGGCCTCCGCAGCATGTCCCAGGGCTGGTGCTTTGGGACCAGGTTACCAGGCCTTTCTTCCAAAGTACCTCGGGGTGTCTCGAACCTTCAACCATTGGATGAGCAGCCGAGTGCATTAACCCTGCGCAGTGCCCAGGGACAGTGCCACACGTGTCATCAGGCACCGTCCAGTTGGTGCTGACTCACTGCACCCGATGTCCAACAGAACCAAAGGCCACCCGGCCTGCGCCAGCCTCACAAGCATTCTCATGTCCCAGTGCATCTTGTCAGGGCCTTCCTCTTCCTCACTGCCCTCTACTTGACTCCGTGTGCAGTCCTTCTCCAGGGCTGGTCCACGTGGATCACAGGCCGCAGTGCCTGAGAGGATGCCTGGCCATCCTTGCATGGCAGCGGCATTCCGGACGTACTTCTTCCCACGGAGATTTGGTCATTATTCTGGCAGGCCACGGTCCTTTTGGCCACGCCCCCTCTCAGGCCTTCCTCCCTCACTGTCCAGCTCTCACATGCACAGGAGGGACACTGGGTGCTGGGCAAAGGGAGCTGGATTTGGAACCAAGCCCTAGTCTTCTTGCCGCTCTAGTGGGACGGGCCTTCTTCAGTTCTCAACCTTCAGCTTCCTCATCGGCCTCCTGGGGATAAAGACACGCACCTCACAGGGTGATCCTGGGAACAGAAGGCGGGTGTCCTGGCACAGCAGGAGGCTGGACAGAGGCCGTGTCCCTTCTGCTCCACCACGCCTTGGGGCCTTAGCACTCCAGGTCCAGGCGAGAGGAGAGGCAGCGTGGAGGCGATGGAGGTGGTCCGTGAGCTGGGACTGTGGCCTGGTATAAAGCTGCCGGGAGGGGGACCTTGTGTCCCTTCCCTCCCATCCCACAGAAAAGGGTGATTCCTGGGCAAGTGTAGCCCCTTGTCTGCAGGACTAACGCTGTGGTTTGGTTTCCAGGGCTTGAATGAGACAGCTGCGAAACTACCACGCTCTTTGCGATGCCCACTCCGGGCTCAGCAGAGAGGATGATGTCTGGGCCCTGCTGAGGGTCCCCACCAGTATGGTTGTGGTCTGAAGTGGGGGTCAGCTACCAGTGTCCACTTGGGGTCAGTCAACCAGTTCCTCCATTCAAAAAACAACAACAACCCCAAAATCAACTAATCAACCAATGGTTGTGTTGACGCTGCGTCATGGTGCCCCGATTGTGCCAGAGCAGTCCAGGCTCTGCAAAGGGCGCAGCAGCTGCTTTTTCAGAAGAGCACCAGGCCTTTCTCCTCTGTGGTGCCTCTGGGTGGACACGAACTTCCCACCCTTCAGGGGATATAGTCCTCTTATGACATCATGAGCAGAAGTCAGCACCCAGCAGCTCGCTGACCCCGACTTCACTACCAGCAATCCCGGGAAGGCTCCCAAGAGCCAGCACCTCATGGACAACATGGGAAATTCAAAGGAATGCTACTCAGGGGGCGTTTTCTTTCTGCATCATAAAAAAAGACACGTGTGTTTCCAATCGATGGCATTCTGCTAGGGGCAAAACAATATGGAGAGCAATGAGAAGGTGGTCGCCAGGCATCTTGAGAGGGAGAGTGAACGGCTGGGCTCCAGGGCACCTCCGGGACGCTGATACTGCACTGGGTGGTGTGGACACAGGGGCGCAGGGCATGATGCATCTGTCAAACTCCACAGCCTGGGTGACCTGCAGAGGGAACCCTGATGCAACCCAGAGTGGAGGAAACAGGGCCACTAGCACGACTCATCCACCATCATGAATGTATCAGAGGGTCACAGAGAAATCCAGGTGGGGAGTGAGCAAGAATAATGGGACTCTGCTGTCCTTGCGGTCCCAAAGCAGCTCTGACACAACAGAGTTGATGAGAACCCAGACACACAGACACCCACGACTTAAGTGTGCTGTGGCTGCAAGGGCCGCCCTGTCGGTCCTGAGTCACGGGGACTCCAGGAACAAGAGGGACAGCTCCGTCCTGCTCCACCCCGTCGGGGGAGATTCCTCTCCGCCTGCCCATCCCACAGGGCACCGACCACAGCACAGTGACTTCCCCTGAGCCACGCGGGCTTCTCAGGCTGCCCCCGCCCCACCCCGCATGGGCTCTACATCAACAGGAGCGGGAGCTGCCCAGGCCTGTGGCACAGGCACCACTTTAGCCCCACTCACACCCAGGGGCTCTGCAGCCTCAGCTCCTCGCTGGCTGCTGAGAGCACCGCAGAGCAGAGCAGCTGCCCCAATACCAGCCCTCGCCCTCAGGCTCTCAGCAAGACCGAATCTCAATCGGAGCACCGGATAATAAGGAGTCCTAGAGGCATTGTGGGCTCAGGGTCAGGCTGCTAACAGAAAGGTCAGCTCACACCCCCAGCTGCTCCGAGGGACAAGGCGAGGCTGTCTGCTCCTGTCGAGATTCGTGGTCTCAGAAGCCCTGTGGAGCCCCTCTGCGCTGTCCCATGAAGTCCTATGAGTGTGGTCAGCTCAACGGCAGTGGGCTTTGGGCACAATAACAAGGTGTCATACAACTGAGGGGCTACATGTCCCCTTAGAGCAGTGGTTCTCAACCTCCCTAATGCTGCGACCCTTGAATACAGTTCCTCATGTGGTGGTGACCCTGCCAACCATAAAATTATTTTCCTTGCTACTTCATCCCTGTCATTTTGCTACTATTATAAATCAGGCAACCCCTGTGAAAGGGTCATTTGACCCCCAAGGGGCTTGCCACCCACAGGTTGAGAACCGCTGCCTTAGAGACAAGGATGGTCACACCTGGTCTCACCTACTGTGGACACCTGACAGGGAGAGATCCACCCCTGAGCAAGGAGCCCACTGCTCCCACGGAGACAGCACACATGTAGGAAGTACCCAACTGTTTACAAACCACGGCACAGCGAGCTGCTGCTGCACGACCTCGGGGGAGCCCTGGTGGCAC
>NW_022111317.1:885385-897512 GCF_000313985.2 Echinops telfairi | reverse complement strand
GTGGTGCACTGCCTCAGGCATTGGGCTGCAACTGCAGGATCAGCCATTGGAAACCACCCCCATCTCCTCGGGAGAAAGAGGAGGCTGTCTGCTCCGGGAAGGACGGACAGTCTTGGAAATGCTCCGCAGCACTGCCGCTCTGTCCTGGAGGGAGGCTGGAGTCAGAGTCGACTCAGTGGCAGTGAGTGTGGGTTAGGCTGGAAAAGGAAGAAACATGGGGTAGGTGGGGGGGTGGGGTATGAGCCAGATTCCCCTCAGAAACAGCGATGGTGAGGGAGGGGCCCTTGCTGAAAGTGAGGAGACCCCCGGAGAGAAGGCTGACACAGCCGGAGAGGGGACATGGCCTCACCAGCCATCACCCAGGTGGCGCAGAACCAGGCAAGGTCTCCTCCTGTCACACCTGGGCCCTGCCGGGAGTCGAAGTCGGCACAATGGCACGTCATAGCAGCACAACAGAGACACCGGAGACCCGGCCATCCCTCCCTACGGTCCCAACCCGTCACTGCCTCAGAGCTCACCGGGTGCTATCTGCTCCTTGACAATGAATCGTCAATCAGTTATGAGCGATGGCCTCATGATGGGTCTCTCACTTGCACAAGGCTTCCAAAAGAGCAGTGCCACCCCTTCCCCAACACAGACCTACATCCCCACCACTAAGCACCACCGCGTTACATGGAAAAGAGGTTGAAGTTGTCAAAAGTGGTGCCTTGTCTGGATCCACAATCAGTGCTCATGGAAGCAGCAGGCATGAGATCCAAAGGCGTGTTATATCGGGTCCACCCACTACCCAAGACCTCTTTAGAATACAGAAGGGCATGGATGTCACTTTGAGAAGTAGGGTGGGCCTGGCCCGAGCCATGATCTTCCGCATCGCAATCATGTGCACGTGGAAGTTGAACATTGCATAGAGAAGGAGAAAGAATCTACAATGTGAATTTTGCCGCCAAAGAAGAATATCGAAAATACCACAGACTGCTAAAAAGACAAACCCACCTGTCTAGGAAGAAGTGTGGCCTGAGTGCTCCTTAGAGGAGCGCTGTGTCTCACATACTTAGACACGAGAGATGGGTCCCTGGAGAAGGACATCGTGCTTGGCAAAGTGGAGGGGCAGCGACAAGAAGGAAGGCCCGCCAGGAGATGGACGGACACAGCAGCTGCCGCCCTGGCTCAGGCTCAGCAACAGTGGTGCGGGTGGCGCAGCACCGGGCAGGGTTTCGATCTGTGGGTCATAACTGGCATGACCTCCAACAGAGCCTGTGGCAGCAGGTCAGGGGTGGGAACAGAGAGCCGGCATCTTCCCCACATCGTGAGTTGACACAGGTGCTGGCAACCAGCGCGACAGCATTCAGGAATCATGGTGGGAGTCCGGAGGGTGACATTTCAGATGGGGGGCGGGGGGGGGGGGCGTCTCCAGAAAGGCAAAAGGAAGGGCAGTGCCCTCGCGCCCCGCTGGCGGACACTGATGGCAAGAGTGTCGAGAAACAAGAGTGGTAAAGAGAGACAGTTTGGGCAAGGACTTGAACGCGAACCCACATCCACGGCCACAAGAGCGCATTTCTGGAAAGGGACGTCATGCCGACGGTGCCACGGAACCAACCGTGGGCCCTTTCCACACGCACATGGGCCTTGGGAACATTCCCCCGTGCCTTCTGCACAGCCCAGAGCTTCCTTCCGCAACCCCTCGTTCTCCATCGTTGAATTGCAGTAATGAAGGACTGCCAGGTGGAGGGGGGCAGGGAGGGGAGCACAGGGCATCGTTCGGGCAGGGATACTACCCTGCAGGATACTGTGATGGCAGACACCAGAAACCTTACGCATCCCTCAGCCCCCGAGCACAAGGATGGAAGCCTCAAGCCCTCAAACTGTGGGCCCAAGCTAGTAACAATGTATCCATCTTGGCTCATCCATTGCAACAAATGTATCCCAGCAAGGCGGAGAGGTGTGTGGGAACTCGATACTTCCCATATCATTTTCCACAAACCTAAGGCTGCTCTAAACATTAAGATCCATGTGGGGAAACATGCTGTCATTGTTAGGTGTTGGGGAATCCACTCCAACTCATGGCAACCGCATGCACAGCAGGAGGAAACACCTCCCGTGTTTGCTCTGTCCACACAACCTCTGATTTGAGCTCATTGTTGCAGCCTGTGTTCCACCGGGTTGACTAGAGGAACAAATCTAGGGACACTCATATATGTATAAGAGAGAGCTTCATATCAAAAAGTAATTATATGAGAAGCAAACATCCCAGCCCAGTCCAGATCAAGTTCATAAATCTGATACAAGACCATAACTCCCTCTGAAAACTCATGCAGCCGCACATAATGATGCAGAATGCAGGAAGATCGCAGGCTGGTGGGGGCAAGATCTTGAAGATTCAACGGTGCTGGACGCATCTCCAGGGCTCTGGCTGCCATCTGAGTGGCTAGAAGTGGCTCGTCAACAGGAAGGGGAAGCATGGGGGGTTGGGGGGGGGAGGTGGAGACTGCCAGGACCCTCCTTATGAGAAAGCCACACCCACAAAGAAGCCCCATCAGGCTGCGACCCTGCACGCTATTTATCAAGTTGACAGGAGATTTTGTAACTCCCACACAGCCGCTGCATTGACCGTGCCCCTTGTCCCTCCCCTCTGCTTGACCCGGTCTGCTCGACTCCCCTCTGCTTGACCCACTCCCTGTTGCCCGTGCCCTTTGTCCCTTGGTCACTCCCCTCTGCTTGACCCAGCATGCCATCCTCCACCAGGGACTGGTCTCTCCTGACCACACGTCCAGACTGCACGAGACGTCTCCCCACCCCTGCTTCTGAGGGGCATGCTAGCTCTCCTGCCTCCGACACAGAGGGGCTCAGTCTTCAGACAGTTCATGGTGCCTTCCGTTTTCTCGAGCAACGCCAGCATTTCAATGTGGTGATTCTCCCACTGTCTTCCTTATGAACGATCGTGCTTCCGCATGCCTATGAGGTGATTGGAACGGCCAGGGCCGGGGCTGGGTGCGCCTTCGTTCTCAAAGCAACGTCCGCCCCTTAGAGCTTCAAAGATCGTTAGTGGCCAATGTACTCCAAGTGCAACACCCTGGCTGCCCCACTGGAAAAGACTTCACGACACAAAGGTGGGTTATGAGCCTGGGATCCAAGCTCCATGGGAGAGGCCTCTGGAGGGGGAGGAGTGGGTGTCTCCCTGTTGGGGTACATGATAGCCTGACTCAACCCGAAGGCTGGTTCAGCACCACCCCAGAAACCTGAGCCTTGTCCTGCTCCAATGTCCAAGGCCAGCCCCTCTATGCACCACGCAGGGCTGGCTGATGGTCAGCTGTTCTCTCAAACACCCCCAGTGTCCAGGGGCACCCCCTTTCCTGTTCTGGAGACCTGGAGCACAACAGAGACACCGTGTCTCAGGTGAGCAGGAGGGCGGGTGGACCACAGGCCAATTCCTGCCTCAGGCATCACTGTGGCTCCCCAGCTAATGTCCTCTGAGATGCCAAGCCAGTGTGTGTCTCTGGGCTTCTCCCTGTCACCAGCAGGAAAGGTCCACGGACAGGGGAGAGCTGAGAGGATGCCTGGCTGGACCCACCTCCCAAGATCATCAGGAGCCACGAGCGGCTTTGCAGGTGGCCGGGGAGACTGGTACAGATCTCCCTGAGTGGGTGGGTTCAGGGGTGCTGTTCATAGCACCTCAACCCCAGGTACCTGGGAGTGCCACCTGGGGTAGAAACAAAAGTCTTGGAAGACGTTCTTGGTGACATCAGCGTGAGGTCACCCTGGAGTAGGCAGGGCCCAGCCAAATATGAACCGTGTCCTCAGCGTGGTGGGTGCCTGGATGAGCGGCTTTGCAGGTGGCCGGGGAGACTGGTACAGATCTCCCTGAGTGGGTGGGTTCAGGGGTGCTGTTCGTAGCACCTCAACCCCAGGTACCTGGGAGTGCCACCTGGGGTAGAAACAAAGGTCTTGGAAGATGTTCTCGGTGACATCAGCGTGAGGTCACCCTGGAGTGGGCAGGGCCCAGCCAAATATGAACCGTGTCCTCAGCGTGGTGGGTGCCTGGATGGGCTGCTAACCAACAAGCCAGCAGTTTGAACCCACCAGCAGCTCCTCAGGAGAAAGACGAGGCTGTCCGTTCCCATAAAGAGTTACAGCCTCGGAAACCCACAGGACCAGTTCTACCCTGTCCGGGATGATCTCTGTGGGCAGAATTGACTCCATGACAGTGAGGTGGGTGTTCTTTTAGGGGAGGAGCATATAGAAGGAGGAGTAACAGCAAAGCAGATAAAGATGGCTATGTGACCAAGGGGGCAATGCACCCAGCCAGGGAAGACCTGGGTCTGCTTGAACCTGGCAGAGAGCAGGCAAAAAGAGAGGGAAAGGGGGGGGGGGCCGGTTAACCCACCCCTGGAGCCTTCAGAGAGCGTGCCCCCCAGACACCCCAACATTCAGCCTTTAGATGGTGAGAAAATAAGCTCTTCACCTTAAGGCACTTTTTGATACTTGGTTACAGCTGCCCCGGGGATGACAAGGGCAGACGCCAAGTCTCCATCATCGATGGTCACCCCCGCACAACCAAGAGCTGTCTGACCCATCCCCATGAAAACCCACCAGGAACACCCCACTGAGAAACTTCTAGAAGGAGGACCAGAGGCTTGGAGGCTAGAAAGGGTTAACCTTGCACCTTAAGCACTAGTGTATCCTGTGAGGCACCTGAGGCAAACCGCTCGATGCAGCGGTTCCTCTATTTCCTGCACGAAAAACAGGGCCACGCGGCCCGAGGCAAGCCCCTTCATTCATCTCAGACACACACGCAAGCTGGCAGTGGAAACAAGGAAGACCAAGGAAAACCCGGTGCATGTGAACAGTGGTGGCGTTGGCAAGGAATGGCCAGGGCACCGTGGACCGCCAGAAAAACTCTCTTGGAAGAAGTGCAGCCGGCACGCTCCTTAGAAGCGAGAATGGTGAGATCGGGTGTCCTGTCCTTTGGACGTGCGTCAGCAGAGGCCAGTCCCTGGGGAAGGACGTCGTGCTGGGTAGCGTAGAGGGCACTGAGAAGGAGAAAAGCCCTGACCAGATGGACGGACACGGTGGCTGCAACAATGGCTCAGACACCACAATGGTGTGGCCCTTATGTCACCTCACTCCTAATACATAGGAGGAGGGGCGGGGTCCAGCCTGTCCTTCAGGTCACCGCCTGGTGATGCTCCTGGTGGGCGTGGCCTCCTGGTGAGGATTCCGGGAACTTCCTCTCTTTCTCCCTTGAGCTCATGCTCGGCCTCATCCATGTGCTGCACTACCTGTAAGCCATGCCAACCCGTGGATCGGGTAGCCTTGCCGGGCATCGCTGGAGCTGGAGGCTCCTGCGAGACCTGCTGAACCACGCTGAGATGTGTTTCTCTAGTCAGCTGACACCATGGTGAGGATGGCTCAGGACCCAGCGAGGTGTCCTTCTGCGGTACACGGAGATCTACTCGATGTCACACCGCAGCATTTCGGACAAATGCAAACCAACCCGTAAAGGGTTTAGGATCCAGTGGGGCGGGCCAAGGATGGAGGAGAAGAAGAAGACCGGGTCAAGGATGGCAAAGATGAACATGACTGTAACGATATGATAGGGGACTGACATGACTCCATCCCCTCTTAAGACTCTGGAGCTTCTGTGAGCATCCGTTCACCTGCCCACCTTCTTAACAGCCAGGAGTAGCCATCCTTCTCCGTGCTTCTCCCTCGTCCAGATAAGGACACTGGGCGCCATGGAGACAGTGGTCAAGGCATCATCCGAACCCAAGTCAAGTCTTCCCGGGAGCTCCTGAGTGGCACTCAGTCAAGTGGTCAAGGAGTAGCTTAACGGCGGGTGGATAGGGCCTGGCAGAGGTGCTGTGGAAGACAAGCCTGATGACCCCCTTCTGAGAGACCCCAGCCTTGGGAACCCCTGTGGGGAGCCCTGCTCCGTTCACGGGGCCTGGCCACGCATCAAAATAGACTCCAAGGCAACGGAGCCAGGCTCCCAGCTCCTGCCGTCTAAGCGACACATCGCATTCTGCATCACGCCCCACACGCCCACCCTCAGTGCCGGCGGAATATAAATGCTGTGACAGACAGTCCCGGAGAAAACCAGCCGGGGCGCTTGCCTGTGGTCATTTGCAGATCGTTGGAAACACCCCCAGGCTCTGAGGGCCCAATGACGTACAAACCTGCCCCCACATGAAGCGCCGCAGTTCAAGGGGAACCAACTGCAATCCCCAGTTCTCAGGACGACAACTAATGCTGTTCTAACGAAGTGCAGCCTGGTCCCTGCAGTATCATTACCTCTTAAACATAAACAAAATCTTATAACTCGGGGTGTCCGAGTGCTGGGGGAAGATGTGCCACCCCACCCCCTCCCCACTCTCCAGGACGGGGGATGTTAATTTCAGCTGCAGCTCTGGGGGGTGTGGGGGTGGGATGAACCAGAGGGCTATGAAACACCATTTCCTTTCATCCCATAATTGAGCCTGGGGGACTACGGTTAAGAGCCAATCCTCAAAAGAACAATCAAGTGCATCGGGCAAAGGCCTCTCCCCCGTGTAATTCACAGACCAAGCATCTAAATCCAACAGATCACTCTCCCCAGTGCACTCGATGCAAGCTCACGCTTGGGCCCTGCATACGGAGATCGGGTAAAGCAAGCGGGGAGGGGTTGCCAACTCGGAGAGGAAGAATCACGTAAGAACGACTGAAGGGTGACATCCAAATCAGTAACCCGGCCCATTCCCAACTGATCACAGCCAGCACCCCCATCCACACACCCCTCCTCCACCGGTACCCCATCTCTTCCATCTCCTTCTCGTTCTCAATGGCAGGTCCAGGGCCCGTTCTAGAGGCCCAACGCATGCTCTCTGTCTTTCCCTCACCTTGGAGCCTGCCAAGCACACGCATCTCGTCCATCTACAGGCACTGAGTCCGTGTGTGTCCAGCGGCCGCCCATCACTGCACCTGGGTGGTTCCAACATGCTCCATGCTGACCTTTGCCCCTCTTGAACCCTCTTGACCTCACTCCTTGCTGACCACCGGAGACTCTTCTGTGTCTCAAGAGCTCTGGACCTTCAGCCCTAGCCAGGGGACACTGGGAAGGGCTGGCCAGGGTGTAGCCCCACTTCTTCCCTGGGAGAATACTTGGCCCTGGCATCTGCCCATGGCCCACATCCTCTTGTTCTCGCCACCCCACTGCTGTGCTTCCAGCCTGGTCTTGCTGGAGCCCCTTCGGCCTGCCCCCAGGTTGAGCTGAACACTGAGCCCCCACCACCAGCCCCCAGGGGTTGTGTGACGTCCCACAGACCTGGGGCCAAGCTACTCTGGCTGACGCTCGCTCTGTCTACCACCCAGCCTCTCCACAGCACCTCCTGTTGACCGGCAGGTTGGTAGCAGCCTTGGATTTTCCCTTGAGAAGTTTCTCTTTCCCTTTCCCCTACCTGGCAGGTGAGATCAGGCAACTCTGAGAGTCACCAGGTGAGATTCCTTTAACCCTGAGATGACCTGAATCTTCTGTAACCTGCCCCCCCCCCCAAGTCTGGACTGGAACTGCATGGCTTCACGCACAGGATACAGCAGTCCCCTGGGTGCAAGGGGACCTTCAAGTCCAAGATGCGACTAACTCCCTCCCCCTGGTCTCCTGACGCGATAGGGAGGTTTAATATGCCAAGCTGGCCAATGCGAACATGTGGGATTCATCAAGTCGCAGTTTGATTGGAGGGCAAAGAGATAAATGGCTCGGCAAGGCCTGCCCCCCTTTCTTTTGCTCTCTGGTGATCAGCTGCTTTAGCTAGTTCTCTGCCTCAACCTGTGAGCTACACTACCTGTGGGACAGTCAACCCATGGATCGTGTCACTAGAGCTTGAGGCTCCTTCAAGACCTGCTTCGCCACGCTGCTGGTGTAAACATCACTCGAGCTTGAGGCTAGTGGATCCTGTCGTCTTGCATTGCTGGAGTTTGATACCCCATCCGGGCCTGCTTCCGTAAGCTCCTGAGCTGCTGACTGTTCGTGACCTGCCCTGCTGTTTGCTCCCTGTGGGTGGACTCTGCCTGCATTGCCCCAGGGAAGACCCAGCTGTCTGCTTCCTTGACCTTGAGCCCGGCAGCCCTCGTGAGTTGAAGGACTTCAGCATATTAACTGTTTCACAGAAGTGAGTTGAACTGAGCCCTCTACTGCTGTGTGGACCAATTAGCTGTTACAGCCCCTTTGTACTGTATAGATCTATCCATATATATGTATGTATACATGTATATATATAATCCTAAGTGTCCTGGTTTTGTTCCTCTAAAGCACCCTGCCTCACACACCTGACAAGCTCATCTCAGGCTCAGAATGAGGCAAGGAAAGCCATCATCCAGCAATAGGAGGGCGGGGCTGTCTGGGGTCACCAGCAGCATTGGGTCCGGTCCCTGCTCTGGGTCCTGAGTGTGGTACCTCAGAATGCACCCTGTGGGACACTCCCCTCACCCCCCCCAAAAAAAAACCTTTGGTGTGTCTCTCTCAGTACCATCTCCTCCCTCCTTGGCTGCACCTGTCAATCAGCCTGCATTTAGTAGGGCCACAGCACCCCGACATCAGGATGCCCCTGGGGCTCCTTCAGGTAGCTTTCGGTTCCTCAGAGTTTCCCTGGTGCCCAGAGAGGCCCAGAGCCAAAACAGAGCCATGTTCTAATGAAGGTGGAAGCTTCACTCATTCCTCTGAGATGCAACGAATCAAGCTCTCTGTCTTTCTGTCTCCCTCCCTCTGCCTCTCCCCCTCCTTCTCTGTCTTTCCCTCTCTCCCTCTCTGCCTCTCCCTCTCCCCCTGTCCTCCTCTGCCCTTCTCCCCCTTCCTCCCTCTCCCTCTCTCTCTTGACACGGGTGATGGGCATCTGCCTACTGTAGACCATGATCTGCTTTGAATCGCAGGTGGTGCATTTTCTCTGCAGAACCTGAAGCTCCCTGCCTGCCTCGGACAGAGGCTCCAACACATGGAGCCCTACTGCGTGCTATCCCAGAGCACAGATGGGAGTCTGGGATGCATGGAATGAGGGGGGGGGGGCGGCGGGAGCTCCCAGAAACTGGGGCCTGCTCTGACCTGAGAGGGTCCTTCGTGCTTTGTCCCATGTGGTCTGTGCACGATCTGGAGGGAGGCGTGGCAGTGCTGCCGTGCACAGAGATGCAAGTTCATGGAAACTCGTGGCCCAGCTCGGGTCCGAGAGGAAGAGAGCCAGGGGGTCCACATTCACAGCGGCTCAGCAGCGTCAGCTCTGTCCTGCCCGATGTGAGGCTAGACCCCACAAGTGCTCAGAGATGCAGGGAAGAAGGATGAGGTTGGCGACGGATGGGCAGAGGGCACAGGTGGTCCACATCCGTCACGGCCACTCCGCATGGCATGACGCTGGGAGAGGAAAGATGCTGGGCACAGTGGAAAGAAGGCTGGCCTGGGAGGCAGACCCCCGTGCAGCCACGCTGGGTGACCACAGCAGGTCTCGCCAGCACCTGGAGTGGCTTGCGCCCAAGGTAGGACGCGCCTGTGTTGTAGACTGACTCGGGGAAGCTGTGGTGGATCAGAGAACGATTTGCCTTTGGGGCGTGTGGCTCCCGTGACTTACTGACACCCATTTTACTCATTCTGCAGCGAACCCCTACCCGGGGGAGCCTCAGCCTCTCGGATGGGCTGTTTTGAGCTGCAAACTCGAGGCACCAGAGTTTCAGGGACAGCATGAACCACCTCCCCAATCTGTGTCATGGAAACCCAGGCCCCCGGGAGGGGGACAGGCCAGCCCTATGGATGCTTCTAAGCAGCTTAGCGAGAGCTCACCAAAGTCTGCCCTTGATCCAGGTTTCCCAGCATGCAACACGCTAAAGAGAGGCACCTTCCACCTCAGAGCCTTCCTCCACAATAGCTGGGGTCCCACCACCCTCTGCCCACCCTCTTGACGCTGTGTTTTAAAAGGCCCCTCATCAGGGAACCAATTATAAGAATCTACATATCACCTCCTTCCTGGGGAATGGACAGCAGAGAAGAGGGTGGGGGGAGACATCGGACAGTGTAACATATGACAAAGTAATGATAATTTATGAATTATGAAGGGTTCATGAGGGAGGGGGGAGTGGGAAGGGAGGGGGAAAATAAGCAGCTGACATTAAGGGCTAAAGTAGAAGGCAGATGTTTTGAAAATGCTGAGGGCAACAAATGTACATATGTGCTTGCCACAATGGATGGATGGATGGATTGTGATAAGAATTGTACGAACCCCCAATAAAGTAATATATTTTTAAAAAGGCCCCTCATCACCCAGAGCTCGCTCAGCAGGCGCCCTTCCAAGGAGTGCCGGAGGGACTCTGGCTGTTCATTTATCATCTGCGTAGTCACACGCCGCTGACACAGCAGCAGGGCACAGGCCGAGCGGGAGCACAATGGGGCATTTTCTGAAGACAACTGTGCCAATCACAGAACACCTGCTCCCTGCACAGACGCCTCACGCTGGCACCCGTGCATGAGGCAGCAGACCCGGCCCAGAGGGTGAGGGCACGGCCAACACTGGAAGCCACAGAGAAAGGATTTAAACAGAAGGGAGGAGACACCTGGCAACCTTGACCCACAAGGACAAGTCGAGCAGCGGTGTGTGGCTCCGGACGCTCCCACGGAGACACAGGGTTGAAAGCGGCCCTGGGTTCTCTTGTCCCATCCCAACAGCCCTGGCTATTAAACCTTCTAAGTGCCCAGCGCAGCCTCGGGATGGTGTGGTGGTGGGCTTGGCAGACAGATGGCACCTCCTAGTGACGCCTGAGAGGCTGCAGGGTGGACCCCGGCCATCGGCCAGCTGAGGCTACACCGAAAGGCCCGGGCTGGGTCTGCCAGTAACTCGTGCAGGCCGGAGACCAGCTAAGTTTCCCCTCTTGATGGCCAGAGCACAGCAGAGGACTGGAGGCTGGCCACAGAGGCCCAGTGGCTGGCTGCTGTGTTGACTGACTCGTGGCTACGCCATGTCTGTCCATACAGCAAGGGGGAGCATGGCCCAGTCCTGCACGCCCCATGACCCTCGTGATACCTGAGCCCATGGCCTTGGTCACAGGATCGGTTTCTCTCCTGGAGGGTCCTCTTCCTTGGCACTGGCCCTCCGTGGTAGCCACCATAGGGTAGGTCTTTCCTGACGCCGTGGCCAGTGGAAGCCTCTCCATCCTGACCTCTAAGAAGCATTCTTGTGGCCATCTGTTCTCTCAGGCTGCTGTGTCCATCTCCTGGTAGCCCGTGCAACCTGGAGGACCCCTTCCAAGTGCCACTGCACAAACGCCCCGATTCTCCTCCGGCCTGCCTTTGTCACTCCCCCATAATCACACGCCCACGAGGGGAGTGACGAGACGTGGTGCAGAAGTCAGTGTAGAGCCCTGATGTGCAACAGAAGGAAATACTGCTGGTCCGTCGGTCCTGCACGGTCCTCAGGTGTGAGCCCCTCACTGCAGCCCCGGTGTCCATCCAGCTTGTCGGGGCTGGGGTGCGGGTGGGGGTTGCCCTCTCTTCTGCTGGACCAAGCATGGGGTCCTACCAGAGACTGGTGTCTCTGCATAACACATCCAAAGCACGTGACACAAAGTCTGACCATCCTTGCTTCTAAAGAGTGTCCTGGTCACACTTCTTCAAGAAACACCTGTTTGTCCTGTTGGCCGTCCATGGTACTTTCAAGAGTCGTCACCAGCACCGCCATCCAAGGCCTTCCTTAGCCATGGCCCGTCTTTCGTGGGCATGTGAGGCTACTGAAAAGACCGTGGCTCGGCCCAGGCGCATCTTGGCCCCCAGTATCGGCGTCCTTGCTCTTCGATGTGTCGAAGAGGTCGGTACAGCAGACCTGCCCCGTGCAGCGTGAGGGTGGGATGAAGCGAGCGATGAAGTAGGGCAAGGGGGAGTGGAATCACAAGGTCATTCAACTAACTCCACAGCACACAGGAAGTCTTCACCGTGCGCCCGAAGGTCCGGCAGAGGAAGCCCAACACGCTCCGTCTGCACTCTCCCGGCGGGGAAGCACCACAGCCCCACTTCCCAGAGAGAAAACATCTCTAAATCTTCAGGAGTGGTCTGGCTGCAGGAGGAAGCGCTGGAACTGACAGGGACCCTGAAGGTCCGGCTTGGGGGCTCCGACTCGGTCCCACATGC
>NW_022111317.1:882582-884497 GCF_000313985.2 Echinops telfairi | reverse complement strand
GGATGGATGGATGGATGGATGGATGGATGGATGGATGGATGGATGGATTTGTGGGTTAAATGGATGAATGAATAGAAGAAGGGATGGATGGTTTTACCAATACAGACAAATCACAAAATATGTAATGCCAAGAGACAGCAAGCAAGTTTTGAATGGACTTCCAGAAAAACAAACATATCTGTCTTGGAAGAAGTACAGCCAGGTTGCTCCTGGGAACTGAGGGTGGAGGGGCTGGGCTCAGCAACGCCGTACCTGTCACCAGGAGAGACGAGCCCCAGCAGTGGGACCCCGTGCTTGGCGTCAGCAAGAAAGTGACCCTCAGCGCGTGGGCTGACACTGGCTGCAGCAGTGGGCTCAACGATTGCTGGGATGGCGGGGTGCAGAGCTCTGTCCTGAGACCCGCCAGCCGCTGTGGGCAGAGCCAGTGCGAGGGCCGCTAACAGCACAGCAGGTGTGAAGGGGCTTCCATTACCAGTATCAAAAATTCCATGATCTCGATTCCATTTTCTATTGCTTTTTGCAGCCCCCTTGCTTGTGAGTGTGTATATGTATGCGTATGTGTGCGCATATGTGTGTGCATGGGTATATGTGTGTATCTCTATGTGTATACATGAATATATGTACTCTGTGTATAGGCATGTGTACATGTATATGTACAGCATGGGTGTGTGCATAAATGCATGTGTGTACATGTGTGTTCTGTATGTGTATGTGTGTATAGGTATGTATGTGTGCATGTGTGTGTATATCTATGTGTGTGCTATATATGTGTGCATATATGTGTATGTGTGTATAGGCATGTAAGTGTCTGTGTGTATGTGTGTATATGTGTGTACATGTGTGATGTATATGTATGTGTGCATTATGTGTATATGTGTGTGTGCATATATAGGTCTAAACGTGTGTATGTGTGTTTTTATATGTACATGTGCACTGTATATGTGTGCATTATATGTATGTGTGTGCATATATGTGTGTGTGCATATGTGTGTACAGGTGTGCAAGTGTGTATGTGCATGTGTGCATGTATACCTATGTGTGTGCTGTATATGTGTGTGCATATATGTGTATGTGTGTATGTATATGCATATGTGTGTGCATTGTGATATGTGTGTGTATGTGTGTTATATGTATATGTGTGTGTGTGCATGTATAGGTATATAAGTGTGTATGCATATGTGCTATGTGTGTGCATTGTGTGTATGTGTGTATATGTGTGTGTGTATGTGTGTGTGCACGTGTGTGTATCTATATATATGCAACAGCAGCACGAGACAGCACAGGGTCACACTGGGTCTTGAGAGGGGCTGGAGACAGGGTGGGGTTGGGCGCTGAATTAATCAGCAATGGTTTCATCCTATGATTAAAGTGCCAAAATGGGAACCACGATCACCACCCGGTGCTGAATGCGCAGGTGTCCGTGGCTTTTTCTTTCGGGTTTTCCGCATGTTTAACTTTCTCAGAATTAAAAAAATTAGGTGCGTCATCTCTTTTTTTCTCAATTAAAACAGAAAACCGTGTTCCCAGGCCCCAGCTCCAGAGAGACTGAGGTGTCCCAGTTTTCTAACTGGCTGATGGAGCAAAGCCTTCTCTTCCACCTCTGGGCCAGAACCGCATCCCTCCCCTGAAGGACTTGGTCCTCCGGAACGTCCCTGGTTGCACCTCGCCTGCCGCCCAGTCTCAGCCTCCAGCAGCACTCCTCCAGCAGACTCCAGCAGGAGCCCCTCCTGCTTCTACGTCCTCCCCCGCCCCCATCCCACCCGAGAAGCCAGGGTCCCCTTCTCAACGCTAGAGGTGAGGGCATCCTCCTCTGCCCCAGACCTTCCAAAGCATCGGCCAACCATCCTACAAACACAACCACAGCTGCTGGCAGGACCCTCGGGCCCCGCCCGTCCACCTCCGACCAGGCTGGTCC
>NW_022111317.1:879628-881300 GCF_000313985.2 Echinops telfairi | reverse complement strand
ACAGAGGTGCCTGCCCAGGGTCGGAGTGCACGTGAGTGTGGTGTATATTGACACACTGTGTACATGAGTGTGTGAGGCTGTGCTTATGTGAGTATATGTGGGGGGGTGAGCATATACTATGTGAGTGTGCAAGTGTGAGTATATGTCTGCATGTGTACATATATTGTGTGCAAGAGTGTGTATATGTGTGCGCATAGGTATACAGGTATGCACGTGTATATACACTGTGCAGGGATGTGTCTGTGTGTCTGTGTTATGTCTATGTAGTATGTGTGAGCGTATGTGTAATGGGTGAGGTATTGTGGACGGTACCTGCATGCACCTGTGTGTGTGGTGTAGGTGTACACGAGTGTGTGTATGTCATATGCATGTGAATTTGTGTGTAGGACGCAAGTGCATGTGTCTGTATGTATATGTGCATGTGAGTGTAGGTGGCTATGTGAGTGTGCACACGTGTTTGTGAGTGTGGTAGTTGTGAATGTGTCTAAATGTACATGGCTGTGTGACTATGTACATGTGTGGGCGCGTTTCAAAGTGTGTGTGGCTGTGTGAGTGTGTAGGTGTGGTGTGTATATGCCTGTGTGAATTGAAGTGGCTATATGAGTGTGTACATATGCGAGTGTGTATGTATGTGTGAGTGCGGGTGGTTTGTGAGTGTGCATGTGTGTTGACAAACCTCCTATCTTGGGCTGTCAGCTCTGCCCCAGTCTCCCGTGTGGCCCTGAGGGAACCTGGGAGGGGAGAACACGGGCCCGTTCATGTCTGCAGGGTCCAAGGCTCTGGGCGAGGACTCAGTCATGGATGGGAGGGGCCTGGGTCCCTGCATCTGCCCCCTGTGTGGGTAGAGGCACAGGTGCATTATGGGCTGGAGTTTCAGGTCCATGGTCTGTTTACTTTGGAATTGTCTTCAATTCCCACAGAGCGGGACCCCTGCCCTCAGTGGTCAGTCAGCCGGCACGTCTCCCTGCTCCCCTTGACTGGCCTCTGTGGCCAAGGATGGCCCAGTCGGACACTCAGCTCCCCCCGGGCCCCCATGCATTCTGCTTGCTTACAATCACCGTGTGTGGGTGGCACTAATATTTATGCAGGTACCTTTACCCACCCCCTGGGGGTGAGTCTACAACATTCCCCCGACGGGGTGACAACCACGGAGCCCTCTTACCCATGAGGATCATGGGAAACATGTGTGACTCGCTGACCTTGGGTGGTTTCCGACCCATGGGGCCGGAGGACAGTGTCAAGCTGCCCCGTGGGCTTACGAGGTTGTCAGTCCTGATGGAAGCCGGCTGCCTCGCTCCTCCTCAGAGCAGCGGGGGCTTCCAACCCTGAGCTTTAAGCACCGCTGCACCACGAGGCTCTGGATAACTTCTATAAGCCCTCCAAACAAAACCCGCTGCTATCGCATTGACTCTAATTCACTGCGCCTGTGGAGGGCCGAGCCAAAATGCTTCACGGGCGTTTCCGAGGCTGTCAGTCCTGACGGAAGCCAGCTGCCTCGTCCTTCCCCCTGGAGCAGCTGGAGGATTCCAGTCCCAGCTCCGTGCTGACCCCGCAGCCCCACCTGCGCCCGCATCCTCCAGGCACACCACCCCCCGGCCAGCAAGTCTGCTCCGACTCACATGACTCACATCCACGCTACACCAAGGGTGGCGCAGTGGGTGGCGTGTTGGGC
>NW_022111317.1:877166-879377 GCF_000313985.2 Echinops telfairi | reverse complement strand
TGGAGTGGGAGCGGGCAGCCTGGTCCTTCTCAGGAGCACTGCGGGGTGTGAAACACTGACCTTGGGGGTGGAAACCAGTGCTCACCCCACAACACCACGCAAACTCGCCCTGACATCTAGTCGCCAGAGGTAGGGGTGGGGGGCAGCTGTACCTAGGAGCCGGCTCCACAGCAATGGCAAAGTGGGGGCAGGTCCAGCCAAGAAACACAGTCACCAGGCAGGACGCCGGGCAGGGGCCATTGCAGATCCCCGATGCGTGGACCTGTCCTCCCCACCGTGGCCTCGGCTCTTCTTCCCGCGCAGGACACGTGGCCACGGCACGCCAGGCCCACCTCCTGGGACAGCTTCTGGCCACGCCCTGCACCCAGCCCCACTCCTCACTTCCTTGACCCCAACCCGAGAGCAAGGAGGTCCCTCACCTGCACCCTGAGACCAACAGACCCCGCAGAAAACACAGCCGCCCCCACAGGGACGATGGACGACACCAAGCTGGGTGCCCCGGGGTCCTGAGGACCACTGCCGAGTCCTCCCCTGGCACGGAGCCCTCTGCCCGCTCTGACAGGCAGCAGAGAAACAAACCAATCTGTCCTGGAAGAACCGTGGCCTGCGACCCGTGTCCTTCTACGAAGGACAGTCCTTGGAAGGGAGGACGGATGGCAAGACTGTGCCTCGCGCACTTTGGCCGTGTCATCGAGAGAGCAGACGGACATCATGCTCGGGAAAGCGGAGGGGCAGCGAGCGAGAGGGAGGCCCTTGACGAGATGGGTGGACACCGTGACTCCCACTGGGGGCTGGGGCACAACAGGAGTCGCGAGGGGCCATGGGAAGTCAGAGAGGAGGATCTCTGGCCTCGAAGGAAGGGCTGTCGCAAGAATCAATACAATAATGAACTCAATGGCTTCCATCACACACTGCATACTTAACCTCTGTGCCCTGGCCCAGCCATGGCCCTTAGCTGTCCCTGTGTTGTCCCAGGAGCTCAGGGGCGCAGTACGGGATGGATACGGCTGCACAGAGCTGCAGGGCTAGCCGCTTGGGCCGGGGACGTGGGGGCGCGGCAGGGCAGGGGGCTCACCGTCTGCTGCAGGTCCTGAATAATGATCCTGAGCACCAGGGTGTTGGCCTGGCTCTCCTCCGTCCTGGGCACGCCGGGCTTGGCTGACGTGGCTCGGATGGTGTCGTAGATGGTCTCCTCCCGGCAGCTGTCTGTCTCCGAGCCTGCCGAGTAGTCGGAGACGCTCTGGGCCGTCTCGTCCTCGCTGGACGTGGGGCTGCGAGACATGGCTGCCCTCTGTCAGTGGCGGCCGGCGCTGGAGAGAGGGGAGGAGATGAGATGTGGGTGTCAAAGCAGGGGACCCAGGGGCCGGAGAGGTCCCTGCCCTGGGGGCCCCAGGGCTCAGTGTCCTAGTGAGCCAGTGTAACTGCCGCTCAAAGCTTCAAAAACCATACTCACCGCCATTGAGTTGATGCCAACTCATAGCAACCCCGCAGGACAGGGCAGAACTGCCCCTGCGGGTTTCCAAGACAGTAACTCTTTATAGGGCAGAAAGCCTCATCTCGCCCCCAAGGAGGGACTGGTGGTCTACAGTCGGCCTTGTGATTAGCAGCCCAGCGGACAGCCACCACGTCACCAGTGCTGGGACCACCTACTCTCTCTCTCTGCCATCAAGTCTCTTATAGCGGCCCTAGAGGGCAGGCTAGACCTGCCCCTGTGCTTTCCAAGACCATCACTCCTACAGGCGTAGAAAGCCCAACTGTCTCCGAGGGTAGACTCCCTGGCGGCACAGTGCTTATGCATGGGGCTGTGACCCGCAAGGTCGGCAGTTTGAAACCAGCAGCTGGTTCTCGGGATAGAGATGGGGCTTCCTCTTCCCATGGAGAGCAACAGTCTCAGAAACCTGCAAGGGCGCTCAGCCCTGCCCTCTGGGGTCACGATGGAGCAGCCTAGACTAGAGGCAGCGAGTTTCTCCCGAGAGAGTCTGATGGTCTCAAACTGCTGACCTTGCAGTCAGCAACCCAGGTGTAAGCCCACCGCCGCCAAGGCTCGTTTGGAGGATCTTCAAGTTGGCTAGAGAAGCTCCGGTGGCGGAACTCTGGCCTTTCAAGCGGGCGGCCCGGGTGTCGTGCCCAGCCAAGCCCTCACCCGTCTGCTAGGGTGCTGAACCTGTTTCGGTAAAGCTTCCAGACGGCAGCTGAGAATCCATGTGAAAC
>NW_022111317.1:874974-876284 GCF_000313985.2 Echinops telfairi | reverse complement strand
CCCCTGCTCTAACCCCCCACATATTCGTGAAGCAGGGGTCCAGAGAGGGTGGGGAAAGCCTGCCTAGAATTGGGGGTCCTGGGGATTTGTGGGAACAAATGCCATGCCAAGCTAGCAATTCCACACCTGTGAGACCAGGCGTACAAGGAAGGACATACAAGACTGCTTCATGCAACAACAACAAAGGGCAGTGCTGTCCAGAGCAACTGGGAGCATATGGCCCTCCCCATTGCTCAGGGGCGGTTGGCCCCATGGTCGTCAGTGCCTTCTCCTCACAGAGCCCAGAGCTGTTGGGGCAACTATGTGCCGATGCCATCCAACACACAGCACCAGAGAACCAGGCCCTTTGCAGAAGGTGACAAAAGTATACTGTGTGTCAGCAAAGCTCGGAGCGCCAGAGCTGGCTGGTGGGCAGGTGCACCTACAGCCACGAAGACAAACCAGATGGGGACTCCCAGCTCTGGAGGATTGGGGGGGGGGTCCTCACATGGACCCTGCACCAGGGGGGCCCATTTGTTTTCTTGGAACAGCTGGAGGAAGGATGGGAAACCGCCAAGCTTTGGTAACATGTGGCGGTGGGCAGAGACAATATGTTTGCTCGGTGATTTTCTCTGCTTCTGCTTCTGTTGGGGGGATAGTTCACAGTTGGGAGGGAGGCAGAGAGGGAGGGAGGGTCAGGAGGAAAGGGAGGAAGGAGAGAAGAGAGAGAAGGAGAGGAAGGAGGGAGGGATGAATAGGGGGCAGAGAGAGAAAGGCAAGTACTCTATAACAAAACTATAATGCAGGCGGTCTCCTGCCAACGCCGCACAGAATCAATATTGCTTTGAAATTCTATTTGGACTCTTTCTGTAAATTAAGCTGTGTCTATCCATCCCCTCGATCTTGTCTCATCCCAGAGCTACGGGGCAGGATAGAGCCATCCCGTAGGATTTGCCAGGCTGTCAGTCATGATGGGAGCAGACTGCCTTGACTTTTCTCCCACGGCAGCCAGGTGCTGGGTTCACACTGCCAACCTTCTGGCCAGCAGCTGGGCACTGTCAGCACTGTGCCCCCCAAGCCATACCCACAGCGGTTGCTTCCCTAACTGTGCCAACAGGGCTTCTGCTACATGCCCAGAGCGCCTTAAAAGTTTCTCTCCTCCTCCTCCTCCTCCTCCTCCTGCCCTTCTTAAAGGAGGCCTGATATGTTGTTCAGTTTGTGGAATGCAAAACTGATGATCTGGTATGTGAACCCCACCTAATCCACAATAAAAAGTTAAATATATGTTAACACACACACACACACACACACACACACACACACACACACAC
>NW_022111317.1:870827-872539 GCF_000313985.2 Echinops telfairi | reverse complement strand
AGCGGCCGGTGGTTTCAAACTGCTGACCTTGTGGCTAGCAGCCCAACGCATAAGCACTAGGCCACCAGTGTGTGTGTGGAGGGTGGGGGTGGGGGGCGTGAAGGTGGCTCCTGGGCCCTCTCCGCCCTTCAGTTGCTGACAGACCACCCCCCACCCCACCCCTGTTTGGCAAAGTCCACAAGCGGAGGGCACCTCGCACTGCCTCGAGGGGACATTCTGCTGAAAGGCCAGTGAGCAAGGCCCCGGGGTGGCATGTGACAGCAGGCTGGGAAGAGGAGACTCCACTGGGCCACGTGTGCATGGGGGAGGGGCCTGATCAGGAGGGCTCTGACCTTGGTCCATTGCCAAGTGACACCCTGGCATGACCGTGGGAACAGCAGGCACCAGGAGCAGACACAGGGACCTTTAATGATTAACCCCTGGCAGGTCTGCCCCTTACGGAGAGGGCACTTGGTGCACATCCACATGAAACGAGCTCACAAGTGTTGTGTTCAGGTAACAAGTGTGTGTTGGCTTCTTGCTGCTCTTGGCGTGGCCGACGGGGGCTGTCGAGTTGGTTCTAACTCACGCTGGGACAGTGCCCGCTGCTGCAGCCACGTGCCGGTCCGTCTCAGTCGGGGACTTCCTCCCTTCCTCCACTTTCTCCGGGGACAGGTCCCTCCTGATCAACTCGACAACTCCCGGCTACCCAGTCCTTTCGGACTCACAGCGACCTTGGTGGGAGGTCCCATGGGGCGGCTGATGGTTTTGAACCGCTGACCTTGTGGGAAGCAGTCCAGTGTGTTGCCTCTATACCCCAGGGCTTCTGGTCCGTCCTGACAACCCATCCCAACGCGGGAGACAAGCCCCGCCGTCCTTGCTTCTGGGGAGCCTTCCCGATCTACTTCCTCCCGCACGCGTCTGGTTGGTCTTCTGGCCGCTCCGGCACTTGGTCTGGTCTCCATGGTTGTGGCCGCGGTCGGGGGCCTTGGAGTTGACCCTGACTCATAGTGACCCGAGGACAGCAGGAGACCCTCCAGGTCCCGAGCCACCCTCACCATGGTTGTGACGCGCACCCGTGGTGTAGCGGCTCCCCCAAACTTCCAGATGCGGCTGCTCGCCTGGCAACCCTGCTCCCAAGAGGCACCCAAGAAAAGCCCTCGTGGGTGGAGGGGCCACGTGCAGGCCACCTCTCCTCTCGGGGACGGGAACTAGACTCCCCAAGCACCAGCACAGGGCCCCCAGGGAAACGGGAATGAAGCAGACGCTGCTTTAGTGTCAACGCCGTCCAGGCAAGAAGCCCGGGGGCACAGCAGTGAAGCGCCCAGCAGCTAACCGAACGTCAGAGGTTCCGACCCACCAGCAGGCCCACAGGAGCAAAGACCTGGACACACGCTTCCACAGCAAACCACCCACCCGCCGAGGGGTCAGCTCTGATTCATAGCCGCTCCAGGGCAGAGCATGGAACCACGCCAGGGCCTCCGAGGCTGGGAGTCTCGTGGATGCAGACTCCTAGGTCTCTCTCCCTGGATTCAAACCACTGACCTTGTGGTTGGCAGCAAGCACTTCACCGCTGTGCCACCGGGGCTGCTTGTCACTGCCCAAGAGGCTGCCCATCTCCTCTTATGTTTTCATGTGGGTATCGGTACGGGAATGGGTACAGGTGTGGGCATAGATAGATATAGGTAGAAATGGGTATAGATATAGCTAGAGCTAGAGATAGGAATCAGTAT
>NW_022111317.1:865462-870297 GCF_000313985.2 Echinops telfairi | reverse complement strand
GAGGGTGGCAAGGCTCGATCCCGTGCACTGTGGACACGGTGTCAGGAGAGGCCGTCCCTGGGGAAGGATGTCGTGCTCAGTAAAGGGGAGGGGCAGCGAGGGAGAGCCAGGCCCTGACAAGGTGGACGGACACCGTGGCCGCAGCCGTGGCCTCAGGATAACAAGCAGTGGCCGGTGCAGGACCGAGCGGTGCTTCTTTCGGTTGCACCAGCGGTCACTGCGAGTCAGAACCGGCTAGTTGGCACCTTGTTGGACAACATGAATCTCAACCGACTGGGTAATCGTGGGTTTTAAATTTTAACATGGAAACGCGTGTGGAAGACGGGACTACGAAGATGATGGAATTCTCCCACCCACTCTTAGAAGCCCCTAGTCTCTATCCCACACTCGGCCTGCCCACACTGACAGACATGCACGTGTGTGCGCGGTTCCTGGCTGCCATCGAGTCTATCCAACTCAGGACTCGGGCAAGTGGTCTCTGTAATCTTAGGTAGGGCTATATTTCATGATACTTAAAGTTAATGCAAGCGTGCAGACACGGATGTCTCCAGCAGCAACAAAGGCTGCATTTCAAAAGTCTCAGAATCCAGGTCACCTGTCATGTGTCAATACATCTTGACACAAAGCCTGGAGAGGTAGGTTTCCCCCAAAGGTCACCCCTAAAAGACTACCCTTCTCAAAGTGTAGCGTTCAGGGTTTATATGAAAATGAATATAGACCAGGATTCTGGCTTCCAGAGTCCATTTTTTCAGAATAAAATGCAACCTCTCAAGACATCAAATTAACCAAACTGCAACAACAAAGAAGCTTCCTTTAGTTGGTTCTAACTCGCGGAGACCCTGGTATGTGAGGCTAGGGCTGTGCCACAGGGGGCTTCGTGGCTTTTTACATGTGGAATATCTTCGAAGCAGACATGGCAAAATCTTCACCTGTTCAATTCTGCTGACAGATCCACCAATCCAGCACCACGCTCACTGTTGTCCAGCTGCTCTGACTCACAGGACAGACAGAGGGGGGCTGCCCCACAGGGCCCCAGTGCTGTGGAACCATCATCTTCCTCTGGGTCCAAAGCCCAGCCCTTTCCGTGAGTGGATGGTGCCTTAACCACTGTGCTACCAGGGCCCCTAGAGAGATGCACCGTTGCTGCATCTTCTTCGACCTCTCTGCATGTTCACGCATTTTACATCGAAGAGAGTGTGTTCATTCAATGACGACAACGTGGGGTCTGGAACAGCCTTGCAAAGAGCCAGGGGGCCGGGTGGGTTAAGTGTTGAGTTGCAAGCTGTAAGGTAAGTGGTTCGAACCCCCCAGCTGTTCCGAGGGAGGAAGATGAGGCTGTCTGCCCCCGTAGAGACGGACGGCCTTGGTAACCCACAGGGGCAGTGCCACTCTATCCTCCAGGTTTGCTGTGGGTGGAATCAAAGAGAGTCTACTTGATCTAGGCAAGGCCCTTGCAACGCACGCCCTTAGTAAATCAGATCCCGTCACAATTCTGAAAGGAGAAGGATGGAGAGAGCATACTTTGGGAGGCTCCTGGGGGGCACAGCAGATGCTGTGGGGGGACTACGCTGTGAACCCCTCTCCCCCAGGGCTAAGCTAAGCTCCTATTTTCTTATCCCCTGGAGACCACACAAGACTGGGCTAGGACAGTATCATTACCATCCCTGCTTCCAGACAGGGACTAGAGGGGAGAAGGAGATCCAGACCCCATCCAGACCCAGACCCCGTTGAGCCCCCACCCCACCATGGTCCCACAGAGAAGAGTGCCAGTCAGGAAGGTGGTCTCCATGCAGGACTGCCATCCAGCAGAGCAGATGGTGGAAGGTCTCCTTGCACGGTGGTGGAAGGTCTTGCACGGTGTTCCCAGAAACTTCCAGAAGACGAGGGACAAAGAGGAGCATGAAGAGAAACTTCCCTGGAAGCCAGCAACAACGGAGACACATTGTGTGGACAAGCGACACTGTCCCCCTGGTGTGGCAGGGTTGCCGTGAGCCGGTGGGAACCCCGCAGAAAGTAGCCGCATCACCGGATTTCCCTCTGGACTCAGGTCCAACGCCGGACACCCCAAGGGACAACCGTCTGACCTGCGGGTGCCCAGGCAGCTGACCAGAAGCAGGTCTGAGCATCCCCAGCGGTCATGCAGCCACTGCCTCTGGGGCATTGGTGGGCCCTGAGGCACCTCCTCAGTCACAGGTTTCTGCAAGTGAGGTTGAATGATTGAGTCTGGGAACCAGGCGCCTCCGAGGTTCAAGTCAGAGAATCAACTCTCCGGAGAGGGAAGGCCTGAGGCAGCCCTGCAATGAAGGTGTGTTGTGGTGTCTAAAACACTTGAAACAGACTTGAATTAAATGCCAGGCCTCTCAGCAGGGCCCCAAGTCCCAAGCTAGCCGTAGGGAGGAGGGGACTTTGTGCCAACCAAGCCCCTGAGACCCAGGGGTGCTCCCACACCCCTAGCCAGGATGACGCCCATCCTGCCTCTAATCACAGTTTACGCCTGGAGTGGGGTTTCTGTAATTCCTATGATTCCCCACAGCTGTGGGCGCCTTCCCTGCGCCCGCCTCACCCCAGCCATCCTCTTTCTTTTCTTAGAAAGGACCTGGAGCCTGACCTTTTCCTGCAGGGACGTTTAGACCACCATGCTGGCCTAGAAGCATGGTCATTCTGGGCAGGTTCCCTCAGGTGTCCACCGTGGTCTCCAGGTCTGTCCTGTGTGTCTCCCCTTCTGGGAATCCAGCTGTCCTGGCCCTTTGCACAGAGGGAAGTGCACCCAGCAAGCTAAGTGTGGTCTCCCCATGAATGCACCCGAGCTAAGAGAATTTAGCGGGAAGCCATGTGCACGCTGGCCCGTCCCCCTTATGCTGTGGCTGCGGGTCTCGCGAGCCTGCTTGCCATCCAGCTTGGCATCAGGCAGGAGTCCGGGGGCTGCAACCCGGGGGGCTTCCATCCATCGGTGGATGATTTCCATGTCGACAGCCAGGCCTCTCATCTAGCCCATCCGAGTCTGGAAGCTCTGCTGAACCCTGTCCACTACGAGTGGCCCTGCTGGTGTCCACGTGGTGTAGCTTCTGGCATCCCAGCCCCACACGGGCCACTGCAGTACGACGGAGAGACCCCGATCCAACATGCACCAGCCTCTGTCGCTGGCAACAGGCCTGGGAGGAGGACGCAGGACCGGGCAGGGTTGCCCAGTCCTGCGAGGGGCCACAGTGCATTGGCACTATCTCAAGGCCACCCGGTGACCACAGCGGCAACAGCTGCTGAACGACAGAGCCCCCTCACTGGCCTTCCCTAGAGCTGCCTGCCTGCCTGCCACGTGGGGATGACGGCAGCATGCTGCTGACTTTCCTGGGGACCAAATGTCATTGCCGGCCTTTTGCTTCTGCAGGTAAAAAAAGGAAAAAGACCCAGGAGGGAGCTCTATCCTTCCCCCCAGCGCTGCATCTCCCTCCGCCTCCACCATGCTGCTATTTTTAAGAACCAGCCACCGGGCTCGGGAGGTGGGCTTGCTTTCTGTCTGTCTTTCTTTCTTTCTTCCTCTTTCAGCAGGCTTGCCCTTCGAGTGCCCCCTTTCCACAGGGGCACAGTGGAAGGCCTGAGAACAGAGCCGGTCGTTTCAGCAGAAGCGCACGCACGTGGAGGTGGCCACGCGATGGGTTAATTTAGGGTCTGGGCAGTGAAGACAGGTGTTCCTCCCACAGTGGGGCCAGAAGGGAACCCCAGCATGCTCCCCGTTTGCTTTCCCACGGCAGCTAGCGATGCTTCATACGGGGAGGACTCCACACGCTAAAGGCCAGGCAGCCTGAGAAAGATGAAGCCGGAGAGAGACAGATCCAGATGCCTGACCAGAATAGACACAGGCAGCTCACAAACACCTACAGATGGCATGTGTGCGAAACTCGTGGTGTACATCAATGACACAGCGCTGTGGTCCACATGCCAACGTGCATCGAGTGAAGCCCAGCCCTGGAAGAGAGGCACCTCAAGTCAACACTGATGGAGCTGTCTGGCCACCAGCCAGCGCCTGGATACTGCTGCAGAGGACCAGGACCGCCGAGGAAGCAAAAAATCCTGAGGCCACGGAGCGGGGTGGTGCAGGCCCCTCCTCTCCTGAACACCACCCAGACACCGTCATGCCCCGTCTGTCTCTACAGCCACCTTTCCCCGGCAGCTGGACGTGTCTGATCCTGCTCACGATGGCATCGGAGGGGCCGCACAGGGACCGTGTCTGGCACGCGCGGGCACACGGTGAAACAAGGGGAGACCACGTTTAAGCAAAAGCACAGCAGACCTTCTCGGGAAGGGATGGAAGGGGCATCAAGGTCAACGCCTGGAAAGGCCCATCAAGGGGGCTGGACCTGCAGGCCAGCCCAAGGGAAGAGCCCTGGACTTGCCCCCTGCGTCACACAGCTACGCCATGCCCAGATGCACACCTTCCGAGAAGCAGCCACGGGCGTCCCTAAGCTCCTTATGAAACGACGGTCTGGTCTACCGGGGCCTTGTGGACCGCAGGGGCGGGGCCCTGGTGGGGGTAGGTCAGCTCTGGCTCAAGGACGGACAAGGCGGAAGGGCCCAGTGAACCCACCTGGTGGAGTTAGTTCCAGTTTATTGCGACCCGACCCGACAACATGAGGCCACGCCACCCAGTCCTTCAGCCCCCTCCCAACCACGGCCACCTTTCAGACCACTGCGGCCGTCCATTTCATTAAGGGTCTTCCACTCAGGAGCCCCAGCCATGTAGTGGTCAACTACTGGGCTGCTGCCCGCCGGCCGCCGCACTGCAGGAGAAAAACAGGGCTTTCTACCCCCACAGAGAATTGCGGTCCTGGAAACCCGCC
>NW_022111317.1:857117-864870 GCF_000313985.2 Echinops telfairi | reverse complement strand
ACAATCTCTTCGAGAAAACCACCAACTTGGATGTAGCATAAGGTGACCAGACGTCCCGCTTTTGGCGGGACAGTCCCGATTTTTAACAATTTTTCCTGCATCCCGTGGCGTTGTAAAAAAGTCCCGATTTTTGGAAAGAATGTACAACAAGCTAGGGTATACGGTTTTCAGCTGCCATGTGGCAATTTCTCCAGGATATGAGTTTTATCAATGGTGTCCCGCTTTTGTCCCGCTTTACCAGTGGTAAAATCTGGTCACCTTAAACTGTAGCAGCATCTTAGCTCGGCATGAAAAGCAGCTGCCTGTCTCTTTGGGGGAAACCCCATCCCCCCACCCACCATTCAAAGCAGACTCTGTCCAATGGGGCCCTCGGTTCACAGCGGTTGTCCCTGGTGCCTAGACCTCCTGTGCCACTGGTACAGCTGAGCTGAAGCCCAGGGGAGCTTACTAAGTGGCCTCTTGTCCAGCCTCAGGGTCAGCTGCCCAGAACTCCAAATGATGTGGTCACTTTGCTTCGTGGGCAGAATAACTCAAGTCCTCCTCATAGCTCCGGCCAGCTATCTTCTGGATGGACTGTTACCATTTTATTCTAAGGGATACATTTTTATTCTACTGTTATATTTATAGTCTACTTAGTAGGCAAAACTCAAAAGTCACTCTCAGAGTTCTGGCCAATTCTCCCCTTGACAAACTATACTATATTTTCACTGGCACCTGGTCACTGCTGGCAGTGGCCTAGCTGTTTGGTCAGCCACTTGGAAAAGAATGCATTGTCTAAGCCAAGGGTCCTCAAACTTTTTAAACAGGGGCCCAGTTCACTGTCCCTCGGGCCGTTGGAGGGCCGGACTATAGTTTAAAAAAAAAACTATGAACAAATTCCTATGCACACTGGATGAGTCGGCTGCTAAGCAGGAAAGGCAGCGGCAAAAACACCCAGCGGGCCGGATACATGTCTTCGGTGGGCCGCATGCGGCTCATGGGCCGTAGTTTGAGGACCCTGGTCTAAGCAAAGGCATCCCTCTCTGGGGTTGAAAACCATGGAGATAAATTGTGGCTACTCATGGAAAAGTCTAGATCATCCCTGCGGTCATGCAGGTTGACTAGAGAAACAAATCCAGAGACACTCTGTATTAGTCTAGGTACTTTAGAGAAACAAATCCACAGCAACTCATCTATAAGAGAGTTTTATGTAAAGAAAGTGCGCATCATGAAAACATCCCAACCCAATGCTGCCCAAGCCCACAAGTCCAACATGAACCCATTCACCCAACACCAGTCCACAAAGTCCTCCACCTCACAAAACAGAGGCAATGATGCCGACTGCAGGAGGAAAGCTGAGTCAGTGAACGAATAAGCATCTCAGCACTAGCAGGGGTCTCCACACGGCTGCTCCAGCACCCAGGGCTGCATCGGGATAGGTCCATGCGGCTTCTCCTTGGGGATGTCTTGTAGGAAGTCAATCTTGCAAGCTGAAGCAGGGAACTGCTAAGGCAGCTGCACCCTGGTGTGACCATCATAAAGCAAGAGACCCAAGAACTAGAAAGGCGAGGCTCACCACCCATTTATCCCTCCGCCTTTCAATTAGCCCCACATGTGATTATCGGCCAGGTTGGCACAATTAACTAACTCACACTCATATCTATGTAAGAGAGAGCTTTATATCAAGAAGCAATTATGCATCAATCAAACATCCCATCCCAGTTCAGATGAAGCTCATAAGGCCGATATTAGCCCATAAGTCCAACACTAGCCCATGAATTCCTCTTCAGACTCACACAGCACATGCAGTGATGCCGAATGCAGGGAGGTCGCTGGTCAGTGAGTGGGAAGCCTGTGGCTCCAATGGCAGTGGAAACACCTCCAGGGCTCTGGCTGCCTCCAGCGTGGCTCCAGGTGGCTTGTCAAGAGGAAGGTGAAGCAGAGAGAGAGTGTGTCTGCCTCCAGGGAGGAAGAGAGAAAAACTCAGAATCCTCAGGCCACACCCACCGGGAGGGACCACCAGGCTGTGACCTGATTGGCAGGCCAGACTCCACCCCTTCATACTTATTCATCAAGTGGACACGAAATTGTGTCACTACCACAGCCCTTGTACGGGGACTACGAAGAGGAGAGACAGCAGAATCAAGCTGATGATTGCACGCTGCCATGCCTCGCACTGTGATCGCCGTCTTTGTACTAAACGTGGCTACCCGACCACCATCCTAGACATGTACAAAACAAAGGATTCTGTGTTCCGGAAGCACCGGCTACCACTGCAGGCCAGACTGGCAACTGCTGCCAATGTGGGCCCACTGGTCCCTCGGTGAGGGAGAGTAAATCGCCTCCTTGGCTTCTGGCAGACTGACTACATTAGACCTTTGATGCTGCGCCTCTCCCCCTCGGTGGGCTAAATGGTGGTGGCCAGCACTGAGGGGCAATGTTGCTTTCCCAGTCCAGTCAGCCAAGTCTGACAACACCGATCTATTTCATGCTCTCAGTTTAACAAGCCACTGTGCCCCCCTTTATCACAAAAGTCCCTCGCACAAAGGACAAGTGCCATATGAGCGCATTGAGGTGAAATAAGCAAATTTACGGAAACTGAGACTTATGGGTGGCTACCAGAGATGGGAGGAGTTGGGCAAGAGGGATTTTTGCTTAGGGTACATTGAGTCCATGTGAAGGGCGGTGGAATGATTTGGAAAAGGAGCGTGGGGCTGGGGTGGGGGTGGGGCAACATGGCGAACTTAATACCCCAGAATGGCCCACGTGGACATTGTTGGATTGGCGTCCACGTCGTGGGGTCTATTTTCACAAGTCTCTCAGCAAGGAACCTTCCGTGTGTCCTACCATCATCTACTGCTGGGATGGGGAACTGGCTAACATGGCACGCCTCGCTAAAGAGAAGCCATTCCAGCCACCACATTGAAGCCCATCAAATCAATTCCACCTTGCCTCGCCTCGCCTCTGCAGCACAAAGTGGAGTAGAATGTCCTTTTTTTTCTCCCATGGGAGGGGCTGGTGGTTTTGAACGGCTGACCTTGTGGTTAGTAGCACAGCACATAACCACTATGCCACCAGGGTTCCTTCTTTGGGTGGAGTTCATTGAACACTTGGCCACTATGGCCCACGGGTGATGTGGTAAATATCCAAATGGCCGTGGACAGGATGAAGTTCCCACCCCTGAGCTTCAGGAGGGACGGAATCCAACTCGGTCACAGTCCAATGACGCCTCCCTGAGGGTGTGGGCTTCTGATAAGTGAGGACAATGGGAACCCCCTTCTCTCTCTGCCCCCTCGGCCTTCCCGCCTGCTGGCACTTGGCCTCCTTCCAGGGGTGGCTCCACACCCCCTCCCCCCAACCCTGAGGACTGTCAACACCTTCCCATGTTCCCACGGACCTTGGATCCACGTGATTCTGTACCTACTACCCTTCTGTGTCTTCCTGCTTCCCGTGTCACCTTCCTGCATCCATCTGCAGCCACGTGAGTCACCAGAGGCC
This sequence comes from Echinops telfairi, assembly GCF_000313985.2. Classification (NCBI taxonomy): domain Eukaryota; kingdom Metazoa; phylum Chordata; class Mammalia; order Afrosoricida; family Tenrecidae; genus Echinops; species Echinops telfairi. The sequence continues at coordinate 861,393 of NW_022111317.1, read as the reverse complement.
CCGGGCTTGCAGGGAACTTATGGACTTGAATTGGACTGGGCTGGGAAGCCTTCTCTGGATACAAAATGGCTTGTTGACATAAAGCTCTTCCTTATACACATATGGGTGTCAGGATTTGTTTCTAAAGGCCACCCAGACTAACCCCAGTGCCAGTCATGGGTGAGGGGGAGGGGAGGCTTCACAATTCTTGCAGTGAGATACTGATTTTGTGCCTACAGGGGGAGAGCAACAAGACCAGGCCTTGAGTGGGGGGAAGGACATTCATTATTTTTATCTAATTACCTCTGCAGCTTTCTCACAAAAGAAAACACACTGCTTCACCTGGAAGCTCCCCCAGAAACCTGTCCACCGTGGGTGACCTTCCCGGTATTGAAATACTGGTGCCAGAGCTGCCAGTATCACAGCCACGTGCGGGTCACATTGGTAGGACACCCTGATACAGAGGGGTGGCCCAACATTTAATCTACAGAAAGCTTTGGTGGCCCATTAGGAACCAGTGGGCAGCAAGATTTCCCAACTGCTGGAAGAGTCTTAAATGTAACTGACTGCTGGGTCTAACCTTTCCGGTGAGATGTCTCTGGCTGCAATGTGGCCATCCTTATGGAGAAATCCATCACTAAACAGACTTCAAAGCAATGACCAACACCTCTCCTGTCTTTCCCACCAATACCATCTCTAAAGTTGCCAACCATTCATTCTGTGGGGGGTGGGCAGCCACCTGGATGGCACTGTGGACATGTAGGACAGGTGGACTGACTGCCCACAGGCTGCCCTTCCAGAGCCAAGGACTGGGCTCAGCTATGCTCAGAACATCGGGAACTTTGCAATTTACCAGCCTTCGAGGGACGCACAGTGGGGACACTGTCAACCTCTCTCCCAGGGGAGGGTAGTCCCATTGGAAGGCTTCAACAAGTGTACTTCCCAGAAGTACCATGTGGAACCCAGGACTGTACTTCTTGTGTGGAGGCCAGGCATGACCTTGTGTCCCTCATGAACACGCAGGGACCTACCTACATGCGCTTCAGGGGTTGTGTGATTCCGGGTGGACTAGAGAAACAAATTCATAGGCACTTCCATGGGTGTAAGAGAGAGAATTATATAAAAGAGCAATTGTATGTTGAGAAAACATTCCAGCCCAGTCCAGATCAAGTCCATAAGTCTGATATTAGCCCTTATGTCCGATACCAGTCTGTGAATTCCTCTTCAGACTCACGCAACGCATGCAATGACACCGAATGCAGGAAGATCGCAGGTCAGTGGGTAGAAAGTCTTTTGGATCCAGTGGTGGTGGAAGCATCTCAGTGCTGGCGTGGGTCTCCACGTGGCTCCTCCAGCTCCAGGGCTCTGGCTCCATCAGCGTAGCTCCATGTGGTTTGTTAGCAGAGAGATGAAGCAGAGAGAGTGTGTCTGGCCTCTAGTGAGCTATTTATCTCCATTATGCCTCTGAATGAGGTCATCAAGCTGCCACCTGATTGACAGGTTAGACTCCACCCCCTCCTCACATTGACAGTAGATGATCTAACTGCCACAGGGCGGTCATCAGCCTTTCAGTAGGTCCCTCCATGGTGCAAATCGTTCTGATGCTTTTGAACTCAGGTGTGGTGAAGAAGGTTGAGCATACCGTGGGCTACAAGAGGAACAAACACACCCACCTCGGAAGAAGTAGAGCCCAAAGGCTCCTGAGACTTTCACCATAATATCAGGAGGAACCTGTCTCCGGAAAAGGACATCATGGCTGGTAAAGGAGAGGGTCGGACACAAAGAGGAAGCCGGTCTACAACAAGAGTTAACATAGCAGCTGCAACCAGGGGGTCACGCACAGCAATGGTAGCGAGGAGAGCGCCACATCGGGCAGTGTTTTGTTGTGTCCTTCATCCGTTCACACCCACCCAGGGTGGCTGGGTAAAGCAGGCTCAGCCACAGGACTCCCTGGGCAGCCATCGAAGACCCCCTGCATGGAGCAGTCCCCGTCTGCAGACCGTGTGCGTGTGCACTCGCTGGCAGTTGTATTCACCTGAACCACAGCAGGCTCCGCTTGGGGCTTTGTGAGCCCTTCGTGTGTTGAAGCAAGCACCATCAGTTGGTTAGATAGCCCTCAGGCAACTGCTGAGATCGCAGCAACGGGAGTTTGGCTCTGGTCTCTTCCTGAAGGGTCAGCGGACACATTATTTATGCGACGCAGAAGGCAGTTACCAGCACTGGGAGAGAAACCGAATAAGAACTTGTCCTTGCAATCGCTAAAGTGATTCATGACACCACCTTAGTCTTGGAAGCCATTCAGAGTGCCTCCAGCTCACTGTCCAGGGCTATAACGGGGGCCACGCTGCTGCCCTTGATCTCTAACTGGCAAGGACGCCAGCTGCTGAGAACTTTCCAGAATCAGCCCCAAGACAGGAAGGAGGAAGCCCTTCTCTGCGTCCCGGCTCTTCACAATCCCACGAGCCTGGGGTCAGCGGAAAGACTCACAAAATGCCACACCACTTCCCTCAGCCCCAGCCCAGGCCACCCGGCAGGCTGGACATTTCCCATCAGGCCCTGCTCGGTCCTTCCAGAAATGGAGTCCTCTCTGTCCACGGGCAGCACATTCCGTGCAAGGTGACGACACACAGCAAGGCGGCGAGTCCCCACACTGAGGTGGCAGCCACTGGGGTTTGCAGAACTGGAAACTGGAGGAGCCAAGGTCAAAAAGTCGACCTTGGCGACCTGGTGACTCAGTGAAGACAAGAAATCCAACTACCATCCCAGTCAGGATAGAACAAGCGAGGTGTCTGAATACGGAACACATCACCTGGGCGTCCACTCCTTAGGACAGGTTGAGTTTTGTTCTCCCAACTGCCCCCCAAAGCCTTCTAGTGCCAGCTTGTGTACGTGTGAATGTGGCTGTGTTTGGGGGGCGGGGGTGCAAAGAGGTGATCTCATCAGTTAAGTCACACCAGTTTAGGGTGGGTCCTAGACCTAATCTCCTTTGAGTCAAAACAGACAACCCAATAAAACCCGATTGCCATCCTGACTCAAGGCATCGCTACAGGATAGAGTAGGCCAGAGGAGTACAGGACAGAGCTGCCCACGAGGTTTCCCAGGCTGCACCATGTGTGGTAGCAGACAGCCCCATCTTTGTCCCCCACCCCCCCAGAGGTGTTGGTGGGTTCGAAACACCTCCTGTCCAACAAGCAGGCATGAGTTTTAACTACCGTCTCACCAGATGGGGTGTAAGATGGAGTCTCATCCTATAAAATAGGGGGGCAGACAAGGACACCGAGCCACACATGGCCAGAGATGGGTGCCCCGTGAGGAGGGAGCCAGGCACAACTGGACAACGGAACAGGGAGGTGGCCCACAGCCACAGGAAGCCATGAAAGAGAAGAACCATCCTCCCTCCATGGTCCTCCAGGGCACCAGCTCCACAGACTCTGGACTGGGAGCTTCTAGAACAGCGGTTCTCAACCTGTGGGTCTCGACCCCTTTGGGGGTCGAACACCCTTTCACAGGGGTCGCCCGATTCATAACAGTAGCAACATGGCAGTGATGAAGCAGCAGCGAAAATAATTTTATGGTTAGGGGTCACCACCACATGAGGATCTGTATGAAAAGGTCGCGGCATTAGGAAGGTTGAGAACCACTGTGCTAGAACTTCCAGAAAATGAATCGCTGGGTCTCCAAGCCACATTGCTCCATGAGCTGTTCTAGTTCTCTCGGCTGCATAGTATGCTGTTCCTGGTCTCCTGAACACCCTAGGTCTCGCTCTGAGACAGCTCAGCCAACTTGTGTGTAGTGGATGGACCCCATGCAACCTCAGAGAAGCGTGGCCCTGCCCCAGAGCACGACTCCACTGATGCTCGGGGAGGGCAGGTTCCGTGGCCAACGCCCTTGTAGTTGGCTACCTCAACACAGGTGTTTTCATCAGCCATTACACCCAATGGACGGTCTGTTCCACAGTCAACCCCTGGCCTGGTTTTGGCTGCTGATATTGACTTCTCCGTCGCCTCTTTCCCCAGATGGAGTCCGTTTGACTTCTGCGTGATCCATCTGGAGAAGTTCATAGCTATTTGCTATGAACAAGCCGTTGGTCTGGCAAAAGGCCATCCTTTGATCTCCAGCTTCATTTCTATCGCAACGCCGCTCCTTCCTCTTTGTCTCCAGCATTTGCATTCTAATCCTCGGCGATTGCCCATGCATCTTGATGGCATGTTTGATCGATGAAGTCTTTGGTAGAATTCCTGAATTTCCTCAGCACTAGCTTCTGCGGTTGGAACATAAATTTGAATAACAGTTGTAT